>NC_092818.1:160200045-160514212 GCF_023375885.2 Dermacentor andersoni | reverse complement strand
AGTATTCTCGCATAACATGAGACATACATAAAGGAACCCAAAGACACAGAAAATACACACACTCGATCTCTAGCCGAGGCCGGGAGAAGAGGATGAAGGAACAGAAAGAATAAAAGGAAGGGACGGACACTCAGAGGCGCACACCGAATTTATGAAAGGTGGCAGAGACCAGATCAAACATCACTTACGCGGAATGCATCTGCGAAAAGGTTGGGACCTACAAGCTGCTTGACCTTCAGCCATGTCGCGCGGTATATACGTGTCTTATCTAGGCAGCGCTCGGCTGAGCCAGCAGCTGGTAAGGAAACCCTTTCTGAACGCCGTGGCCTGATGGCTGCGTTTTTGCCGCAATAGAGATGGTCAAGACGGTCATGGCATCTGTTCTCTCCTCCTCCTTCTCCCCAACATACAGACCACGAATAAACTGCTCTGCTTATTCTCATTAGGAACTTCAGAACATGTTCGCAAGGATGTCTCGTGTAACAGAAGCTGATGAAAACGTTTGCTGCCTTGTAGTACAGAGGCACGCTTGCTGTTGTATTTGGTGAAATGGAGCAAAGTAGAGACGTTGACTGTGTCTTCTCACCTGTGCATACGTCGACATCCAACATACCCCTGGTGAAAGACGCCACGGCTCTGTATTTATCCGAGCATCGCAGGCCATAGCGTCCATCGTCCTCTTTCACACATACGTAGAGTCCTCCTAGAGACTTTACGTTCTCGGAAAAGTAAGCTTGGCAAATGTCTTCCTCTTTAACCTCTGCACGTAGCCGGAAACAACCATAAAAAAGGGTGAGGGGAGGGAACGAAAATGTGCACAAAGGCAATTAGCCTGTTATGGATATTTCTTTTCACATCTACTGCTCCTGTTCGTTGGGCAACAATTTAATTATGCAAGCTACGTTCCCTTGAGTATACATTTAGTAGTATATACCTGCTGTCTGTGTTGTTATATAACAAGGCGCTTGAAGTTCACAATTTGAACTAGTGCTTTCGAGTTGGAATACAAGTATTACGTAGTGTGGCTATACGGAAGAACAACCTGGTTTCATCCTAGAAAAGCGCTGTTTTGGAAACAATAAAGGAATGCAGGATGTTGGGAGGTCCACTGCCCACATGATGCATTGCGTGTCTCCTTTTAGTGAGCGGGGCGAGAACATGAGAGATCAGAATGCGGAGATTTCACTCTATGAAAAAGGAATAGGGACACGAGGTAGGGAGATCGCAGTATCAGCTCAGCCATTTTTTCTTTGCTTCGTAGCGAGCTCACGGAATACGCATGACAATCTGTCAACTTCACATAGCTAAAATAAAACCACTTTTTCTTTAACTTTTAAAGAACCTGCACATTGAACACAGGTTATCGCTACTAGCTCCCAAACATAAGAAGAAGCTAGCAGGAAAGTGTCCAATTTATCTACATGCTCTCTGCGCTGAAGTCTGTGGTACGTATCATATGCCGATTTACTACATATACGGAGCCTCTGGATAATTTTTAAGCCTATCAGTGATAAGAGGGAATTCAGAGAGAAACAAAGTTTGTTTCTGTGCAATAAAGAGGAAACTGCCGAGTAATATCCGGCATGCAGAGTCCTTCCAAGCCTCTGACGAAAAATTCTAGAATGAAATCTGGTTTAGTTCTAGAATGAAATTGATCGTTTAGCAACTATCTGTAGGAATGATGGGTACTACGTGACTTCGTTTAACATTCGTGCTTGCGTCTTCGTCTTTGCGGCTTTATTACGGTGCAACTGCCTTCAATGATCTAAATTTCCAAGCAATTACTTTTTCAAATGCATTACGGCAAGAGTGTGGGAACATGCACAAATCAATGCGGACAGTTGCATTTATAAGGCCACATTTTGTCTAAAATGGTCAATATGTAATTACGAATTCATGCAGTAGCCATTGTTCTTATGCTGGTTGAACAGCAATACATGCACCTCCCGTGGACACTAGGGCCAGGTTTTATCTGTATTTGCTATAGGAAATCGTAGGAGCAGTAGTGAGGAAATGGGCCTACGAAACCTTAACA
This sequence comes from Dermacentor andersoni, assembly GCF_023375885.2. Lineage (NCBI taxonomy): Eukaryota > Metazoa > Arthropoda > Arachnida > Ixodida > Ixodidae > Dermacentor > Dermacentor andersoni. The sequence continues at coordinate 160,512,177 of NC_092818.1, read as the reverse complement.
AAACACGTTGCGGGGCTATAGTTAGTGACCAATTTTTTCTTTCTTAGGATAGTAATCCAGCACCACTTGACGAAGACTCAGAAAGACATGACAGAAAGAGCGCTTCAACAACCCACAACGTAACTTTGTTGTGGGTTGTTAGCTTCTTTTTGTAATTTTACGATAAACATTGACAGGACTGCGCTATGTCCAATGAATCATCTTTGCGTAGTATCTTTGTCGATGTCAGGTACAGGAATGTAAGAGTGCTTACTACTTCGTAGGTCACGTACCGGAGACACTATCCTTGACGATGTGCAAAGCTGGCGGGAAGAAGCAGCCATGGTCTCCTTCGGGATGCTCACAGACGCGGATCTTGTCAAGCAGCACACTGGGTGGTTTGCTTGCGAAGTTCAGCTCCACCTTGTATTCGTCGCTGTATGCGTGCGAAATCATCAACGAAGGCAGAACATAATTTGCCAAAGCGTTCCTACACATAGATTCAAGTTTCTGATCGATGTTTCACTAAAGTGTATTTAACGTGTTTGCTATACAGTGCGTGATCGGCTCTAATGATACTCTTTACAACTTCACCGGAAACGCAATTCTGGAGCCCAGGTGGCGCGATGCGTCTCGTTTACCTGAGGTTCCTCGATGTCCTCCTCGCCTGCCGCTACTTGGAGCGGTGGGCGAGGAGAACATCGAGGCACCCTACATTTACCGTAAAGTTCACGCAATTTATAATTAGGTTCAAAGAAAGCTAAAAAATCCCAGGACACCTAAGCACTTCTTATGAGTCGTGAATGCGAAAGCATTAATGTCCCATTGAAAGCAACTGAGCGGCCCTTCGAGTTTTGCGGTGAGGGTAAAGTTTTCGACTTTTGCTTTAGGGTATGTTATCGAGTTTGGTATTAAATTGGTGTGGGTTACTATTTTTTTGTACAGTTTCTACGTTAGCATGTTGGCTGCAGACCGTAATTATTTGGACGATATTGCTGAGAAATCAAGAACACCGCATGCCACCGGTGTTCTGCGCGACCAAGGAAGCAGCAGTGGCGATCAGGGCCGGCAGGCGCGCAGCAGCTAAGCCCAGCGGGGGTGTGAGAGAGAAAGATACAGACCGCGCGCCGGCTTCCGGGAGCGAGACGGTGGCACCCGCGCGCGTGCGTCGCGCGACTGCCTCGCCGACGACGACCCGCCTCGCCCCGCGGCGTCGCGTCACCGTATCTGCTCAACACCACCTAGAAGAAGTTAAGGCCGCAGTACTGCCTGAAATCCGCGACCATAAGTCATCAGCTGGAAGCGATCGAATGAACTGTTCTATCCCTGGCCGTCACGGTTGTCCATGGATATGCGCCGGCACGGGAGCAATGTGTTTGGCTCACATCGCGATCGTGGCTCTGTTGTCGCGACTAGTCGAACACTTCGCTTTTGTTGAATGCTGTGCGCGTTGGAACGTGCCTGCCGTTGCTTCCCGTATTAGTTGAGTGAAGTCGCTCCATGCGTAAAGTTGTCGTGTGGTTTCTCGTGCTCTCCGAAATCGCGTCACTGCCCATCTCCCGATATGATTTGAAAAGCGCCCGTATTTTAGTAGTGGTGCTACATTAACGTAGCTGTGCCTAAGAATTGTTTTGTTTCCAACTATCGGGGAAACTGCGACCCAGGATGCAAGGTGCGCGTGTTGAGCTTTCCTCAGGATAATCCTCTGTGCAGAAAGGGTGGATACGCTTTGTATACCACAGTAAGATTTCACTCCTTTTGAGTACTCCGGGGGTAGTAATGTACTCCGAGGTAGTAATGTCCAAACCATATTTAATCAGGGTTGGCGCGCGCGCTCTTTAATATTTTGTTGTCCACAGAGCATTTGATCGGTACTTAAGATTGACCTCTAGCAAACGTCGAGCAGAAATCTGTCACTTATATGCAGGTAATAGTCTTGTAGGTTTGCGAGGATCACTTCACACCCGAGGACATCATTGAGGAGACGTCTTACGCCACTACAATATCAAACAAGCAAGCAGGCGTCTTGCATCAAACAAGCAAGGTAACTACTTGCTGCGACGTAGTGGTGACTTAGGAGGCACTCTCGAAGTTAAGACATCATACCGGTCTTGGTCTACGTGGGGGGATACGCCGTCTACGTCTACGCTACATTGAGGAAGCTGAAATACGAGAAATTGAGGGAGGCACCGATAATAAACAAAGAAGTAAGCGTATCCATCACAGAAAAGCACTATGATCTCATCAGAGCGTTGTACCAAGGTTGGCTTATATACTGAACGATGTTTCTAGTCAATGCTGTAGCTATAACTACGCTGTTGTTGAGGAGCTATCAAAGAAAGAGCACTTCCTACATCTGCCCAATCGATGTCGGGTAGAGACGGATCTCAGCTTAGAGATGCTAACCAGCGACGATTCACCTAATTTTGACGGCTGAGATGACGGGCATACAAGTGAAGTCGTTCTCAAACGTGTGCTATGGTGCAGTACGAAGGTACTACTAAAACTTCCCGAATGAACGACAAAAAGTGTGGATGCTGTGTGGATGAGTGTGGAAAAGAAAGCACCACTCTTAATACAGAAAAACATTAGCAATACCAATGTTGTGCCGCATGTATATATTCCTGTACAATATATACCCTCACAAAATATCACCATGCTGAAAATGGAAATGGTAGTGTTGTCCACACCTTTTCATTGTCTTCTGCGTAATTTATAGCCCGACGCTTTCACCGAAGGTTTGTTCGTATCAAGAAATGCAAACAGCGTGAATATGCTTCCATAAACAAAGTCACTGCGAGCGTAAACCCATGTAGTTCCTCCAGCATGGCGCCAAACCCCCTGCGCGCGTTCGCCGTCACCTCGTGACGTCACGCGATGATGACGTGTGATGATAACGTCTCGTGCTGATGACGTGTTGTCACGGCGATGCCCTCTCCCCCTCATGCAACACCTGGCGCTGGTGCGGAAGCAGGGGCTCCGATTCGCCCGCTCTGTTCCGTCGAGGCAAGCTCGTGGCGTCGCAGCCAATGGGAATTTAGGTGCCATTTCGCTACTCTGGCTTTATGCTCAATGGGCCATTTGATGCCTTCGCATCAATAACGCCGATTGTAGCCCCGTATCTGATATACTTAAAATGACACTGCTTATGTGTTGCTGCGCGAGCGCGGTAAAGACTGCATCTCTAATCCAGAGAGGCGAACTAATTAACGTGCAATTTCCTAACGGGTAGCTGTGGCATAGGGGTATAAAAGAGAGTGCTATGTGCAACTGTGTAAGCATACACAGTACACATATTTAACCGATTGACATCCAGCCGATATCGGTGCACAAGTTGTCGCAAAAGAAGAACACAAACAAGGAAATAACTCCGCTATCCGACATGCGGGTTCTGAAACAAAGAAGAAGAAAGAAAACGTTTTTCTTACGAACACTGAAGAATTCGTGTGGCGTTCAGCAAAGGTCCATAGGCTGCTTGAAGCTGCAAAACCGCCACATAAGGAACGCTGGTAACTTATGACTGTGTTAATCAAGGGAGCTTCAATATTATGGGACTACAAGCCCACGCCGTAAATGAGTTAAATGGTGCATAACTAGCGCTATATATATATATATATATATATATATATATATATATATATATATATATATATATATATATATATATATATATATATATATAGCAAAAGGCAGAAAGAGAAAAACAAGCTTTAATTATATGCTTGAGGTGTTAGCCTGGCTGTTCCCCTGACATGCAACTCCAGGGGCTGGGCTATGATTACGAGATATGCAATGATAAACACTTAACAGTACATACGGCCAGCTTGGTCTGTGTCCAATATGTGTGTGGTTACATTTGCATTGTTTAATGTTATTGATGCATGCGCAGCAGGAGTTGACCGACGATCACTCGCCCTCCCTTTCTTCTTTTACTCTTTTTATGCCCATTGCGAATTGTATATATTTGCGCAGGCTTCAATAAAGATGTTGTTGGCAGTCAGCGCTCGTCCTGTGTCCTCCCTTGTCCGTGTTCTTTGGAGGTGTTTTAAATATGAAACATAAAGTCACACACACACATATATACACATGTGTGTATACACTACAGATATATTTACAAAGGTTCGTTCAGTCTCGTGGGCCGCAAGAACGCCAGCCGCCCATGGCAAAGCACCAGCTGTGCGTTACGCGCCACGAAAGCAAAAGCGAAAGCGCATAGCTGATATTGTACAAAAGAAAATTACGCATTAGAACAGTCAGCGCATTTAACCTTTGATTGATACGTTACCTTTATTTAGCATTTTTGGGACATTCGAGTTGGCAGGCATCGCGGTTAGATATGCCCGTACATAACACGCCCGTGAACCCATGAAGGCCATGGCGATTACTTCAATAGAGTTCTAAGCGTTTCCTTTCTAATGCCATAACCTTTACAGTGGAAGGTCACCAGTGTTTTCCATGACTGAGCTGAACAAGTTGTGCGCCGATTGTGTATAAGCGTATCCTAAAGTTCTTGAAGCAATTGACTGACACCTAGAGAGGTGGAAAGGTGGGAGGCAACAGGGAGGCCGGGAAGCCGCTGTCGTTTTCCATAATTGGGCGATAGAGCGCGCCGCATACACTCGTGATACTGGCAGCCCGTATTCACTGTTTCGATTGGTGGAATGACTTTCTATGCATAAACAGAAAATGCAAATGAATAAGCATACAAGTTTGCCCTATATTTAGCGGTTACAAAGGAAAGAGACACTGAAAATTATTAATTTTTTTTTGGCGCAAGGAAAGACACGCGTATCCATTAAACACGCATCAACTACAAAGGCTCGCTCGTTTCGCATGGTATCGGATGCGTGTATAGCCACGGCATGCGCGTCTTGCTTTGTTTCACGCGTGCAAAATTGCGCCCATTTGTGTGTGTCCCTCCCATTGCTGAATCAATTGGTAATGGGGCAAAACAGATTTTGTCTATCAATTCTGACTTTGAAAAGTAGCCTATGTGTGTTACATAAACGTATACAGACGTTCACAAGAAGATGGAGGCTTGAAGTGATTAGCAATGGTCGAACAAGGACTGTCGCTGAATCCAAAGCTGGCCCCAGGCTCCAGCAACATGCCTTTTTCGACTACTGCTCCTTGCTATGTATAGTATAGTATTTCTCCCGCATTGAAACATTGGCACTCTTGCTTAATCAAATAAAAAATTACTATGCTGACCTCTAGGACAACTCGTACCAGGGCTTTTAGGCACACATGCGTCGGTACGAAACTTATAACGAAGTTATGAATGCGAAGGCACGATGTGGCCCAGTAGAGGGAGTTTAGAATAATGCTCGCTGAGGCATCGAGCTGTTGTGCGGCAGCCGAGAGGTAGCATTTATGCGCACATACCGCTTGCTCCACCATGTCGGGCTTGTCGGCGCATTCCTCAACAGCGTACTGTGCACTCCGCGCCATTGTCTCGTTCACTCGAAAACTGGCAACGTACTTGTGCACTTTCTCTGAAGGAGAGAAAGGGAGAGAAATAGAGTGAGATATAGAAATAAAGGATAAAGAGACGATCACTGAAAGAGTAAGTGAAGTTGCACCTGACCTACATGGTTTTGGCGATTTAAGGAACGCGTACTGTAGGCCGTGTGACGGTCTCATACACAGGGCGTACCCGATGGTGCAAAAGAAAGGCTTAAATAGCCGCACACACGTCAGATACAGCTCTGCATGCATTACTGCGAGTGCACTTGTCGGATATCTTAGTGCTCGTATTGAAGCAGGTGACGACGTGTGCGGGCATGTACAATTAAAGAAAGCGTACCAGGTCCAGCGATAATTCTCTGCACGGAGAAGCAGAACGTAAAGGAGGGAAAAAAAAGTTAGTGACCATTTAGCTGTAAATGTCTGAAAATTGGGTTAGCATTATGACGCACCTACTCGAGGTCCCGGATCCACTAGTGAAACAGCGTTCACCACATTGCAGATTGTTGTTCAAGTGCCCACTCGATACACGTCCTACCTCTTCAAGGGGCGACGCGCAACTGACGGTGGTCCAGAGCAAACTACCGTTACAAACCACCGTACATACATACATACATACATACATGCATACATACATACATACATACATACATACATACATACATACATACATACATACATACATACATACATACATACATACATACATACATACATACATACATACATACATGGATAGATGGACAGACAGATAGATAGATAGATAGATAGATAGATAGATAGATAGATAGATAGATAGATAGATAGATAGATAGATAGATAGATAGATAGATAGATAGATAGATAGATAGATAGATAGAACCCACGTCTTCGCATTACACGTGCGATGCTCTTACCCACTGGGCTACTCAACCATAAACAAGAACAACCAGTCGAAGACCACACGTGGGATTTATAAATGTCAATATCGTCGCGCAAAACATTTTGTTTTGCATTTTGTCGCGCAAAACAGACGTTATAGCATCATAGGTAGAGTTGGTTTAACATAGAAAATAATGAGATTACGAAGGTTTGGGCGTGCAACAGAGAACGCTACTGGCGGTAGTAACCGCGGACTCGAGACGTGATTCTCGACTAATTGATACAAAAATGACTGATCACGAAATGTTCACTTCATTTCGAGGGACCTAGTCTTGAACATGCGTAAGACATGCACAAGCATGCATCACGAACGTAAGATGCACTTAATAGACGTAGACAATCGAATAGGCGGACAAGACACACGCAGTGCAGAGGTTTGTCTCGTCCTCCTGTTTCATGCTCTACGGCTGTGAAGCGCATCTTACGTTCATTGTGCTCAATAAACTCATACAACCAGCTGCGTTGGCCAAGTTTGGTTCTTGACGCTTTTACTGAATCAGCAAAACAGCACTGCTTGCTGGTAACGGCTTTTATTTTTTCAGGCTGGATTAGTATATTACATGATGAAAACTCCCATTTGCTCAATGCAACCACTCTCTCGCAGGCATTCTCACCTAAAAAGCACTTCTTTTTGACATCATTCCAAAGAAGGGGTGGAGCACATGAACAGGTCTCGGTATGGTTCTTGATCTTGCATTCGCCGAAGATGGACGAGCACTCCTTTTGTTTGGTCGGTGTGCAAGATTCTGAATTAGCAAAAAGAAAAAGCAGTCTGTAGATATTCCGTTTTGTTTATCTTGCAGAAAAACAAAAATGTGCGTGAAGAATCACCTAAGTGAATTTTTAATTTACTACGCCACAAGATAGGTGTCACAATTAGCGCAGCACTTACCAATGCAAGTGCCATTAATGTCTAGAGTGGTTCCTGGACAACGACAGACGGCCTTTCCGTTTTCGTAGAAGCATGTTTTGTACTCATTTTCGCACTTGATAATATCCTCTTCGTGACATTTTGTCCTCTCTTGAATAAAAAAGATAAGTAACGGCTGTTAAATAGCGGCACACATGTTCGGAAAAAGAGCAGATAAGCTGCAGCAATATATGGAGCTATTCAGCAGCTACACATAGTCTAAACCTTGAAAACGCTCAGCGCAATATTGTGAGGTGAAAAATGGCGTACGAATGCGATAGTCTGATTTCCAGCTGTAAAGGTTCAAGAACATAGGAAGATGTTGATATTAACAGTTATGAGGTTGGTAGGACATTTCATGGCGCCTGTATATGATTACTGTGCACCGCAAGCTGATACTGGGAGCGTGAAACAGAGCTGCAGAAATAACAGGCGAGAGCAACTACAAGACGTCGTCGCCAAATTTAAGTTAATTAAATTATTTTGTTTTACGCGCCAAAACCACGACATGATTTTGAGGCGCGCCGTAGTGGGGGCCTCCGGATTCATTGTGATCACCTGGGCTTCTTTAACGTGCACGCAATGGATGGTACACGGACGTTTTTGAATTTCGCGCCTTCGAAATGCCGCCGCCGCCGTGGGCGGGATTTTATCCAGCGACCTCGCGCTTCTCGCAGCGTAACTCCGAAGCCAATAGGCAGTCACGACGGGTGATCCTCTTGGACGTTGTCGAAGAGGATCACCCAGAATTGGGAGGCCCCGTAAACGCGGTCTCCTCATTACGACGACAGAATTGAAGTGAAATTCTATGCTGGAATGACGAGCAGCAACGGAGCCAGCTGTGGAAGACAACGACGCTCGCGCCATTGTTGATGATGCGTCCGTCTTCGTGAGGTATTTCGCGAAAGAAGTTTGCATAAATGAGATATTTCTAGTAAAGCCCTAATCAGAAAATGTCTGGAAATATAGATCATGCATCTGTTTAAAATAAGGTTAGTCTCGTGTTCGATTTGTAATGTTAAAGAGGGAATTAAGCATCTACAATCGTTGACGCGGCTTCTGAAGGAAATATAATAAGAAATGAGCATTGTGAGGACTGTATGTGTAAGAACAGGTGCATTTTCAGAATTACGAGGGATATTCAGGCACCCTACGCTGGCTTACCGACACAGGAGATGCCGCTGTCTGCAGGCTGCTGTGTGGGGCTGCAGTTGCAACTGTAGTCAGCTTCGCCTTCCACCAGCGGCGTACATCCGTGCTCGCACTGATCTTTAGCATGCATTGTTTTGCATACGTCTAGAATAGAACGTCCGTGACGGCAGTTGATTTAGCAAGTTGCTATAGATTTTTGCAGAACGCAAAAAAGAAACGAGAGAGCTCGCTTAAGCTAAGTGAGGTTGCAATTTCTGAAGCGTTGTACAACGTTACACAAACCTACGCAAAAGCTTTGATGTTCGGCAGTTTTGATGTTAACACATGATAGACACTCAGAAACATGCTTAGTGAACACACGCTCTTTTACCGGTGCCCTTTCGAGCTTGGAAATAAACGTTTCTATCCAGCCTGTAACACAGAAAGGCACAGTTCGGCTTATCAAAAACTTGAAAACCTGGATGTTGCGGCATCCTTTAACACGGAGGAGGGTTTACAGGCGGTTTAAATGACTTAAACTACCTTTTTAAATGTCTGTCTTGTTACCTGCACTGTTTATCTAAATGTGAAGCTTCGTCGAAGGAGCACTGTGAGCAGACATTGGCGGGTGGCTCTTGAGAAGATGTCTATATTAGGTGAGCACTTAACGTTTCTTTGTCATGCCATTGAAGAATATTCGTGAAGAGCTCCAAAATCTGCTTCCTTTAAACGGCACTAGTAAAGCGAAAATTTTTAATGGGTTGTGTAGGAAATGCGCCACCTTTTGCAACAGGACAATGTGCACAAATTTGCAGATCCTCCTATGTGCATTGGGTCGTACTCACGGGTGCATTCCTGACCATTCCGGCTGGCGATGTACCCAGGTGGACAGTAGGACCCATCGGGAGGTGTTCCTGCATATCAATTGAGTTTCGACTATTCCCGTGAGTAGCTTCACGCATTGAGTTTTACGCTAACTTACGGAGAAACAAACAGACGGAAATTATTCGTGACAAGAACTGAACGCACAAATACGCTCTCCAATTTATGGTAATTCCAGCTTAGTCATTCTGCTTTGACCCTTAGCTTTTTCAAAGGCTGTGCGGGCATGTCTGCGATATTATATGCTGTGTCTAAATTGCTTACTTTATTTTCGGAGATAAAGCAAATGATCCATGCACTGCGGAACACCTAAAAATATGTGTTGAAAAATTTGTTGTCAAGTGAGAAACTTCCCTTCAAGCAGGCATGACTGGCAGACATGGCAACTGCTTCTGGAAAAAGCACAATGCTTGCCTGCTCTTAAGTAAAGAGGGACAGACACATAGAAATGGAAGGTATGAATAATTAAAGGAATGAGGAAAACAAAGAACAAGATTAGAGATATGAAAGAATAAAGCTAGACAACTGCAAAAAATACAGTATGAACCAGACTCTGCTGGTCGCGCTAGAAAAAAAATTTTAGAAAATAGAGGAAATTACGTCCGATCTACTAGCACTGACGCACCACCCTCATTCTGAGTATTCTCACGGAGCCTCAGAATTTTTTAGTGAGCTGACGTACAAGGGAGAATTCGCATCGTTTCGACGCAGTTACGTAAATTATTACCGCTAAACTTCAGAATATGGCGTTATATGTCTGTTAAGTCAAGCCTTGATGCGCGCATAAATAAGGTCGGAAGCTGCATATACAAACGCTTAGGGTAAGGTATATGGGTATAACAAGAAGTATTGTATTCAGGAAATAGATGCTGTCAAAATCAACGACATTTTACCTTCTAAATAAACATAGTGTCGAGCTACAAGTGTCATTGTGTAGAAAACCAGTATCTCGCTCAACCACAGCGTGATCGGCCGCGATATTTTTGAAAAAGCGGGTAAGTTTCGCTAGCTATACTCACGGTCACAGTGGTCAGGGTCCCAGTTTTGGCAACAACGGAGGTCCCTGTGTGAGTCCTTCAGCAAACACAGATCTTTGCAGGTTAAGGTAGTGTTCAGGCACCCGATGGCTGAAATATGAACGATTTTCAGACTTGTACGACGTTTAAAGTATAAGTCTAGCAAGAGTACTGACAAAGCGTATTTTTATTTCTTAATAAGAAATAATCCAACAAATCATTGGTCTGAGCTAGTTGTTTCATTTCGTAAGTACAGGTAGGGTATCGCGCAAAGAATACCGACAAAGGCATTCGTAATACAGAACGGGCGCAGACTTTGGCTACACAGAAAAAGACTCCAAAGGAGTAGAAATGTGTTGCAATAAAGCTTTGGTGTTTTTTTGAGCACTGCCGTGCTTATGCTTACTTAATGAACAAGTGATTTTTTTTCTAAAAGGGCACAAATGTACAAACGCACAGAAGTTAACATTCACGAAGTAAACACACTATGCATGGCGTAATAGTTCTGCGGAAACGCGCAAGGTGGAGAGAAGTAATTAATAAAGGGAAAATGAGACATACACCATGTGTGCATACAAGCGCATTAAAAAGAAAGATTACTTTTCTGATGTTGATAACGATGACGCACTCACGCGCACGCGGCACACTCTTGCTATTGTAGGTGCTGCAAGAGTCCAGCCGCCACAAGAGTGGATCCTGTGTGTGTGAGTACGTCATCGTTACGCCTCCGTGTAGATAATTCGATGAAAGCCTTCAAGCAATCAGGACTTTAGTTGGTACGTTTACGGTTGCGCTGTATCAGCACTCCACTTACGTTTGCAGGAGCCGCCAATGAGCTTGGTGTGCGGCGGGCACTCGCAACTGACACTGTTGTCTGGGTTTATCCTCGCCACCTTTCCTTGTTGTGTGCATATTGTCCGAATTTCTTCCTTTACTGCGTAACAGAAAGCGAGTAAAGTAATCGAGAAAAGAGGAAAGTTGATTCAGTGAGCGAAGAGCGCGAACGGCATACAGGCAGCTTCGATTGTGAAAAACGCTTAGCCATATATAGGCCAGGGATCTATGCCAATTTTTTTTTTTCAGACATGAATGCGAAAATCACCTCACGTTTAATATTATTAGTGAGTAAAACAGAAATGGTTTCAAATTAACTTAGTATCCGGCTGACAGTGAGAGTATTTTGCTTGTGTTTTAATGGGATTAGCATCCTTAGCCCTACTTCGGCAATTGCGTGTGTATCCGGCCACTTCGCATTCCTCCTACCAGTGACCCAAGTTGCGTGCAGTTGCGTGCATTGTTGTAGTTGTGCCACTACAACACCATCCAGACAACATCGGCCACTGCTTGTGTGCTGCTCACGTGCAGGCTTGCTAGTGGCTGCTGTCTGACCCAGTAGACCACTTGGGTCACTTGGTATGTGCTACTGCTTATGTGTGCAACCTGACAGCTTACACTATCATAATTACACAACATAAACTTAATCCTTGAAAAATCTACCAGTAATGCATTTCCCATCACCCAATTACAAGTGCACCGCCATTTGAACCCTAATCGCATTAAAGTCCGGCCCTCGTGGAGCCGGCGCAGAGAGTTACTGGATAGAGTTACCGGGTGTATTCTGCTTGGTTGCCGGAGTAAATTTTCGGCAACGGCGTAATCGTGTTGACGGTTACCCCGATTTCACGATTTTCAGGCAATGATACTTTTTAGCCATTTATTTATTTGCTTCGAAGCAGATTACAATCAGCACGAAGAAAAAGATTGCGATTGCGTACGTGACGCAGAAAGTCTTAGAGAGAGGTGAACGCTTAATTTCGGCACCCATTTTATATACTTTGAAACGTGTAACACAATTTAGCCCGACTTACTCTACTCATATGTTTATTTGGGTGGCGTTCTTGAATATTTAACATTTTATCCCTCTGCGTATCGTGATTGAGTCACATGCCTTTATAAAAATTTACTATGTTAATTAAACTCACAAACAGGCCAGGGTCCCTGATGGTTATGTTGTACAACAGCTCCGTTGTTTTTATTATTATTTGTTTATTGGAAGAGTTATCAGAAGAAGCATAAGCAGATATTTATGCTTGCAGACGTATTCTTTGGGCTAAGTAGTTAACAAAGACACACTTCAAGCCCTGTCATGTAGAAGTCATTCTTCAAAAGCGAATATGAATCTCGGTTTGATGGAAATATTTTTCTGCCTAGTTGGTTTCAAAGTAGGTGCGTGCTTTGATGACGTAGTTTTTATTACATTTATTTATGCCACTCTCCACCATTATATATCATGTTCCCATTGCCATATTCTCCGATATGTGAGCGATATATCGAAGAAATGTAGCTGTGACTATTACCCGTGTTTTTTTACACTGAGATGCAAATTGTATTGATCTCGTCATCTCGTGTATGTTTACCTCCATAAGAGAGACCTAATCACGACGTCAGTTTATAAGAAAAAAAGATATAAACCATAAAATCAGTTTATTTTGCAAGTGCTTATATAGGGCTGAAACTTCAAGGACAATTTAAGAATCTTAAAAAGAAGCTAAGTACATAGCCGCGAGCTACGGAATGGAAAATGATAAACGCAAAGCTTAAAGACAGAATGAAGGTATCGTATATGCTAGCGTCTCTCAGTTTTTCAAAGATTAGATAACAAAAGATGGATAGATGATGCGCTGTTTAGCATCAAGAAAAAGAAGCGGACATGGTCATGTGGCGCGCACAGCCGATAACTGGCTGTCCATTTTTAGTAGCGGAATGGGTGCCAAGGGGAATGAAACTCAGTGGCTCGGTAGCAGTGAACTAGGTGGCGTGGTGTTTTGCAAGATTAGCCGGCGCAGAATAGAGTCTACTGACGGGATGCAGGCATAATTGTAGGTCGCTGAACGAGGCTTTCATCGTACAAACAATGTAATTTCGCTGATGACAGCGATGCCTTTCTTCGGCTCACCTCTGCAAGTTGGTGTCAAGTCGGGATAGTTGTTGCATTGGCAGCTCGCTGGAAACGTGCCGTTCCAGTCCTCACACAGTCCTCGCTCGCACTTGTGCACTTTGCACGACTTCATGTCTGTGGAAAAAAATGAGCGCAGTCGAATTTAAATCTATAGCGCTACACCAGCTTATTGATACAATAAATGGCAGCGACAAACTGTCACCGTTGTGGTTGGTAAGCGTGTTGATATACGTATATAAAGGCGCTACGTTCACGGAATAACAAAAGTAGGAATCACTTCTATACTGATATGCGCTTATAATGCTTTAACTCAATCTGTCCTTCCCTATGTGTTACGTTTTGAATGTCGATTACGAAACTATTCAGCCTATAATTTTGTACATTCGATTAATACGCTTTCTTGAATATTTTATTGTTTACTCTTCGTGAATGGGCGCAGTTCAGAAGTCAGGAAACTGAAATGCTTGTCAGCCATAGAAAACAACGTCAGCTATATCAGCCATAGAAAGCAAGGTAATCAACAGGAAATTTATCCATTTCGGTCAACTTAGCCAATTGACATCCGTTGTAATATTTTCTTGTTTATATAGGTCCGAAATAAAGAAGAAGAAAGATGACACGGCGCTAAATTTTTGCTAACCTAATTCACCAGCCGTGGTTGCTTAGTGGCTATGGTATTGCACTGCTAAGCACGATGTCGCGGAATTGAATCCCGGCCATTGCTTCCGCATTTAGATGGGGGTGAAATGCAATAGCCTCCGTGTACCGTGCATTGGGTTCATATTAAAGAACCCCAGGTGGTCGAAAATAATCTGGAGTCCTGCACTTCGGCGTGCGGGACTCCAAGTCAGATTGTGGTTTTCGCAGGTAAAACACCAAAATTTAATTAATATTTTGTCAATCTGATTATGCTTTGTGTGTGCTTGGCGCAAAGTGAGAAATTAGCGCTTCTCGAAAATAAATATCAAATGAAAACAAGGAAACACTCCGGCTCCTGCCAAGTATTTTGCGTTTATTTAAACCTTCAGTCGGTTCTTGACCCCGATGGCGTAAATTATAGAGAAGAGAAACATAGGACCCGCATCTCCTGACTCGGCAGATAAATATGTTGGATTTTCCAATAAAAGAACAGCCCATTACGTATTGTGTTTATTTATAGAAGTTAAAACTGATCGTCGCGTCAATTGTGCAAATCAAAGGAATGTGATTCCTACTGCATGACGTAGTGGATACACTGAAGACAAAGTATTTTATTCAACTGGTTCGTATTGGCTCACCATGACGCATGAACGGGCCAGAAATGACATTAAGGAGCGGTGGCATAAAAAGTCAACGGCAGAAAACGTCGAAGCTTAACTATCAGTCATACTTTGCTCGTCGTTTTGCGCCGCTTGTTATCGTTCGTCACCAACAACAAACTAGCTCAAAACAAGATTCTGCTACAGGAAACCCATAGTACACGATGCCGCAAACGCTTCGAAGGGCATGGCACATAATGTACAGCGTAAGTTTTTTTTTGTCGGTTTGTCTATTTGTGCGCTCCTCAGTTTCTTAACGTCAAGACGTGCGACCAGCAAACCAGAGATCCTAATTTGATAGACGTTCTTTCTTTCTTGAATTTATTTGTTTACTTGTATAATTAATTTACGAGCACCAGTATCTTACTTTCTTTACTGTCATCACCTTAGCGGAACCTTGAAAGTGACCTTATGGTGCAGTAAAAAGAAGGCTGCTGGTTTCGCAATGAAATAAATCTGGATACGTGGAAGCCTACACTTACAGTAGAGACTCATAAAAGATACTGCGCCCCCCCCCCCCCCCCCATCCCTTAGCGGCCCTCGCGCCCGAGGTTGTCATTGCCAGGACTGTTACCCACAGCGGAAGCTTTTTTTAAAGCTCATCCTAACTTTTTCTTGTTAAATCTTGGAATTGATCAAACGCTTGGTATAATATCGTTGGTGCGAGCAGGCTCCAATATTTATTTATTCATATTTTCGATTAATTTCTGTGGATGCTGATAATAGAGGGAAAAGTGCAATAAAGAGGAATTCAGTAAACTAACCTTCATCTCTAATGTTGTGAACAGTTTCTATGAACACACGCACAAACACACACACACACACACACACACACACACACACACACACACACACACACACACACACACACACACACGCACACACACACACACACGCACGCACACGCACACGCACACGCACACACACACACACACACACACACACACACACACGCGCGCGCACGCACGCACGCACGCACACGTATATATATATATATATATATATATATATATATATATATATATATATATATATATATATATATATATGGGGAGAGAGAGAGAGAGAGAGAGCAAGAGTTGAAAGCTCATCGACCACGGTAAATTGAAAACACTCCCCCGACGCTCTCTCCTGTACGTAAGTGCACATGATAAAAACAAATTGTCTACTTACTGTAGCACCGCTTCTCGGTCGCGTTAAAGAAGAAATCAGGGCCGCATTTGCAGGTGAAACCCGAGTTGTCGCTATTCGATACGCAGGGCACATCTCCACAGAATTCAGCTCCAATACCGAGACAGGGATCTAGAAGTAAGATGGCAAAGAAATAACTGGCTTACAGAGCAACTGCTAACACACGTAAGTTCATTATAGTTGTCTCATTAGCATATTGATCTGTTTTGAGCTAGCAGAATTCGCTGGGAGCAGCACCCTAGTTTTGAAGTTGCTCCATATAACGCGTTTATGGTACGGGACGGGGTGGTCCAAAACATTTTTATCCAAGATGGTTGCCCATGCATCCTTATCTTACGCTAGGTTCGCAACTTCTGGCTTAATATTTAAGTAAAGGAAAGTGCATGAACGCTCCAAAACATTGCATACAATCGATCGATTCACTGCAGGGATAAGAGTGGTACTTGGTACAATTCCTCACCTTACAAGCCGAAAATCTCGGCACGCAGGCTTTACTAGTCTGATCACCGTATATAGTTTCCTCAGTCTAATAATTCTGAGCCCTTCGTTATTATCTATACCTTGATTATAGCATTATGAAACCCCAAAATCGTTTGGTGTATCTTTCTAATGTAAAATATATTTACTGAACACACTATTCAGACAAGTGAGACTGAATTTTGCAATTATTATATTTTTCCTTCTCCCGTTATTGTTTCCGTGAATATAGAGGAGGTTAGAGAAAGGAGCTACAAAAGTGGCTTGAAAGCCCACAAACCTTCAAACAACATGGAGTTAACAACGCAGCGAGTGTCACAATCTAGTAGACAACCATTATGACAATAATGACCAGGTGAAAATACCGCACAAAAGTACGAACTAATACGGCACTATAAGTAAACTTAACATGCGTCCAATGCAGAATGTGTCGTTATACCATAATAATAATAAAAAAAAAGCCCTCGTGAGTCTCTTTGTACAATGTGCATAAACTAGATAAAAATTGAATAGAACTTATATAAACCTATGCAAGAACTACTTTCAATTGCGGAGTTGACTTTTTTACTGAATGAGACATTGCCTTTTTTGATGGATGGGTCGTTCTCGTGGGCAGTGCACTTTGCCGACTGAAGGTTGTCGCTATGGACTCACTGCCAAGAGGCAGAGGGGTCCCAACAACTTGTTTACTGCGGTGATATTGCTAACCAGGCTGTGGTGCAATAAGTTGCTTCTTTTTTTTAAAGCTAACTTATGCAGAGGTGAAGAGGTCAGAGTGTCTAAAGAAATGTACGCACCAGGGCTTTCTTTACCGCAATGAAAGTACTTAAAGAAAGAGAGAAAACAGTATTGCGTGCGCGCGACACCTCGAGCACACTTAGATTTTCCATAAAAGAAGCGTAAAATGCGAAGCACGTGCGTGTTGCGTGGCTGCGAGTAACTTGTCTTTCTGTTGTGCCTATGGAGTGCTACGTGACAGCGAACTTAATTTGTCGTCTACGTGAATATTTATCAGTTTCCAGTCATAGTCGCCATTCGCGCATAGATTATCTTTATTTCCCGGTACTTTCTTTTTGCGTTTCATTTCATTAAACACTCCCTTGTAGTCAGCACACGTGTTGTTTCTTCGTTCTCTATATTGCGCTTCGTTCGGTGCCTTCTATACTACAGATGCGGATAATTCTCTCTATATATATGTATATATATTATTTTTGCAAAAGCTTAATGAAACAGCTATCAATATTAAAAAATGCAAATTTGCAAGGGTAGAACATCCAACAATGGCGTTTCCGCCATATCGCAAAATAGGAATTTTTCTGATAAAGAATCACAGCTAATTATAAACTGGACGGCGCTCTTTGGCCATCCATAGCCCTTGCGCCAAAAAACCCTCCATGTATCATCATCATCGTCATCGTCGTCATCATCATCATCATCATCATCATCATCATCATCATCATCATCATCAAAATAGGCACGTATACAAGATTCCGTGTTTTTTTTGTTTTTTTAAAGCGAATAGCTGTTATTTTTTTCTGCCCATCGTACCCATTGTTATGGCTTGTAGTCAGTAGTCTGGTCAGTCAGTGGTTGGCGCTGGAATTTACGCTGCTGATAGGAAGTGCGTCTGCTCTCGCGCAACAGAATTGCGGGCAGTATTCGATCGCCGAACGCCAACAGTATATATTTCGCACTAAGAAACCTTCAATGCGGACGTAGTTCTCACAAACTTATTCTAAATACGGCATGTCTAATGGTAAAATAAATATTTTGTCGGGTTCCATTAAATATACAGGGCTATTTCGCAGTTTGTGAACGTAGGCAATAAGGTGACAACTCGAATGCAAAACGTGGGTCTCTCGAACACATGCCTTCGTAAAATCGTCTAGAGTTGTGCGTGTTAGCGATAGCCGTGCCTGGCTTGCATGTGCTGCTGCGCAATAGCTTTGAGGCGTCTGTATGTTTGCATGCCGTGGTGGAAGGCTCGGGAAGGAGTGGCCCCCTCTTCTCTCACCGCCCTCTGCCCCTGTGGTTGCAGCGGAAGAGGGCTGTGGTTTCCTTACGGTTGTTCAGGTTAATTGTTCTATTATCTAGCTACGTAATTAAACAACAAACGCTACCTATGTGTTCTTTTACTACAACAAATAGACGCCTTCAAGCAAATAATTCCTTCATTGATTAAAAGCGAATAGCTCTCTAAAAAAAGTGTTGGGTTATAGCTGACATTGACAATAGTCGTCCTTGGTTACTGCACACTTTTTCTATCTCTCTTGCATAAACATGGAAGCCGGCTTCGTAACTGGGAACGCAAAGTTGCCCTCTACAGGCAAATATAAGTGAGCCAGGAGCAGCATTCTCGCGGTGCAAGAGCACTAGCGCCATTTTCTCACGTTATCTGTCCTGTGCCCTAATAAAAGAGAGTATTTATTTATGCATTAATTAATTAATTATATTAGTTAATGAATACTTATTTCCAGAAGATGTTGCCAGCTTGTCTGCCAGACTTTAGGCAGGAGCGAGCGACAGAATAATAGAGGACGCGGCATAAAGATTTAGGCAACAGAAAAGAGACAATGTGAGCTGCATAACTAACACAACTACAGGGAGAGTAGTTCAGGACGAAACTAAATAAGACAAACAGGATAACAGTAAGGATTCCTGGCGAAGCATAGAGGTCTCTTACCTGGTGCGGGTGTCGGAGCCTCTGGATCAACTGAGAAAAAGAAAGAAATGTTAAAAAAGAATGTTTGTGATCACTTCATAGGTTATGACATTCACTTCTGGCTGTGTTGTGTACGTCAGTGACGGGATCCTTAATGAATGTCTTTAGCAAAGAGACGCCTTTTAGCATCCGCGAAGTTGTAGATCTTGAATTACGGCATCTATGATGCCGCAACTGATGCGCTGTCACAGCCTGTTATCAGGCGGAAATTTAGGTCACTGCGCCAGGAACATTCTTACACAGTTTGTTAGTTCGTTGTGTATAACCATCGTGTCCCTACTAACATTTCAAACAGCACCCCCGAAAATGCTTGGTGTTATCATTTGATATCCTCGCGTCAGCGCTCACGCACAACCCAGCGTGCGCCTTAGTTCTTCAGACTACAGGCGCGCACATAGCAAAACTTCGGAAGCAGACGGTAGTTCTTTTTATCGAGTTGACCTGAGTAGTAAATGTGAATCATGATAAACAATGACAATGAACAATGGAGACTGCCGAGTTCGGTCCGTACCGCAGGTATCGCCTAAGACATCATATTCCCAAGTGCGCTTCGAGAAATCAGACGCCACGCATCGAGCGCCTTTCCTAACATTATTCAAGCAAAGCTTGCTCCTTCGCCAATGATACAAATTTGTTAGACTGTCTTGGTTAGTGTTTACGGGTATAGTTTGCTTATTTTTATGCTGATAGTTACGTGAGTTTCTGTAGCTTGTCGTTATTTGAGGCGTTACAGTATGGCTTTTCGGCTGGGCAAGCACTGGTTGGTGCAGATGCCGCAGCGCTAAAGCATCCTAAAACCACTCTGCCCCTAACTTGCTATGCATCATAACTTCTTTCTACCTTCTTTACTTATTAGCCAGCACTATCATGAAATAGCAACAGAACTGACGATGCACGAACAAATAAATTACACGCGCACATATTTACTTGTCCAAGTGAGCATGGTCTGTCACGGCAACAAGACTTGACCTAATTGCTAGAAAATCTAAGCCTTCCATAATTTTCATGCCTCATGGTCAGAACAACGTAGATTTATTTTGCGCTTGTCTCCACGCTTCAATAAGAAAATCGGTTGTCTTGTTTCAGCATGCACAGTCAACAACTTTTTCTGCCTTCATGCGGTTAGAGTTGTGGTAAAAGGGCTTTAACATATACATGTGTCATTGTTTGCGCAATTCAACGGAAGGCGGCGCCACATACCTTCACAAACGGAGCGCCGCAGGCGACCCACTGTTTTCGTTTTCACCTCCCTGTAGCCCTGCTTGCACTTGAACCAAAAGAAGTCCCCAGCTTTGACGCACTCATTGATACCGTTGTAGGCGTCCTCTTGGTGTTTGAGCAAACTTTCACACAGGTTCTCTTCCTCGATTTCTGCGAAAGTTGTGTCCGCGCCAAAAAAAAAAAAAAAAAAAAAGAAGAAAACGAAAAGAAATACGATTTTGAAATTAAGGACTGGCCTTCACAACCAAACGACGCATAACTGCAGTTATAGTAGCCACCAAACCCGTTTAATATACATTTGTGTCTTACACCAGTTTCTTTCAACGCTTAAAGGTGAAAAAAAAAAGAAACACCTTAACAGAACATAGAAAAAGACAGAATAGAGGTTTAAGTTCCAAGTAACGTAGTTTTCGGCCTTAGGTTCATCCCAGTCTCCACAATTTCCGCAAGGTAGTTTTGGTTTCTTATATGTTTGAGCGTTAAATGCGGTCTAGCGGTACAATTGACTAGCCACTTTAAGCAATCTAGAGCACTGTCTCGGTGTAATTCGCGTTCGGCAGGGCGAAATCGACCACTCTGAACACATTCGCCTATATTTCATTCAGAGCGCCACACCCCAGCTTGGAGGCGCTCTCAGCTACGAGCTTTTACAGAATCCAACGGAATTCCTATCTCGTGGCTTCTGCGGTTGCTCTATGAGCGCCGCATTCGGCTCTGGCGTGGCTTTGCTGGCGCCAATGTCGAGAGGCGTCCGCGTCGTTGCAAACCGAGTCAGAGTGTGACAGGAACTCGCCGAATGCCCTATATATGTCTGAGGCTAATTAGGCCTTTTAAAGGATAACTTACACGGTAGGTGTAACTGTGCGTCAGAAACTTGGTTAAGCTTACCTGTTGCTGAGCCTTTCAAAATTGGAAGTCTGGGATAGAGCATGCAAACATCTCCAATCGGGTACTCGCACGCTTGAAGCTTCTTCTGCAGAGGCTTAGGCAGTGGATCGTTGAGTATGAGTCGTGCCTTGATGTGATCGCTGCAGAGGAGAAACGTACTGCAGGCTATCGTGTAACAACAAGTGACTATACTGCGAAAGAGGTGGGCAGTATGGGCACAAGCACTTTCTTTGCTCTAGATCTGAAGCTAACATCGACCCTAGAGCCCTAAATATGTCGCGGATTTGCCTTCTTCAGGGATAATATTCAGACAAACCACCGCGGCTGCGCTGACACCACACACGAACCAAGCTGGCGTGCTTAATTTACGTGACTTAAGTGGTGCAGCATCTGTCACGAGCTTGAAGCGCCGCCAAGTCCCCGCTCCTTGTATTCCGTCCGAGCTTCCCGCTCTCAAAAAACAACGTGCTTTCTCGATGCCTTTGGATTTAAGCATTGTTTTCTGACTGGCTGGGCAGCATTCGGAAGTCAAGAGGATCGCTATAGTTCGATGAAAGATGGAGCAGGCTTGTTCGTGAAACTTAGCAGCTCACTTGCATGTGCATACCTTCCTACAATCGATAGAATGTAAGTATTGACAGGAGATAAGGCATTTATAACAGCGTCATTATCCCATATCAGTCGTCAGAACCATTACCATTATTTCTTCTTCATTGAATGCAAACGCCTTTTCTCGTTGAAGTTATTCTGTAGGTAAAGTTATGAATCAGAACGCGTTGTTTATAAGGCTACCTCAAACGTAGCGTCCAGTTACTTCTGTCAACCCTCCAACATAGATCCGCAAAGCATGCGCACTCACGTGCAATTGGCGACCACCACCGCGTGAACCTGATAACCGAGAGCAGTCCTCATCTGAAAAAAAGAGAAAACACCGTAACGTTTCGAACTTGAATTGAGGAACTGCATGGTTCAGACTTCAAGAATGTACCACTACTACGTATCACGTGTCGGAGAACTGCATGTGACAGCTTCCCCGGCGGGCACATTTGAGGTTTTTTTTTTGTTTTTTGTAGCGTGAGCTGTTACGGGCTCCTTCCAATGGCCGTTTCGGTTGGCGATGTTGTCCGTCACCACCTCCACCACTGGCGGTGTCTGTCGCAGCTCTCGTCAGGAATAAGGTAAAAAAGAAGCAAAAAAAAAAAAATCCTGTTCCCGCTGGGATGACGTCTGCGCCATCCGAGACACTCTGCGCGGGAGCCAGCTGCTCTACCACTGCTCCATGCCAGCTTTTGTTACAGGTGCTGCGGAAACGCCCTATGCATGCGTCCGAGCGTACAAGGAGTCACGCGATGGGAGATGCGCGCCGCGTAGCTCGATACGTGCACACTCTGCATTGTAGTTGTACTTTATTCTACCAGGTGGCACGCCATGTAGTACTTGCATAGGTTGGCAGCACAACGTAGGCATAGAAGTTTTCAGGAAATAAATGAAGGTTCAGGAGATGTGTACAGAAATGCTAGAACGAAAAGATGTATAGCAAACCTGATTAAATCAGCAGGCTAGGTGACGATTTGTTACCGCCCCGTTTCAAAGAGGATGCCTTTGAACCATCATCATCCGTAGAAGCAACATCGTTTCGGGCCATTTGTCACGTGATGTGAGATGTGCGCCGCGTAGCGTCTATACGTGCAAATTTTGCAATGCAGTTGCGTTGTATTCCACCAGGTGTCACAACATGTAGCAGTTGCATCGCATCGTGCCACGTGTCAAAGGATACGACATGGGCGTCGCGTAGTCTCGATACTTGTGTTTTCTCTTCGGTACATGTTATGGACGCCTCGTCGCAAGGTACGAGCCGCTGCTGAAGAAGCGAATCGTAGAGCTACGCGCGTGGCTACAACCAGGCAACGTCGGGCTCAGCAGACCGCTGTGCAGAGGGCAGCACAAGCCGCAGCTGGCCGTTGACGGCGGGTGGACAGTTAGTGAAAAACGACGCGAAGAGACTTCGCCGCGAAGACACTCTAGTGCGTGTTGCCGAAAATGGAGCTCCTATGGAGCTGCTCCTCCAGCTTACGCTGTGACTGTGCTCCGTGTGCCGCGCAGGCCTGTGACTTTGTTTATCATCATTGCTCATGGCAATCCACGGAAAGCCGAAGGATGCAGCGGGCAGGTGATCACACGTGGTCAGATGATTAATTACGGGGTTGCATAAGCATTACCGTCGCTAGACTAGTCTTTATAAATGTAGCATTCGTAAATTTCGAATACAATTTACCGTATTGGTTTGTACAAGAGCGAGAGCTCCAATAATGCCCTTTCACATTCGTAAGAGTTAGGGGTTTAGCGATCATGGAGTATAGAAAGTCTGGCTATTGCAGTGAACTGCCAATTTGAGGCTACCTACAGTCGTACGGCAATTTTTCATTGAAACGTGCTATTGGAGCTTCCCAATGTTAAGCGGGGATATAACGCTTCGAGGCCTGGCTGAATTTGTTTTTTACTAGCGTAGAATTTTAGAGCTGCTTCATGGGAAAATAACAATGAAATACTCAACACATTGAGTTATATAAAGGGAAATGAGCCTGAAAGCATAGTCAATATTATGCTAACGCCCCCAATTACAAGCTAAGAGTGTATCTATCGCCAAATCTTTGCACAATTGCTGCTATAAATAAAGCGCATACAGTACTGTCTGTCAAAGAAAAAAAGAGTTTTGTCTTGTTTATTTTCTTGATAGCTCTCATCCGGGTACGAACCGCTCCCCTGTCGCTTTCATGGAAATAATAAAGTCAGCATGTTTTCAAGCACTGACTGCCAGTACTGCAGCCCGTATACAGCAGTGCCCCTTCCGCACTGTAGCTCAACGGATGGTTCTATTGAGCCCACAACGCGACCAGCAACGAGAGATATTTCTCAGCCGTCCGAAATCTTTATTGTAGGCGCCCTTTATTTCTGCACAAAGTGCTTGGACGACGCTCGAGTCCCAACACACAGAGATTATTCATTAATATCCTGCGCAATTTTCACGTGGACTGTGACTTTATAAATTATTAAATGCCAGCAGTTTATGTATCCTATATCGTACGTATTTCCATCACGCGTTCACGCTTGTGTTGTTCTTCTTTCTATGGGGGCAAAATTCAAAAGACACCTGCGTACAGTGCTCTCGGTGCACGTTAAAGAACCCCAGGTGGTCAAAATTAATTGGGAGTTCCCTACTACGGTGTGCCTCATAATCATATCATGGTTTTGTCACGTAAAACCCAAGACTATATTGTTACGCCCACAAAAGGCGTTACCTTGAAGCCGGGTAGAGTTAGAAGCGATGGCCTTGGTCAACTGAGCGCCTGTCGAGATTCAGCCAGCCAGCCACACGTCGTCGTCCTCCTTCACTACCCTTCGGTGCCACCGCATACTGTTTGTTGAGGCGTGAACCCACTATGCACCTAAGCGCGTCACATTCGTGAACCCACTATGCACCTAAGAGCGTCACATTTCCCTCCGCGCAGACGAAGCCCGCCGGGCAAGTCAAACAGGCTGTCGAGAAATAAAGGGCTTTAAACGGGCGACATGCGAAAGTTCAGTCTTTGCTGACCGTCGGCCATTTGATGTGAGACGTGCTATGCGGTAGGTTAATTCGCTGATGCGCTCCGTAATAACATAGGGTCCAACATAGTGGGCCAGCAGTTTTTCACATAGTCCACGTTTCCTGGTTGGTTTCCAGAGCAACACTAAATCACCAGGGTCATATATCACGCGTCGGCGTCGGCGGTCGCAGCGTGCCTTCGAGTGGTCTTGTGAAACAAGAGTGCGTAACGAAGCAAGTCGTCGGGCTTCTTCAGCAAGACAGACTGTCTCTGATATACAAAGATTATCGTGGCTGGAAAACGGGAAGATAGTGTCTAGTGTATAACGAGGCGGACGAGCGTAAAGAAGAAAGAAGGGACTGTAGCCCGTAACTTCATGCTTTGAGGTGTTAAATGCGTACGTAATGAAAGGTAGCACGCTGTCCCAGTTCTTATGATCTGACTCGACATACATGGACAGCATGTTAGTAAGAGTTCTGTTCGTGCGTTCCGTAAGGCCATTTGTTTGGGGATGATACGCGGTGGAATGTCGAAACCTTGAAGCACATAGACGAAGCATCTCTTCGACCACGTCTGCAGTGAACTGCCGCCCACGATCGCTGATGATGACTCTGGGAGGTCCATGTCGGAGAATGACAAAACGCAGCAGAAAAATACACACTTTGGTTGCAGTAGCCGATGGTATTGCAGCTGTCTCACAGTAGCGTGTCAAGTGATCGGCACACACGATAATCCAGCGATTCCCATCGGATGAACGCGGGAAAGGACCGAGGAGGTCGATGCCAACTTGCTCAAAGGGAGTGCTGGGGGGTGGCACTGGATGGAGTTGACCAGGAGGAGCACTCGTCGGACGCTTATAACGTTGACACTCGCTGCAGCTGGACACATACTGGGCGGTCGTCTGGCGCATTTTAGGCCAGTAGAACCTTTCTTGGAGGCGGTAGAGAGTTCGCGCTGAACCCAAATGTCCAGATGTTGGATCGTCATGCATAGCGCGCAAGACGGAGACACGGAGACTCTCCGGGACCACCAGAAGATATCGTGGGCCTGTAGTAGAATAGTTCTTTTTGTAAAGAACCCCATCACGAACACAGAAACGAGTGGATGGTGCTGATTGCCTTGCAGTAATGAGCAGTGGTTCTAAAGTTCTGTCTTTTTGTTGCTCTACCTTGAAGGTATTTATATCAGGAAATCCCGGCTCCAGTGATGCGATATAGCAGTCGAAGTTGTCCGCGTCGCAGTCCGTCGTTGGAAGCGGCATGCGCGAGAGGCAGTCAGCGTCGGCGTGTCGGCGGCCGCTTTTATAAGAAACGGTAAAGTTATATTCCTGTAAACGGAGTGTCCAACGCGCAAGCCGGCCCGACGGATCACGGAGATTAACCAGCCAGCAGAGAGAATGATGGTCTGTCACCACAGTGAAGGGGCGCCCGTACAGGTACGACCGGAAGCGCTGTACTGCGAAAATAACTGCAAGACATTCTTGCTCTGTAACGGTGTAGTTACGCTCGGACTTACTTAAAGAACGACTCGCATAGGCGACGACGTGTTCTTTGGTGTCGACGTTGAATAAGGACGGCGCCGATGCCAATACCGCTAGCGTCCGTATGAACTTCTGTGGGAGCCGCATGGTCGAAGTGTCGGAGAACGGGATGAGACGTCAGACGAGACTTCAGCTCACGAAAACTAGCTTCACATTCAGGAGTCCATTCAAAGGGAACGCCCTTCTGGAGGAGGCATGTCAGCGGATACGCGATGTTGGCAAATCCACGAATAAACCGGCGGAAGTACGAGCAAAGCCCTAGGAAACTGCGTAGCTCTTTTACATGGCGAGGTTGCTTGAAGGCTTCCACCGTAGCAGTCTTCGCTGGATCAGGCCGTATACCGTCCTTATCCACTAGGTGTCCCAGAACTAGTGTTTGGCGCTCTCCAAAATGACACTTCTTCGAGTTGAGCACCAAACCCGCTTTGTCCAAGCAGTCTAGCACAAGATCGAGACGTGCGTTGTGCTCACTGAACGTGCGCCCGAAAATCACTACATCATCTAGATAGCACATGCATACTTCCCACTTCAAACCACGCAGGATGTTGTCCATGAAGCGCTCGAAAGTTGCAGGCGCATTACAGAGCCCGAACGGCATCACATTAAATTCAAAAAGTCCATCTGGTGTTACAAATGCCGTTTTCTCCTTGTCTGCCTCGTGCATAGGAATCTGCCAGTATCCCGACCTCAAGTCAACAGACGAAAAGTAAGACGCTGATGAGAGGCAGTCGATAGCATCATCAATACGCGGAAGAGGATATACGTCCTTTTTAGTGATGGTGTTGAGGCGGCGGTAGTCAACACAAAATCGCCATGTACCATCTTTCTTTCTAACCAGGATCACTGGCGCTGCCCACGGACTACAGGATTCTTGGATTACATTCTTATTTAGCATTTCGTGGACTTGGTCATTGATCACCTTGCGTTCCGACGGTGAGACTCTGTATGGTTTCTGTCGCAGCGGTTGGGCAGATCCCGTATCGATGCGATGGTGTATACGAGAAGGAGGAAACAATGGTGGTCCCTCTTGCTGGAAGAAGTCAAACAGTCGGGCATGTTTTAGCAGAATATTCGCCACTTCGTGACGCTGCTTAGTGCTGAGCGACTTGTTTACCATAGTCAGAAATGAGGAGTGCGCCGCAGGGCAGACATTAGCGAAATGGCGCTCATCCACAGAATCAAGGGCCTCTGTAAGAATGGCGAGCGATAGCACGTGATCTTCATGGTAGGCGGCAAGTTTCAGACCCTGTGGTAGTATTGCAGGTTCACTCGAACAGTTTACGGCCCATAAGTTGGTGCGTCCCTGAACAACTGACAGCGTGCAATACGGTATCAGTACATTCCTCTTGATGCAACTCAGGTGAACGGGCTCCACGGTAGCGTCAAACGTTCCGTCGGTGGTGGGGAAACAGGCGACTGAAACACACGTTGCGGATAACGGAGGCACAACTGTATCCCAGGATACACAAAGTACACTTTCACGATACGGTGGGGCTTCCATAAACGCCGCAGCAGAGCTCGTACCTACACTGATTTCACCCGTTTTGCAGTCGACGGTGGCACCACACAGTTTCAAAAAATCAAGACCCAGGATTACGTCATGCGTAGAATGTGGTAGAACAGCGAACTCCACGTTAAATATTTGACCACCCAAGGTAACGTCTACGTTACACACGCCCACAGGATACAACAACTCCCCACTCACTCCGCGAAACGTATCGGCACGGTCCCAGCGAAACATCACCTTTCGTCCTAGGAGGCTTTTAAACGCAAGACTCATCACTGAAACGGTTGCTCCCGTGTCCACTAAGGCCATTGATGAAACCCCGTCAATTAATACAAACACCTTATTCTTAAACATACAAATGGTTGGAGGTATCTCTGTCGATATCGAAGATTGTCCAGCGACCTCACCTCCAACGGCCGCGCTGGCTAGTTTTCCGGAGGTGGCGACGGGTATCGACGCCGCGGAGAGGGCGACCGGCTTACACGAGGAGCGGGTGGTGGTGTCAAGCTGCGATCGGATGCTGGAGAACGGTTCCGTAGCGGCTCCGGGTGCTGGTGAGGCAAGCTTCCTAAATATGTGTGCGAGGGCGAATATGTTTCGCCCAGAGGAGTGCGGTACCGCCTAGACATCGTCGATCGGTCGAACCTCGGTGGTTGGCGGCGATTGCAGTACCTGGCAATGTGACCCAAGTCGCCACAGCTGTAGCACGCAGGTAAACGACGATCGATGAACTGCCCTTCGAAGCGCTCAGCCGTGGGGGGTCGTGTAGCAGAGCGGAGCGGCTGAGCCTGCTGCACAGGAGGAACGGTCGGTCTGCGTGCAAATCTGCTGGGGCGAGGGTGTTCTGCTGGTCGGTGTTCGGGCGTAAATGTGTCCTCACGTGGCCATGGAGCACCTCTGTGGTTGACGTCTGTGACACATACCGCCGGTTGCCAGGAAGCGCAGGGTGCGGCAGGTGCCATGTGTTGCGGGTAATAAGCGTCAGGTTGTCGTATGACGTCGCGTGCAAGTTGCTGGTGCCGCAGCAGTTCTTCACGCACGATCTGCCGTATAGTAGACGAAAGATCGGCAGACGGGCTCTCATCGACGCTGGCAATGGTTGTCACATTCGCCAGGCGTCCAAAC
This sequence comes from Dermacentor andersoni, assembly GCF_023375885.2. Lineage (NCBI taxonomy): Eukaryota > Metazoa > Arthropoda > Arachnida > Ixodida > Ixodidae > Dermacentor > Dermacentor andersoni. Next base: position 160,483,357 of record NC_092818.1, on the reverse strand, counting down.
TTTGGCACAATGCGACGTGTTTTCAACGTCTCAAACGTACGGCAATGACGCACGACATCTGAGACGGAATCAACGTGTTCCCGACTTATGAGGAAATTGTATACATCTTCTGCAATTCCTTTGAGGAGATGTCCGACTCGGTCTTCCTCGGACATCTGCGGATTTACGATTTTGCACAGCTTGAGGATTTCCTCTATGTATATAGTGCATGTTTCTCCAGGAGCTTGAGCTCTTTGAGCAAGTGTTCTCTCGGCGCGTTTCTGTTTGGCGTGGGTGTCGCCAAAACACTTCTTAATTTCCTCGACAAAGTGCTCCCACGTTGTTAGGGAGTCTTCGTGGTTTTCATACTACATCAGCGCTGTCTCACTCAGAAAGAGTGCAACATATTCAAGCTGAGTGACGGAATCCCAACGGTTGTAGCGGCTCACCCTTGCGTAGTGCATCAGCCACTCGTCGACGTCTTCGCCCACTTTTCCCGCGAACGAGCGTGGTTCCATGTAGTGCCGCAAAGGTCCAACTGGCGCTGACCTTTGAGAAGGTGAACCTATAGCTGGCATTTGTCCACCTCCGTCCTGAGCCATAGGGAAGGTCGTTGGCAAGAGACCGCAAGACGACGGCTCCGGCGAAGTTCTAGATGTTGCGACTCCGTGGTACGTTCTGTCGTACCCAGCACCTCCACCACTCTGTTACGCCCACAAAAGGCGTTACTTTGAAGCCGGGTAGAGTTAGAAGCGATGGCCTTGGTCAACTGAGCGCCTGTCGAGATTCAGCCAGCCAGCCACACGTCGTCGTCCTCCTTCACTACCCTTCGGCGCCACCGCATACTGTTTGTTGAGGCGTGAACCCACTATGCACCTAAGCGCGTCACATTCGTGAACCCACTATGCACCTAAGAGCGTCACAATATTTATTTTGTTGTTTAAGTTTTATAACCTTTTTTATCTGTATTTTCTTTTCCGTGATCTGCGGGCTTCCTATTCGTTTTGTTATTTCGTTATAGACTTACCTTCGAGATTGCTTTATAGGTATTTTGTTTCGCTTTGCCGAGTAACGTTTTTGGTATAGCTGACCGTTCTTGTGGTAAAACTTGCCAGGTCTCACGTTCATTTAAGAAGACTGGCCATAGTTCTCGTATGGCTGGTCCAATAAAAATAAAGTGTCTTGCACTGAACGTTACTGTGACGTGATGCATGGAATCAAGAAGCGTTCGCTTTAAATTCACGAATAAACATGCGAGAGAAATATACATTGACCGTGGTACTGACCGCAGCTTTTACACGTGGAGCGTACACGCTGCAGTTCTGAGATTCAAGGGAGGCGTTGAGCTTGAAGGAGACGGTGTAGTAATACTGACCTGAAACGCAAAATAAGACCAGAATCACTTAACAACTGCGTGAATTAAAAAAAAAAAAAACATTGATCCCTTCCACTAAGGCGCGTTTACACGCCATTTGATGTATATAAAAAGGTAAATGAAGTGCAATGCAACGAAAGGGGTGTTAATTACCAGATGTGCAAGTTTAGGTAAAATAGAAAATAACAATAATGATGTCTGTATGTATAATTGCCTAACACATTAGAAGTGTATGAAAATTAAAAGTACCATCTAGAGATACCAATCAGGTATGATTACTAACATAATATGCGTAGTAAAAGTTTGCACAATTGCATATAATGGTTCCGCATCGAATTGGAAGTGCAATATATAGGCGCTCATTATGCCCCCAAAGTTACAACGCAATAAACACTACCACTCTGCAGAAACTTTTTTCAATGGCAGTATCATGCTCAAATGGCATTTGGCCTAAATTTATTGTGTGGACTCGATTGGCCGGAGACAGAAATATGCTCTTTTGAATCATTCAGAGCATAATTATTGTATTAACACGATAAAAGCCTCATGTTACCCTCTAGTGCATGAAGATTAACAATAGGCAGATTTTATTCTCGCGCATTACATGCATTCTTTATAGATTGACAAGCATCGTAAAACATAACAAAGCAATTAAAAAATTCCGCTATACGTCGGACATTTCGATCCCCGCTTGAAGAAGTAGGGCGCAACCGATCATTCTTGTAAAGCGGGTGAGCCTACGTGTAGGCATTTTTCTTCCCACAGCATCTAAACCTAACATGCACTGCATCTGGTTCAATGGTGGCCGTGAAAAGTGCACGTCTTCCGTCTTTTTTGTGCCTCTATATAGCGTCTTTACAGAATGTATCGCTGCTTTCATCACTGCAAAGCTTTGCAGATTGAAGAATACTTTACTATATTTCCCAACTGCATTTTGACGCACATCATGTGATGCAGAAAAGAAACAGCCACGCACATGCATACACGCACAAACTCACACACCAATGCTCGCAACACACACATGCATACACGCACACACACACGCACGCAAACGGACAGGCATACAGACACACGCGCGTGCGTGCTCCCATGCATATTCTCTTTCTCCAAACGGGCTGGTGGCATGGTGGTTGCGAGTTGGCGTACTCACGTAGCGTGCACGACTCTCCATATACATCAGTCATCCGGTGTTTCCATGGGCAGGAGCAGCCTTCTTTACCGTGGGCCACTGAGCAATCCATGAACCTCTCGTGACAGTCAGCAGCAATGCACTTGTCTGAGTGAGCAAACAGTGAGCCATGTAAGGCCGCATTCAACTGGGGATCTTTGCTCGACTGCGTCAGGGAAAGGTACGCCTCGATAAAAATTAGCAGCTTACATCTCATATATCTGGCAGCCTCTACATGCCAATCCTAACATATGACTATCTCATGCCCAGTGGTTCTGTGAAAACGGTATACGATTAAGTAACACTTTCTACAGGCCACACACTTTCATCACCGTACGGCGAGTCAGAGGCACGCAAGCAATATACAATCAAATATAACCATGCGAGAATGAAAGTACGCAACAGAAAGAACATAAATACATTCGTAATTATTGCGCATATGTACATCTTTCTGACACTGTGAAGCTTATGTCAGAGTGGTGAACAGTGCATGAACAAGGGAAGCGTGAGCCTGAAGCGAACGTTTCGACGCACTGACTTGAAGACATTTCTCCCTGTGGAAACGTTAGCTTTTGGCTGATTATTTCCTTTTTAAAAAGTCAGCATAGTGCTGGTTGCTGCTGAACGCTTGACACAAGCCCCCCCCCCCCCCCCCCCCCTCCTACCCACTACGACACTACTACGCCAACTACCCACAAGGCCACTACCCACTAGTCTTCCCTCTGTGGGACAGTGGCGTGTCTCATTAAACGCGATAAGGAACAGCGCCAATTCGCAGTGATCAGACAGCAACAGAAACGGACCGTGGCGTTTCGAAGTACTTTAAAGGACATTTCGTACAGGGGAAGTTCGGTTGGAAGAGTAGCGTGTTCGGTACTAAGGCTGGTTTGGGTCAGCATTGTCTGTGGTGTTGGAATGCCATGCATTTTCCTCGAGCGAGGCGCTTACCGGTGAAAGCGCGTACGACTTCGTCGTGTGCTCTACTCGCAAATTGTATCCAAAGACAAACAGCGTTCCTCGCAAACACCAACAAAAGCTCCGCTCAAACCGATTGCATCAGTGCGAGAGAGACGCATAATCTTTGTACCGACGTAATAAAAAAGAAAATTTAGCGTTCAAATGTGGAACTGGTGACTCCTTGTCAAACGAAGAGGTAGTGTTTTACGCACAAGCGGACATGCGCTCTTGTGCATGGCGCTGTTGTAGATGTAACAAACATATAATATAATTCCACTGTTTCAATCTTAATTCTTGTGACCCCTTCGTATTCTATAGGCTCATGTCAGAAGCTTCCATGCCCTCGTTTCTCGATGCTGACACACATTAAAGGCTGTGGGACTTCAGCACCATGCTTTTTTTATTTCTTATGGCCTGTCCGTAAAGCCGAGATTCTTCACACCCGAGCCTTGAAAGCCAAAACTGCACGAACCCTAATATTGCTACCAGTTTTATTTTCGTGATTGCGAAAACTTTTTGCTATTCACTCTGCTTTCGAGTAGGAATATGGAGCAGTATTCCAAAACGAATGTTCACTGATATTTGATTACTGTTTCGGTACAACATCCGAACTGAACTCTTACTTGAGCAGATTCCGTCGACGAGCTGTTCATTTTCCGCGCATTTGCAAACGACCTCTGTGCCTTTCACGGAACAGGACTGGTCTGATCGGCACGACTGCTTTTCAACGTTGCTGCAAGAGCGAACTTTGGATATTTCTGAAAAAGAAAAGTTCTTACGATAATGTCCCTAGAGAACACGTAAGGATAAAAGAACAAATACGTAAAAAAGTCCAAATTAAAGAGGCGCGCGTATTGGAGCCGCTGAATCTGCGTAGAGGTGCGAAAACATGTGCTGGCTAGGGAGAAAAAGATTTTAGAGTAAAAGGCTGTCTCATAGACAGGAAAAAATAAGCGGTAGTGGTACTTGATTTCAAGATATAAGACAACGAGTGTGGATGCCTTCAGACTTGCCACCCTATTCGGAGGGCTCCTTGAGGGAACGCGAATGTGTGGAACCAAAAGAGTGCAGGAAATGAGACGCGTAACAGCGATGGCAAGAAGTACGTTAAATACTTAGATGGTAGCGTTTCTGTGGAACTTGCTTTAAAACTGTCCTGTGTAGAGAAGCGAACAATTTACAGCTGAAAAGCGGCGAAACACTGGTGCCTTATTACAGCATCTACTTATGCGGACCGGAAAATTTAACCACATCAGGCCCGAAATAACAGCGCCATATTGTGACAAGGCACCGCTGGAATGTACCTCATGGTCTCCGTGCGTCGACTGCTCAAAGAGATCTGAGAACCAATTTCAAATCATATATTTATGTTGTTGATAGACAATGAGAAGCAGAGCATGTCACCGACCATGTGTTTGCATCCCCCTTAAGCAAAGGGCGACAGTACAGTTCCTGACTATTTTCGCGGTTCAGTTCTCATTCTTCCAGCACCCTTAAACTGTGGAACTATATTGCAAGTATACAAAATAAGCTTATTAGGGAACCGCGACATTCTTTGATAAGTCGAGCGAGGCAGGGTTCGACAGAAGGCAGAGCCATAATAATTTTTGTGGTACTTCAATGGGTACACTTTGGCAAGACGACTCAAGTCGGCAGCATATAATAGCCTTATACCTGTGCACGTGACTCCATCGTCGGATAAAGCGCTTCCCTCTTTGCAGTTGCACTCGTAAGGTTTCAGAGCATCCTCGGTTCTCCTGCAGCCGTGCGGACAGAGGAGCCTTGCTTCGTGCGCCGTACACGCATCTGATTGGGAGGAAACGAATCGTGGTAGTAATATCAATTTAGTACAGGATACGATTATGAAGTCGTCAGCATTTTGCGTCCTACTGCATTTTCTATAGTAAAAAAAAAGAAATAATTGGATTCTTTCCCACAAGCACTGTTTTCCAGAGGTTTTTTGAAATGTAGGTTGTACGTTCCAAAAACACGATCCGATTATGAGTGACGCCGTAGTGGGGGACTTCAGATTAATTTTAACCACCTGGGGTTCTTTACCATGCGCCTAAATCTAACTTCACGGGTGTTCTTGCATTTCTCCCCCATTGAAATGCGGCTGCCATGGCCGGCATTTAATCCCCCGACCTCTTTTCCAGAGTTTGTGACATTGTTTCTTGTGCCCGCAGATAAAACCAACCAAACTGCAAAAAAATGTGTTCAAGTTATTACCAAGGCCCTTCTTAAAACAGACGAATATGTCCGGTTTGGTACCCTGCACTCAGGGAGGGAAAAATTGAGGACAAAATAATCGCTGTGATCACAATACTTCAAATAACGTACCCGCTTTGCTAAAAGTGATCCTTTATTTTTTCATTTATTTTTTACTTACAATACAATACAGTTCATTGCTCTGTCAATTCTAGAAAACTAAATGTCAACAACTAAAGGGAGTAATAAAGGGCGACGCAGGGAGGAGGTTAACCAGGTGGCAACATTCGGTTTGCTACCCTAGACTGGGGGAAAAGAAAATATAGATAAATGTTAGATAAAAGATAAATGAAAACTAAATACAATCTTCGTTATCATGGTGGGCACAACTCAGGCGCGATTGATTTGTTCGATTTATTTATGGAGTTTAACGTCCAAAGCCAACACTGGAGGCTATGACAGACGTCGTAGGGGGAGAACGTGCGCCGGAATCTCATTACCCGGGAGTGTTTGATTTTCACTCCTATCGAAATACGGCTGCCGCGGCAGAAAATCAAACAAGAGACCTCGTGCTTCGAACAACAGACACGCTAAATCACGAACCGCTGACAGTTAGTTGTTCAAAGGAAGCGCATCATCACCTGTGCTCAAAACCGACAAAGCTGCTTTGAACTCTGTGCACTAAACGATGGCAGCTTTTGTAAAGCATTCATCTTCTTAATGGATGTCATCAGCGCATTCAATGTACCGAGTTCACACTGTACTTTAGGCCAAGGATAGTTTGCCGGTTGTTTAAACGCAAACAAAATAGGTGCAATAATGATCATTATGTAGTGCGAATATGACTTGTCTGTCTACCACTGTGTTCTCATTGGTTGTTGTGGTGTAATTAGGGTAGGGGCAGCCCATGATCTTCGGCTCCTTGATAATTTTTGTCATGACTCTCGGAGCAGTCAGGTTTCTGAGTTATGTCTCTCGCGTGCCCTGAACTTCAGATGCGTGACGCATTGAAAAGGCAGAAGAAATGGTGGATGCAGAGGTCTCCTTCACAGCAACCGCAGTCTTTCTGGAAGACCGTCGGTGGAGAAGTCGGCAGCACCGCACAGTTTCAGTGGCATCTCTGTGCTTCGAAGTTTTCGTGGCAATTTCTTAGACCATAGCAAATTCGTTTTTAATTTTAGGACAGTCTATGGAAGCGCCGTCACGAGAACTGTGACTGTCTGCGAACTTGAAGCTTGTTGCACGGCAGGTACCTTCGGCGTGGTTCTCCGCCCACCAAACACACGCCGCTGAGCTTCTGTACACACCCTTCATTGGGTCAAATCTACAGGCACATGCTGGAAGAAAATGATTGTTGGTCATGTTGGTGAGGCGGCTGATGTGCGCCATGGACACCTTAGCGTGAAAGCTTCAGAAATGTCGGGAGGTCCGCGTTCTGTATATCTATGTCAATATCATAGATAACGCCGGCTACAGTGACACTGTCCTTAGGTGTAATACGCCGGACTTCGATGCTGCCATGGGGACGTCATATTCCTCAGAATGCCCATCGTGCTCTTGTTGACAATGCACTAACGGCCAGAATGCTTCTTCTGGTATGAATTATTACATTCTAATTTCATTGGGAGCCACGTTTTTCGAAAAAGAAAACAAAAACATAGCACTTCTTTTTGCCAGTGCGTTGCACACAGTAAAAAATGAATTACTTTGCACTAACTGTTTGTGCAGGAAAGCCTTAAGAATAGTACATTTCTGAGTGTGTCTTCAGTTTTTCTCGTTCTTTTTTCACTACAAGACTGTAGTCTAGCATTCCCCGTCTTGCAGTGATGAATTCACGGCCCTTCGATACTACGCAGGACTCGCTATCTTCCTCAGAATTTACCCCAAGGAAATGACAAGACCTTTCTACTGTCAGCGAGGACATCGAGTTGTGTTCATCCTAAGGTCATGATTCCTAAGATATATGAATTAGAGGCCTTCTTGTGCCACAAGGTCAAAACAACAATTATGAAGGTATCCTGGGCATGAACCGTGTCTACATTGAAGCCGATGCCTCAACACTGGCTGCATAATGTTGTTTGTGCCACAGAAACTTACCAAAAATCTGCGTGTCCGGAACAAAGGAACTGTATCTTTACATTTAGGGAACAACAAAAGAAGTACATTCAAAGCTGCCTCAATTCGTCTAAAGAAACACAACTAATCACAACATACGCTTTGGTGAAGCACTTCAAAGTAATTTAGTTATACACCACCGTGCTTTCGGTGTCATTCATTTGAAAAATGCTCAAAGTTGGAATGCAAAATTAGACAAAATAAATTTTGTCGTACCAATGCATCCTTCATCCTCGTTCCAAATGCTACCAGGAGAACAGTACGTGCCTTCTAGTGGCAGCTCTGAAAAGAGAAAGAAAGAAAATGAAGGATTGGATTGCTGTGAATTCAATTGTGAGGTTTTACGTGCCAAAACAACAATTTGATTATGAGGCACGCTGTAGTGGGGAGCTCCAGATTAATTTTGACCACCTGGGGCTCTTTAACGTGCCTACACTGTACGAGACACAGGTAATTTTGCATTTCGCGATTATCGAAACGCGGCCGCCGCGGCAGGGATTTGATCCCGCGACCTTGTGCTCAGCAGCACAACACCAGAGTTGTACTGCTGTGGTAGCTAACAGTTTCATTATCTCCTCGCTAGGCTTAAGATTTCCGCCGCCAACAGACAAACAACTCCGCAATCACATCATGCGATAGCCCGTATAATTGTATGCTGCTCCCGATCTGCATTTACACGGCCAATTCGCATAAGAACATTCGTATACGAATGTTCTTGTGTGAACTGGTCTGATGTATAAGGTGGAGCGATGCGTAAGAACACCGGGTAATGTAGTGAAAGCGATCCCACTGTTTCGAAGACTCCCCATTTATTTTGCATTAAATTATTTGTGGATTCAACATGGGAGGCCAAACTCGTAAATATGTGGGATTTGTATAGGCTTAAACAAATGCGTGGCCAAAATGTTACGATTGGACCCTGCCATACGCAGTATACAAAGTTTTATTGTTGTTTCTATATATTCTATTATTTTTGTCATGCAAGCATCGAACGAAGAGAACGGAATTTGCTGATTTCGAGCAAGATTCAAGCGTGTACTTAATAAAGAAATGCACAACCCACCGTGAGAAAGTGCTGTGTTCGGCATCGGCATGGCGTCCACACAAAGCACATTCAATTCCTTTTCTATTTAACCGCTTCAAACTCCAGTAATTCAGTTTTATGAATACATGTGTTATGTTGTTTTCAACTAGAATATCAACCTTGCCGAACATCTACTTAAGACGTACTAAACTATCACCAACCGTAAATATTCATGAACATATATGTCTGATTGTTGGACTGGTTTTTAACATCAAACGTTTTTCGTTGACCATAGCACTGTGGTATCAAATACCTGGACGCATCCGTTCATTACCCGTACAAGAATTCTTGAGTATCCTAGAATGTTTTTCTTTATGTGTACTTTGACCTATCTTGTTTTCTGCATATTAATCCTCTGTGGCATTGTTTCTGTGCCGTTGCTTATTTGGGCTATATATGTACCCGCTCCTACGACTGCGCTGCTAAATGGGTGCAGAATGTAGAAATTAATTAATTAATTAATTAATTGCTTCCTTCTTCAGTGTATTGCTGTGGCATGGCGTTTAATTTTTTCCCCTTTAATAGCCCCCTAAGTTAAAAAAGAAAGCCACTTACTTGAGCAGTCTTTTTGGTCCCAGCCTTGGCAGCAACGGGAGTCTTTGCCGAGCAAGTCTTTATTGCAGAGATGCAAGCAGCTGATTCCGGGGTACAAACAAGTAGTGGCTGCAATAAGCACATGAATTGCACTCGATTACTATAATCGTTACACGTACTCGTATTACGAAAAAGGAAAAGCGAACGATGACCGACGCCTATTATGTTTTTTTCTTTGCACAGCATACCACTGGATGCTTACAAGCAACATATGACCAATTATGCTCTCGCACAACTGTTTCTGGTTATGATGTATAAGCGATGGAACCGAAGCGCACATGTGGCACCGCCACTGGAAATAATCTCCGGACTTCGTTTGGGCCTTCGCACAAGAGAAATAAAAAAAAAATTATTGTGTTTAATTGACTATATATAAAAGCATAATTTAGGAACAGGTGTAGTATTCGCATTTAAGTATTGCCTTATTATAGTATGTTTACTTTACTGTCCTGAGTTCTGGCACACGTGAAATCCTCGCGCGGTGTGCGCATGTCAAAGAAAACAATGGCATCTGCGTCTAATTGAACTTTGAAACAGCTTTAACTAAGACGATCACGAGCGGAAGCGCCAGCTTCATCTACCTTTATTCAGAACATTCGCCACGGCAAAAATGCCAGCAGAACATTCGCCGCGATAACAATGCCTGTACTGCAAGGAGTGTGAAGCACGGTTCCGAGAGATAAAGATTCATGGCAGAAGCAGAGACAAACCTTTGACCGTAAGGTGCCGAGACTGAGTTCATGAAAAAAAATGCCTTTAACATTGAAATAATTTGTGCAGCACCCCTTCGAAATATCCTCCCTTGCAGTCTGTACACAGCTTCCAACGCTTCTTGAGGTCTTGGAAACAGTTGGAAAACGCTTTTTATTGGCAGGGCTGTCAGCTCCTTCATCGTGGCGTCTTGAATGGCCTCCACGCTCCCCATCCAGCGACCTTTTAGGGCTCTCTTCACACGAGGAAACAGGAAAAAATCACATGGGAAGACGTCAGGCGAGTATGGCGGATGGCGAAGTGCAGTAATGCTGTGTTTGGCGAGAAATTTTGTTACGCTGAGAACAGTGTGCGGCCTTGCGTTATCGGGGAGAAGGCTCCATTTTCCAGATACCCATAAGTCAAGGTAATGACGTCGCAGTGCATCACACATGTGTTGGAGCACGCAGATGTAAAACTCCTGATTCACAATCTGCCCTTGTGGGACGAACTCGTGGTGTATGCCACCTCTGGCATCGAAAAAAAAAAACTGTCAGCATCGTCTTTGTTTTGGTCGTTTGTCGCCGCACCTTTCTCGACGCCGGAGAGCTTTGTGGACCGCCATTCGGCGCTCTGCCTCTTTGTTTGAGGACCGTATTGAAAATACCATGTTTCGTGTTCAGCAATGATGCTGTCGACGAATGCAGCATCCTTCTCTGCCTCGGAGAGCAAATCAGCGCTCACTGATGCCCGCGTGTCCTTCTGGCCCTGTGTGAGGGAGTGCGGCACAAGTCCGGCATTCAGCTTTCGTTTCCCCAAGTTCTCACGCAAAATTTGGTGGCACGTTGTCTTACTAATGTCGAGAGCATCTGATAGCATGCGGACTGTAATGGTGCGGTCTTGCTGTACGATCTCCCTGATACAAGCAACGTTGTTTTTCATTCCGTGAGGTTGCAGGGCGCCCCTGCCTTGTGTCGTCCTCCACCGACGTTCTCCCCGAAACGAACCTCCTGTGCCACTCGAAAACTCGCGGCCGCGATAATGTCTCGTTGCCGTAAGCGTCACGAAGGAGCTCATACGACTGTGTGGCTGTCTTGGCAAGCTTCACACAGAATTTTATGTTTACACGCTGTTAGAGGTGGACGTCCATCTCTCGACATTTACTCACAGTAGAATGCGCAGACGACTAGTGACAAAGTATTTTTCTACATGTAGCGCCATCTAGTGGCTGCCACAGCAATTAACGTAAATAGGTCCGGTTATCCCGAAAAGATAGCGCTACACATACGCACCAACATTTGTTTTGGGAAATCATTTCTAGAGAAGAAAATAAATCAGTCTCGCAATTTTAGGGACAAAGGTTTATGAAGGCACGTGAGGTTTTGGAGGCATTCCATATAAAGAAGAGAGGGGAAAAACCGTGTTAGTGATACTTCCGTGACCATCTTTAAAAGCGAAATGTCATATCTTGAACGGTTAGGCAGGTGATGCATTGTGGTCCTTGTGCGTATGTCTGTGATTTTCCTTATATCTGCTGAATTTTCAGTGAATAAAGATAGATGATGTTGGCGCTTGTCCTGTGTCGTTCTCCCGCTCTTGATCGTCTTAGTTGGCATTGTTCTTTCCTAGTTCAAGTAGGCACCATCTAGCCCAAATGAATGTTGTTCTGAATCTGCGTCTAATGCTTGGCGGCTGCTGAAGCACCACTCGGCTCACTTGAGAGACTTACGATAAAATTCAGTAACGAATGGATGACAAGGCAGACAAAGCGACCAGTTTGTAACCGTACTACCGGTAACACCAGAAGAGTTACGAATTGCAAAAGGGACCAAAAGTGGCGCTACAACCTTCGGTAATGCTTGGCACAATGCCAAAGGTGCAAAAATTCGGCGTCTTTAGCTAACTCCGACTTCATAGCCAAAAGAGTTGTCTGCTAGCATAGTAGCCAGCGCAATCGTTTCTTGCACACACATCAATTACCAAATGATCAACACCCAGAGGGGTTATGTCGGGCGTTTTTCGTTCATTCATAAAAATAACTTCATTGAGTGCCCTGCGATTTGGTGGGGTGGGCCTGGACCTCGCCTAGGTTTCGGCCAAGGGTTGATGGCCCTTGGCGGCTTCCTCGGCTCGCTGGACAGCCCAGAGTTGGTGATGCAGATCCGAGCTGAGCAACGCAGACTCCCAGGGCGCGTAGAGGCTGTCGCTGTTAGAGGCTGCATCACCGTTACTGTGTATTATACCCGCACATATTTTCATAGGATATGCTCTAGGATGGCTCTAGAGTCGCACTGTCTGCATTTGCCAGTCGTGTATAAATCTGGGTGTATTAGGTACATGATAGCTGGACTCGGATAGGATCTGGTTTGTAACTGCCGCCATACTATAGACTGATTTTTGCTTAGTTTTGGGTGCGGCGGCGGCAATGTGCGCCTCTGCAATTTATGGTGTTGTGTAATTTCGTGAAATCTGGTCATTCGACCTTCCCACTCACACTCATCGGTAGTTGGTGAGGCGGGGCTAACCGAGGCTCGGTCCGTAAGCTCTCGAGCTATGCGGTGCGCCACCTCATTGATACCGTCTGGTGAGCGTGAGCGGGTGTCCAGAAAAGATCGACACTTTTATTAGTTAATTTTAAGAGTCGTAGTGCCTCTGGGAAGATTCCACTGCTGGCGAAGTTTCGTATCGCCGTCTGGGAATCACTGATGATTATGTCAGCGCGTATTTGTGCTATGGCTAACGCGACAGCTATTTCCTCTGTGGTTTCTACGTGTGGCGTGTTGAGTGTAGCGCTCTTCATGCATTTTCACTCATAATTTATCACCACTGCTGTGTAGGCGCACTTCTGTCAGTATTTAGCTGCGTCTACAAATGTGGTGTCCTTGCCGTTACCGAATTCTGTATATCGCATGCTCTGCTTTCCCGCCTACCCTGATGGTGGGTGGGATGCATATTCTTTGGTATTGGAGGGACGTTTGTCATGTCTCTGATGTGTGTGGGCATATATAGTTTGACGCCATGTTGGGTATGATACCTTATACCTAGGCGATCCAATATTTGCCTACCTGTTTTAATTTCGGACAAGCGTTCGTATTGTGCCATGCGTTGTGCCTCGATTAGCTCATCCAGTGTATTGTGGAGACCTAGCTGCAGTAGTCTATCGTTGCTGGTGGTGATGGAGAGTCCGATTGCTTGCTTGTAGATTTTTCTGATTAATCAGTCTAATTTGTATTTTTCTGACGAGTACCATCGTAGGTTCGATGCCACGTATACTATTCTGCTTATTACGAATGCTTCGACTAGTCTAGGCAGATTGCCTTCTTTCATTCCAACATGTTTGTTGGTTATTCGTTTAAGTAGCCGCATGATTTGAGATGTTATATTGTCTAACTTGCGTATGGTCTCTCTATTGTAGCCGCTACTTTCAAGGATGAAGCCCAATAGTCTGATCTTTTCAACCTTGGGTATGGGCGTACCATCTGCCGTAGTTAGGTGAATTTCCAGATTGTTTCGTTCCGAATATTCCTAGAACAAACCTTTAATTAGAATTACAGCACAGCGACAAAAGAAAATCTATACGCAAGAGGTCATCTACTCACGAACGCATTTCCCTGTTTTTTCGTCCATTGCTGACCAGTCTCCGCAGTCGCATATGGGTCCCTGTCCCCAATTGTCGGGCACTTTGGCACGACCTCCTTTCCTTTCACAATCGGCACGAAAGCTCGGTTCCACTGAAAAAAGGGCAAGGCACACGTTTTGATAAAAAAAAAAAGAAAATGTAGAATTGAATTTGTACACCGCATGAGAAATTAAAATTTTGCTCTCGAAGTCACACAGACCTTAGTAAGAAACAACCGTTTGCGAGCCTTCGCTATTATTTCATCCGTTATCGTGATTTACCTGGTCCCGATTTTACGAAAAATAATTTCGTTGAACAGCTTCGTTATTTCGAACTAAATAGGCACTTCTTCGAAGCATGCTGTCACAAAGCCCTCTGTTTTCGCTGGTATTATGTTTGCCAGCATGATAAGCGCTGGAGATTTTTCGTCGTCATAATCAGCAGCCTCATCATTATCATCCTAGTTTACATCCACTGCAGAACGAAGTCTCCCAGTGGTCTGCAAATACTCCTTTCTAGCCTGAACTGGCTCCGTCTTATGCCTTCAAATTTCCTAATATCATCATACTACCTGACTTTCTTCCCTTGGCACCCTTTTTGCTACACTAATACATATGTATATAAGTATTTGATACCACATATGTACTTTTTATTTACACGTTTGCTAGTAATGCTACATTGTGCGCTGCTTACAGACAAAACACTTGTTCAAGCAAGACGCAAACTGCATCGATGGCTTTGCTTTGAGAGGTGAACTATTTCGCATTTTGGCACCAGTAAACGAGATACAGTAATGGTAGGGCCAATTTGTCATTCGTCTAAAGCTAAAGCATACCGTCAGGTGAGGATTCCACTACATGAATAGGTTTTAAGCATGTATCTGTACCGGCGTGATATGTTGGCCGTGTCTTACCTTCGCATTTTTCGGTAAGATTCGAGACGTGGTCGCAGGAGCAGGTGACGGTTCTGGGATCTATTTGTGTACAATGGCCGACAACACACTCTGTGGTCTTGCAAGATGTCTTGGCTGGAGCGAGACAGAGAAAGATACGGTGATTCAAAGTTAATATAAAACTGCCTCAGCATAAATAAAGTGTTAAAATAACGTTATGTCAAACCACCACGTGACGTGTTGTCGCTCTCGTGCCTACAACGTTATATTGGTGACTTTTGTAGCTGCCACCGAGGACCAGACTACGTGACGTCACTCTAATAACCCATTAAAATCAGCATGCCAAGGACGACAAGGCCCCCTTTTACAAAGCTCGGTCCACCTATAGAAGCGTGAGCCAGCTTGTCTTGGACACTTTACCTTTTTTAACTGCTAATAACCTGGACAGTCTAAAACTGAATTAGAATTCTGAGATGCACTTTTGAGGGAGCACGCATTTTAATCTGCGCAAAATACACATGGAAGGTTAAGGGGCCTGTGAATGGCAACACATACTGTGTTGTTTTGACCAAAGTACGCAGATGAATAGGTGCAAGAAGATTAGAAACAACTTACGCAGGCAACCTCTTTCTGCAGCGTCGAAGTACGTCGTGTTCTTGGGGCATTCGCAGAAAAACATGTCGCGTGCGCCAGGTGACACTTTGCATGGTACATTGCAAAACGTGTTACCAAAAGATTCGCATATATCTGTGAAAACAAAACAATGAATTCTGAGAATAAATTACAGGTAATTAAATCATATATATATGACTCCCCCCTCACATGTAAGGTACATTTAATGATGAAGCAAAAACATAAATGTTAGATGTATCTAATATAACCAGAGTTCCTGAATATAGGAATTTCTCCACTCTCACAGACTAAGATGAAAACGATGTTACTGGTTATGTATCGGAAAAGGCTTACTTTAGTTCGTTATCTTTTTTTTTGGCTGATCGCAGTATCACGTGGTAATCAAGATGACTGCTTGAGCTTTAGATCTCTCCTCATTGCGAGCCTTTGTTATCGCAGACATCTTAATAAACCATTCCCTCCTGTCTATAATACTGGCATATTGCGACGCGTAAATACCTACAGGAAAGCTCCGCGCTTGTTGCGGCTAGGGCATTTCTCACTGCCTAAGGTGCATACCCAACCGAGACCACCGCAGGAAGTTAATTGTTTGCCTCTCCTTCCATGAGCTAAAGTTTCTACACGCTAAACCTTGCCAGGGATGAAAATAGGCATGATGTTGATTTCTTATCTTTATTTGCCCAGAATTTGCTGTCCTTGGTACACTTTTTTCCATAGTTTGGAAAATTTGTTATGCGCCATTTTGTATATATCGAAGTGGCAATCGTTCAAATATTGGTTTTCGCTTCGCAGATATTATCGGTAAGGTCAGATTTACGAGAGGTTCCCGAGACTTCGGTCGAAACCTCTGGAACTGATAGCAGCCATGGGGATTTGCTTTGCCTCTGCTGACCGAAACTTATTCTCTGAGACATTGCTGCTGCATTGCTGTATTGTCGCGGGCATATGTGCACCGTGTACATAATCTAATTACTGAAGAAGCGTGTGATAAGCATGCTGCCTTGCCAAGCGATAACAAGGGTGGCATGTCTCAACAAATCTTAGTGCCCGAAAGGAACATCGGCGATCCTCCGCTTTCGCCTGCTGTTGCACGTGGTACCTCGATACATACTCGCAAACTTCTGGCCAGAAGGCGGTCAAGAGCTTCCTCCGAGGAGTTCTCCGCGGAGATTGTGAAGGACCAAGGAAGCATACCTTATTCTTTGCCCTATGATTGCACAGTGCACGCGAAGCAGTGATATCATTTGCTTGCACAGTAATCTTTCCTTTTCATCGTCTCACATTCTTTGATTATTGCAGCCAAATAGAAAGTAACCATTCACATTTCTGCCTGTGATCTGTTGCCTCCAATTCGTTAGAAGAGCGCGCCACATAAGATACTATATACAATCCTTCTAATCAAGGACGTACGGTCATACGCACGGAATATGAATTGCGAAGTACCAGAGAGGGAACGATTTCCATAAATAGCCGACCGTTCAAAGAGCATCCGAGAGTTCAGGCAACCGTGCATAGTGCAGCTATGTTCAATACTTGCTGAGAGTTGATACTGTTGGCTGACCAATGCTGTATAAATAGAGCCTGGTTTTGTCGACCACTACATACCTTCTTCACTCTTTTTAATATTCTGCAAGTTATCTGCTGAGCATACATGTAGTTATGATAGGATTAGGACCACTAAGACTCGGAAATACTGGTACGAACAGCGGCCACTATTTCATCTGTTCCATTATGTGAACAGTGAAGTCAAGTACGAGCGTGCAACTTGCAAAAAGCGGCGCTCACTTATATATCTGTAAAAAATAGCATGAATATGTAAGTTAAAGGACAACACGACAGCCGTTGTTAATCTACGCCTCCATTACCTGTTGTAAGTATACACCAATCAGCTTGAAGTGCATTTTGCATAGCTAATTAGCAACTACAAGTCTGTCTGAAAAACGTATAATGGCACATGCAACTCTGCGTCGTTTTGTTACTTGCTTTTGTATTTATTGTTCTTTGCCGAGTTTCCATTTCTTTCGTACATTCATTGCTCTCTATGCTCACCCCCCTCTATAATTCCCACACACTCTATTGCGGGTACTAAAAAAAGACAAGCAAGCAAGCAAGCAAGCAAGCAAGCAAGCAAGCAAGCAAGCAAGCAAGCAAGCAAGCAAGCAAAGCAAGCAAAGCAAGCAAAGCAAAGCAAGCAAAGCAACGCAAGCTAAGCAAAGCAAGCAAAGCAAAGCAAAGCAAAGCAAGCAAAGCAAAGCAAAGCAAGCAAAGCAAAGCAAGCAAAGCAAAGCAAGCAAAGCAAAGCAAGCAAAGCAAGCAAAGCAAGCAAAGCAAAGCAAGCAAAACAAAGCAAGCAAAGCAAAGCAAGCAAAGCAAAGCAAGCAAAGCAATGCAAGCAAAGCAAAGCAAGCAAAGCAAAGCAAGCAAAGCAAGCAAAGCAAGCAAAGCAAGCAAAGCAAAGCAAGCAATGCAAAGCAAGCAAAGCAAAGCAAGCAAAGCAAGCAAGCAAAGCAAGCAAGCAAAGCAAGTAAGCAAAGCAAGCAAGCAAAGCAAGCAAAGCAAGCAAAGCAAGCAAGCACGCACGCACGCACGCACGCAAGCACGCACGCACGCACGCACGCACGCACGCACGCACGCACGCACGCACGCAAGCACGCACGCACGCACGCAAGCAAGCAAGCAAGCAAGCAAGCAAGCAAGCAAGCAAGCAAGCAAGCAAGCAAGCAAGCAAGCAAATAAATTAATAAGCAACTAAGCCACAAGAGGGCCTTCTTAGCGCAGATATTTGGTATTTTAATCCAGCGAATGCTAATGATAACAGAAGCAAAGAAAAATATGGCAGTTTCTAATAAAAGTAAATTGTGGGACTTAACATCCCGCAACTGCAGAGTGGGTTACGAGGGAAGGCGCAATGGAGGGCTCAGGGTTTACTTAGAACAACCTCGAGTAGCTTAACGCGCATTCAAAGAGCGGTAAACAATCGTTTCTGCATTACTGCACCGCCGCTTTCCTGCGCATATGGGAAAAGTGGACGAGACTCGGATAAACCTCAATGAGGTTGCTCATGACTTGGCACGAGGACTTGCTAACCGTGACAGTCACAACCGAGTCGTTCACCATCAAGCCAGGGAATCTAGAGATCATTTAATAACATACAATGACATTACCAAACACTACTATATAGGACACAGGCAATTCCCATTGCCACATTCAAAACTGAACAGGGCTCAGGCAGTCTCACTGCGCTTATTGCAAACGGGTACATATCCCACACCGTACACCATTAATAAAATATATCCAGAGAGGGAGATTAAGATCGACTGCAACGATTGTAATGACATCATTGGAATCAGACATATGCTGGCGGGGTGCCCCGCGATTCTCCCCAACCTCGTTGAAGAATGGACACAGTGGGAGAAAAGGATTCAAAGCCCATTGTTTCAGGACCAACTAAGGGCCGTCCAGAGGGCCCATGATGTCGCTGAAAGGCTTGGCCTGACAGTGCCAACGTGGGAGCGGCCCGCCTTGACTTAAGAAGTCGAGCCTCCGGACCTCATTCCAATAAATGTTTTCACACACACACCGCCGGTATGCGGTCGCAGCTGCCGGGAATCGAACGTGCTACCTCGATGTCAGCATCAGAGCGCCATGGCCACAGAGCCAACGGGTAGGGTGGCGTTCTTTTGCATAACCCATTGAGGGTGAAGAAGGATGGCGACAGCTACACACGCATCCAAAGCCTTGCAAGGGCGTACCGTCGACTGCTTTACGACCAAGGGTCTACTTTTAACGTGTTCAGGTCTAAACATGCCACAAAATTAAATGGCGTAAGCGTGTTACGTATCACTCACGCTACCAAGAGCGATAAACAAGGCGACTAAGCGAAGCGAAATACATATGTATCCACTCAATCACGTTCACCGCACATCCCCTGAGCAGTCCAGACTTCCTATGTTGAGCGATTAGCAATAATTAGCAAGTATTTTTCTAAATTTTACCACTCGTTGATCACAATCACGCACTCGCTTGCAATGAACATTGAAACCGAAGTACATTGAAATCGGCTGCCTAATTGGCTCCGTTGCGTGAGCCCGCATAATGAAGCCTATGTTGCTCATGGATCTTTATGGCCTTTGTTTTCAAGGGTTATTGAAGGCTAACGTGTTACTGCGGATGCAGAAAAATCCGACAGGTGGTGAACATCTCCGTCAAGAAAATCTGGCGTCCAGGTGAGACGATTAAGTCCTGCGTCGCCGCGCACGTAGATGCTTCACGTTTTTACACGTCAAGGGGGGCCTTTCGGTTCCAGGAACATTTTGCCCGTCTAACAAGCAGTATGCGCCGTCGCTATGACAGTGACTAATGAACGAATTTGCCTATGGACAATTTTATGTGCAACCACACCGGAGTTCGCGCTGATAGCGTGCGAATATGGCGTATCCTTTCATTGCAGACAGAATTGATGGGAGAGAAATTGGTGGGACAAATCGGCACTTCCTAAATTTATTTACGCGATTTGCCCGAAAAGTTAGAGAATGTTTTCAGCCTAGTGTCTCGACTCGTATAATTTAAACTGAATTATATTCTGGGGTTGGGCAAATGGATGAATGGATGGATAAGATGCAATATCACACAGATATAAAATGCACTATGCACTGAGTTCAAGAGACTACGTTTGCTTTGTTGTTCATTTAATTTAGTCAGTATGACTGGTGATATCGTAGACTACCCTGTAGATTGCTTTGAGGCCCCTAAGAGCCTTACACGATATTTTAACTGCCCACCGAAAAGTGACGTATACACTTCTTTTATTAATCTGAATGCACAGGCAATATGATATTAAGCTGAACGAGAAACATTTCAGCTATATTTTTTGCGAGCAGTGATATTTGTTGGACTTTTCCCGAAATTTTGTCGCCCTCTTACACCGGACGCAGGATCACCATAGTACATCATTAAGTACCTAAGCTCATTTCACATAACTTCGGCCCTCAACAGTAGGTAACTCAACACCCATGCACTCCCCTCATGCAGGGCATACATTCCTGAATGACTCAAATCCGTCGAACCTTTAGAGCTGGCTTCTAGGAAGAGCATTGAGCTCATTCGTGCAAATATCGCAGTTTCAGCCACAAACTCTGGCACACGCTTCGCACTTGGTTATCTGGAGATACGCGCCTTGTTTGCCGAACTGGCGTAACTCACCGGGGAGTTGTTCAGTCGGCGTCGATGCGTACGCATGGCTGTTGGCCGGAGTCCTCGTAATCAGACAAACGGCAGCGGCCAGCGCTATGTGGAAAAGCATCGCTACTTCGACGAACGGTGCCGATTCCTAAGGTTTTCCGTGCGGCTCACTGCTACTCTTTCTACTGCCAAAACACGTGCCGTTAAGCGCCTCTGGCAGTCGGTCGTTATCGGATGTTTTTTTTCAAGTTTATTGTTCCTTCTTTCTATCCCCTGTCTGAATCGTCCGTTCCAGACGCATGGACATTCCTTTCGTGTATCGTGTCGATAAGTCCGTTCGCGTACTCAGTATCATCTCCTACATGTCGCACAGAGTGCAGATCTCTATAGGCCATGCGACTTTGTACCTGGCAGGGCGGACAAAGCAATGCGTATGAGTATTGTAGGATGTCTTGTTATCATGTGTGAAATTTTTTTTCTAACAATGCTCGCAGACTCTCTGTTGGATCACTCAAATGCTGATGTCACCTAGTTCATTGACACGTGTCTGGTGCTATCCTTACAGCCATTGCTCAATATACTACCTTCTGCTAGCCACTTAGGAGAACGAAAATAATTTCCTACCTTTTATGGCCTGAATGCACTGCACTATGAGCAGCGCTAAACACGCCCGTAAAGTAACTTAAATCACTTCGTCGCTCGGTGAAGCCGAAATGTGGCTGCAGGTGCTGACAGCAAAAAACTTAAAACTTTTGCGCAGTGCTTTACAACCTTTCTTCAAACC
Source organism: Dermacentor andersoni (assembly GCF_023375885.2). NCBI lineage: Eukaryota > Metazoa > Arthropoda > Arachnida > Ixodida > Ixodidae > Dermacentor > Dermacentor andersoni. The sequence goes on along the minus strand of NC_092818.1, from coordinate 160,462,078 downwards.
TTCTTTTACTTGCAGCCACATGTAACTTCAGGCCGATTTCATTGTGAAAACATGCTCCCCGTTGTATACATATAGCGGCTCAGTGTCTAAACCGTTCCGCTGGAAAGTAGGCAGCGGGTTCAATCTACAGCCGTGGTATTAGAATTTCAATGCGTGTGGAATACAAACATTTACGAAAATTCTGGGGTTTTACGTGCCAAAACAATGATCTGATTGTAAGGCACACAATAATGAGGAACCTCAGATTAATTTTTACCACCTGGAGTTCTTTAACGCCCACCTAACGCACCGTACATGAACGTGCTTGCATTTCGCCCCCGTCGATATGCGGCCTCCATGGCCGGGATTTGATCGTGCGCCCTCGTGCCCAGCAGTGCAGCGCCATATATCAGCTGTGCCACCACGACGGGTAACACAGAAATTTGAGTACTCCAATTTTTGTGTATAGACTGAGCTCAGGCTGTCAGAACTAATAGCCCTTTCACAAGAGGACAATAAACTCCTTTAAGACAAGGTCGTGTTTACCTCGAGGTATGCGCCTACAATGCCATGCAATCGTTCTAAAAACAAGGGAGTTTATCGATAGAATTCCTGCGATCCCCCTCTAAATGGGGGATCGCAGTTGATGCCGGACTGATACGGTCGTAAGTGAATAACCTCACGCTACTTGTAATCAGTCTGCCTGCGTGTGCCAGTAAATACTTTATGTTGTAAAATAATAAAATCCAAGCATAGTTTGTAAGATTTGCAACTTGTTCCTGCCCCTCTGCTCGCGTGATGCATGACGCGCGCTTTTGCCGGCACCATCTTGCTCCGAGACTGTTAGCATCGTCGACACTTTTTTCGTATTCTCCTTCGGCATGCACTTCACACGTTAATGTTGCTCTTATAAAGACCAAGCATTTCTTTGCTTACTCGCAACAGAACAGCCATTTCCCACCTGATTTGGCGTCGAATCAGAGTCCTTCCATGTTTGGAAGGACTCTGGTTTGGAAAAACATGGAAGGACTCTGGTCGAATACAACGGATCACACTTAAAAAAAAAGAAAAAAAAATTCCGCGCTTTGGCGGTGGCGACTGTCGAACCAGGGAACCTGCGCTCAACGTCTGAGCGTCTTAATCATTAGGCTACTTACCTTGAACTGGTGAATAAATTTGAACCATATGCACAATTCCCTCGTAAAATAGAGATAAAAGTGCATTTGCAGTGACGTTGCGTCTCGTAGCAGTTACTCGCAAAAAACGCAGGCGCGTTTAAGTAGCCTCAGTGCTGCACGTAGCGAACAAATAAATAGAAAGTGCAGCTGAGATGACGTAGCGTCCCGTCACGATTCGTCGTAAAAAAATGTGCAGGCGCGTTAATGTAGCGTTGCGTCGCCCGCGTCGCTCGCTTCGCGCGCAGTCGCTCAAAAAAAAAAAAAAGAAAAAGGCTCATTCAGGTCATTGTCCCTCATAAAGGCAAAACAAGAGAAAAATACCTCATGAGCCATTCCACTGTGTGAACGTGGATGACCAGGGAAGCTGTGCAGCAAATGACAAAGAGGTGACACAGAATTTTGAACAAAGGTACGAACACACTGGTGGTGATCGTGACGAAAGCTACGCCCACACATTGATTTTCGTAGATTCACGTTCACTCGTGTTACACATTAGTTACAGACATTGGTTATATACATTCGTGTTTTCATTTCGTGATATTATGAGGCAAAGAATTTGATACTGAAATTTGATACACCGACTGGCAGTGGGCCAGTGCCGTTAGCGCGTTCGCAGAGTATGGGAACGCTGGCGTCATGAGCGTCATCGGAGCCAGTTGTGCAAGAAGACGACGACCAAGGCACGAGCAGTGGCACGAGCGCGTTCTTGCGGTGGCGCCGAAGGTCGCCAATGAGCCAGCTGTGGAAGAAGACGACGATGAACGCGCGAGCAGTGGCACGAGCTATTGCTGATGATGGTAGTTTTTGCTCGCACACATGAAACTTTCACCGAGCCCTAGCCACAAAGAGCATTTATGTGAAAAAAAAAGAGAGATATCAGGTACAGGCGCAGTGACGTAGCGTCTCGTAGCGGTTTCTCGTACCAGAAAGAATGAAGTCGGGGTGACGTAGCACCCTTTGCACTGCAGTTGTGCAGTAGAGCTCGGAGCGTTACGCGACATGGGGCTCCACAGGCGACCACCACCTACCGAAGACGAAGTTTGGAATGAAACCGTCATCAAACCTGCAAGTTAACACCACCGATATGCGAAGAAGAAGCAGCAGCATAATACAGGCTTAGCACCACCACCCACGGAAGAAGAGCTCGAGAACAGAAACGTCATGCGGCCGCGGAATACCGATAATAGGTGAACAAGAGGCAGAGTGCTCCTCAGGAACGAATTCTTCTTGATGTGAATGGAGAACGTCCACACTGCAGAATGAATAAAGAAAAGCATGACAGCCGCGGAAGAAAGAAAGATCAAATAAAATATCACAAACTATAAAAAACTTACACATTACATTTCCTTATCCATAGCATTCATAAATGCTTCGCATCAACTTAGATAATCACCGTAGATGATTTTTGTCATCAGTTTGTTTATCGAGTTTTCTTTTATTCAAGGTTGATACCTTGCCTGCATATTGCGTTCCAGAGTTGTCCACGCGACATCTTCGCGCACGGAGTATGCTACAATGACAGCTACCGCCACAGCGGCCTGTCCGTCCATACCGCTTTCTTGAGAACACGGAGTATATACGATACAAAGATTTTTCTTTGTCATTGGTCGGATAATTAAGAGTTCTTGAACGGCGAACGTTATACAGGGTCATTGCCCTAGCTCTTGGTGGGAGCGTATAGCATTTTACGTATAGCACAAGTGAATACGAACTTTTCGGTTGGCGTAGAAAACAGCTGGGAGATGGGCAGGCGCTTGGAGGCGAATGTCAAGAAAATAGGTCAAGGAGCGAGGAGTAGGCAGTCACAGGCGATTACGTCAGCATCACGTGATAACCTACCATCGTCCTCCGCGCTCACAACGTGGTTCCCTGGGTGGCGCCGGTCGCGTCGCCGAATACATCACATTCGCAAGAAAGCCGTCATGTTCGAATAGGAGGCACGCAGATGCTGCGGCGGGTTAGAGGCATCGCCAGGCTGTACAAGCGTAGAGGAGTTTTGGAAGTCACTGGAATATTGAAGAAGTGTCGTTCGGCTAACATCACTGTAGAAGGACAGGCAGATCTAGTCATCGTGTCTAAGCAGAGGCAGAGGGAAAGTGACACCGGTGCGAGACCTCGGAGCAGCGCATTACGAAGCCACGAAGCTAAACTTGAAGCATCAGTGGACGCGAGGAGGCAGCGAAAACAAAGGGAAAGCACTGAACCACTCACAGCTTGCGCCTGCTACCAGAAAAAAAACAAATCAGTCGTTGTTTCGTTGAAAATGACTTCGACCACACCTCTGTCAGACCTTTTATTTATCTGGAGAGCCGCATGGCTGTTCACCAGTACTTGCAGTGTTATGTATAACACAGACAGCTTTATAGCAAGCTCTGAACGGCCTTTAGTGCAGTTTGTTTTCCAGAGTTATAGCCAATCTATAGGCGGGAAAAGAAAGAGAAAGTCAAGCTACGTTATAAACAAAGCAAGAAAGACAAACTATCGGCCCCCCCAGGAGCTGCTGTGACAGAGTTAGCTTGCGCAGCTTACTCGTTTGCAACGCAAAAGCGGTACAGGAGCAAGCGAGTGACTTCGCCGCGTATACGTAGAATTATGTACGCCAAAACAGGTTGGTAGGCACAAGGAACGCTGTAAAAAAATATACTCCTCGTAAGTGCCTTTCGACAAACTTAATGCTTTGGATGAGCGACCAGGGTTATTATTAAAGATTTTGGGTCCATAGACGTCCGCACGCCAAGTTTCATCCTAGACGCCAGCCCTCGTTTCTCCCCTGGCGGAACGATTTCACCTCCAACGTGTGTAGGTTTCCGCCGCTTCCCTGCACGGTCGCGCTCGCGTTCAGTTCGCGCTGCGCGCGAAACGTCTCTTGTGTGCGACGGCGCCTCTTCGGATGACTGGAAATTATTATTGTGCTGTTAACTGTCACGACAGCAATGTAAACAAGAAAGGGTTATTGCCACCAGTGAAATTCTGCCCATTCACAGAAAAAAAAAAATGGTACGAGAAAAGCAGACGACAGACATCGATTACTACGGTGCGCCGAACTAAGTAAATAACTGGCAAACGAAGCGAGTTTGTTCATTGATCACTCGTGAGTGTATGGCGGTTTTTGTATGTAACCCACATGAATTTCATGATTACTCGGTATATAATCCTTTTATTCATATAAAAACTTTCTGTTAGACCAGCGCTTGTCCTGTCTTCTTTCTCGTGTTTCGGGAAGATTTGCCGCAATGCATAAAGGAAGGAGAAATTAAATAAAAGCTTCCAACTCTGCCCACACATTCGTCCGCCTTCCCAACACGGATGGAAATAGAAACCGCGTCTCCAGTCACGACCTTGGCCCCGACAGTTGTCACGCGCTCGTCTGAGGCCGACTGTTGCGCACCAAGAATTTCCACCGTTGGCTTCGACAACGTCCGCTCCATCGATCGGCCTGACTGCAGTGCACCCAGAAGAACCGACAAGATGTCCGAGCACAGAAATCTCACGACGAGCTAATGGACATTTGTATGAATTTAGCCGTAGCCCCGCCTGACCGAAAACAGATAGGATAGTCGCTATACGTTCTAGGTGCGTCGCAAGAGTCAGGCGAGAAATGATAACAACGTTCAGGTAGAAGCTTCAGTTGGGCCAATTGAAGACGGGCGGTAAGGGTCCATCATACGCTCAAATCTGGCAGGGGCATTGCATAAACCGAAGAGCGACACTTCGAACTGATCAATGCCTTCACAAGCTCTAAGTCATCGATACGATTTGCCAACACCCGGAGCGATTGTCTAGGGAAGAAAAATATTTCGCTCCATGAAAGCTATCCAGTAAGTCCTCAATGTGCGGCAGCAGATAAGCGTCGTTCTTCGGGATCGTTTTGAAGTGCCGATGATTCGCGAAAAATACCGAACTGAAGTCCTCCTTTTTGACGAGTACAGCAGGGAATGCACGTGAGCTGCAAGAAGGTTCAATGACGTTACGGGAAAGTATCTCGGTAACTTCTTGCTGGATTATGTGTCGTTAGATAGGAGAGGTGCCGCAGGGCCACCGATAGATTTGACTGCCGTCGACGGTGTTAATTCCTAACGATGGACGTCTTTCTTTGAGGATGGTCTCCAAGGTCGAATATGTGCCAGTACTAGGCCAGGAAACAACGTAGTTCATCAGCATGCTGGGGCGGATAGTTTGGAGCAGTCATTTTCAACCAAGTCTGAAGGGGTAGAAGGCGAACAAAGAACTACACACGAGGAACTGCCACAGTACAATAAAATGGTTAACGTTATTTATTATTGCGACAGACGTTAAACGGACACTCCTGTGACACTCGCAGCGTCAGGTCCCGGTATGCTGTTATGGATATCTGCAGCCTGCCTTAGGCTGTGAAAGAGAACGCAGAACTGGCGTTAAGTGTACACCATACAGAACATTCCTCTGTCAAACACGACGTGTTATGCTGGAGCACTGGCACATGTATGACGCATAAAAAAGATATTTGTAGCGCGGGTAACACTTCAGGAGGTACTGGCCGTAACATATATCTGATGGTATGGCCATATGTGCAGGGAAAATGAATACATCAGCGTGTCTTTCGACTCGTCGCATGACGAAGCTGGATACTTTCTGCTAAGTGCACTCCGACATGGCCGTACGCCACACCACTCACAGCCGTCATTGCATAAACCAGTAGGGCTAATCAATAATTGCCCCAGCAGCATATATCAACAGGTGTACCTAGAAGCTATCGCTTGACTTTGACAATCAACTTGCGATGGCTCTTGTTCATTTTTTGAGAGTATGGCAGTGACGAAAGCATTGCGCCGCTGATGGTGGAAAGCTGATTGGCACAGCCCTCATTATTTTATGAAGCATAGCTTCACAGATGTCGCCCCCCTAGCACTTCGTGCGACAGGTTCGCATTATCACCATGGCGCTTTGGCAACAACATTCTGTTTTCATCAAACTGCGACGCTTTCTTATCGACTGTCTTATCGGAAGTCGAAGAGTCACGTGTGGGGCAGCAAAATGAGATTACTTCAGTATGTCTGCGCAGGCCACCCATAACATTGATAGAATCGAGGACCGTACAGCGGCAGCATCGGCAACTTGTTTGCTTTTATATGTTATGTATTGCGCAACAGCCATATATCCCGGAATATTATTGGTCGCGATGTACTAGTGCACATCGGCTCATTGCGCAATTTATAAACACAGTAATCGCACCTCTCTCGTGGTTTTCTCTTTTTTCTGTTAGATTGTCTGCTCGTAATGTTTCGTCGCACAGCTGGAGACGCTTTGTCCAAAACATCTATTGTCGTCTCGTCGTTTGCATATTGGGCGTGCCATATTCGCACAAATACGCGCCATATAATATTTGTCAGTGATTATTGTTCCATATAGCAGCCATGGAAGGAACTAAAACAATAAAACCTAGTATATGTGTGATGTATTCCGGATGATCTTGAATGGAGTAGCCTGTTTATGATTGATTTAATGATGTCGGTGGCATTGCATGAAACAAAAGCAAAACAAAATTCATGGCCTCAATAGCAGCTCTAGTGACATATGTGATGTTACAGTGACGAGAGTTACCAATAAGGCCACAAAATACTTGACAAGAGTAGGAATGACTCTTAAACGCGAAAATAAGTAACGCGCGCGAAAGGTATGAAGCGAGTAGCAGAGAAATTGTTCAACGGTTCTTAAGCGTTGTTCGCTGATGGTGAGGAATATGTGTACCGCTATTACTGGTCATAGACGGTTGAAATCAGTGTCAGTGCTCAGAGGCGTCGGTGAAAAAGCAGTCGTGCATGGATGGATAAAACTTCCCAGCGCAACTGCAGTGTGGGGGTGCATATGTATACAATAAAAATTGATACATAGCTGAAGGGGAGAGAACAGTGCAAAGACGGGACAAAGCTTAGGCGACAGATGTAAACGACAGAAACAGTGCTGCGTCTATTGTATGCGCTTCGTCCCGTCTTTCCCGCTGTTAAATTGCCTTCAACGCGCAACAACTAGCCCAGTTCAACATACTGGTACGGTACATGGACGGCTGCGGAACAGCGCCTTCGCCTTCGCCTTTCGCCTTAATAAGGCTTTCGCCTTATTAAGGCGAAAGCCTTAGGCTACTCATGGGACTAATATCTGACCATCCGGCATTACGCCGTCCGGCGTTATGACAACAAAATTAAATAGCAAGAAAGGCGGGGGGTCGAACCCTCGACCTTTGGTGGGAGTCGGACCCACGACCTTTGGTGTTAATTAAAGCAAAGTGAATTAATGCACAGTTCATTAAAATAGAGTTAACCAAGGCACTCGAACCCACGACCTTTGGTTAGAGTCGAAACCACGACCTTTAGTGTCTACTTTAGTGGCTACTAATCTGCTTCAGTTTTATTTGAATAAGTTTACCTCCGTACTGCAAAAAGTTACAACAATTCGATATAAGGTCACCAATGTATTTCATATTGTGTACCACAGTGCTGAATGCCAATAGGAGCGGGAGCCATTGGTCAGGCCTTTGTAGCCTTTTGCTCCTGCTCCCGTTTCTGTAATAGAAGCAAATAAACCTTCACCTTCACCTTCACCTCCAATTAAGGGGAAGTTAATTAAGGCACGGTTAAGATAGAATTAAGGCACTCGGACCCCCAGGCGACTGTTGGAGTCGAATCCACCACCTGTGGTGTTAATTAAGACAAAGCAAATTAAGGCACAGTTAACATAGAGTTAGTTAATGCACTCGTACCCACTACCTTTGGTGGGAGTCGAACTCACTTGGAGATATGGGCGAACCGGCCATATTTCCAAGTTCGATTCCAATTGACATCATGAAGATCGAGAGTCGAACCCGTAGCTATATTTCCAAGTTCGATTCCAATTGACATCATGAAGGTCGAGAGTCGAACCCGCGACCTTCGGCGCTAAGTAAGGCGAAGTTAATTAAGGCACTGATACGCACGACCTTTGGTAAGAGCCGAAGCAACGACATTTTTAGTGCTAATTAAGGCGAGTTTATTAGGAGGCAGTTAATTAAGCAATAGTTAATTTAGGCACTCGAACCCACGACCTTCGGCTGGAGTCGATCCCTCGACCTTTGGTGGGAGTCGAGCCCACTTGGAGATATGGGCGAACAGGCAATATCTCCAAGTTCGATTCCAGTTGACATCGTGAAGGTCGAGAGTCGGACCCAGTACATTTAGTGTTAATTAATACGAAGTGGGAAGACGAAGAAGTGGCTCTTGTGTGGAACCCCGTTTTTTACTCCTCTCATTTTGCGAGTATTTTTGCGTGTTTTCGGGAGGCGCCGCTTCCGTGACCTTCGACGATGGAAGCGGAGTCAGCTAGACGTCCGGAGGAGACCGACGTCACAGTGTCGAGCGCTCCGAGGAAGCGCAATCACCTGATGAGCGACACAGGCAGCGAGGACACTTTGCTGTACTACTCTGCTTCAGAAGAAGATCTGTCGGATGACGGCGACTACTTGACAGTTGTGAGGCAAAAAGGAAAGAGGAGAATCGTCACTGCCTCCTCGCCTTCAACAAGGACGACGGTGGCAGCAAAGGCCCATGACACGGCTCATACCATCCTCTTCTTACCCGAGACGCCGACCGACAACCTGAATTGGCTAAACAGGCAAGCCGTATCTGTAACACTAGAGGCTCTTGATCCAAATGAGATCACGGATATGAGAATTAACACCCGTAAGAACATTCTCGCGGTTGATGTCAAGAACAGAGCAACATTGTATATACTGAGTACAGTGAAAATGCTGGGCAAGATAAATGTTCGCACCATAATACCGCAGGACAGCAATACTATATCAGGTGTGATTTATGATGTCGATGAGTCAATCGACGACAACGATCTGCCTATTTTGGTCAAACCCGACACAGCAGATGTACCTATTATTGAAATCCGTCGCCTAGGAGATTCACGCTGTGTGAGGATAACTTTCAAGGGAGGTAGCTTGCCGTCCCACGTGAAAGTTGGATTTTTTCGTCATCCAGTGCGACCGTTCGTTCCAAGACCACTTCAGTGCCGTAATTGTTTGAAGATCGGGCATGTCAGCGGCATATGCAAAAATTCGACCATGTGCGCAAGATGTTCTGAGCAGCACAGCGCAGATGCTTGCCGTGCGACTCACTTCAAATGTGCCAATTGCTCCGGTCCCCATGAAGCATCGTCTAAAGACTGCCCGAGACACAAGACAGAGCGGAAAGTCCTAAAACAAATGGTGAGAGACAACTCAACTCACAGATAGGCCGCCGCCAAAGTATGACGGCGTAGTGTCCGCCGTCACCATAGACGATCCTCGTCTAGTAGAAATACTGATACCGTCGCAAGACAGACGATACTTCCTGAGGCAGGTGCTCCCAAGGCGCTCACCCACACTAACAACACGGTGTCTGATGACACAGTGAATACCCCTACTGCAAACGACTGGCCTGCACTTACGACATTAAGTAATCCAGCCCAACAAAGGTTGACGGTGGACTACCGACGAACCAATGAGGGCACAGATCCCGTGCGAGGTCAAGACAAGCAAGTAATCGCCATAATAAAATCTCTAATGAAAGTCATTCGCGTGTTGATAAACGACATGCAGACGCCATCTGCTCGAGGTGCACTACAAGTGCTGGACGGCCTGGATCCGGTTACTTGCGAGCCTCGAGTAGCAAGCACAATGGCTTTACCGCCTCAACCGTTCTCCAGACAAGTCAAGGAAGCATCTATTATACAATGGAATGCCCGTGGCCTGAAATCCCGCAGTGATTTTCGCCATTACGTTTTCACCAATCGATTCCCCATTGTTGTTGTCTGTGAACCGAAGCTACAGAAACCCGTCCGGATCTCAGGCTATGAACCTCATATGTCATCGACTTGTACTGACATTAGCAAAGTGACCATCTACATACGGTGTGAACTGACTTATGTTGTTCATCCAGTGCGGCCACATGACACTAATCGGTATGTGTGTTTGACCGTGAAAAAACAAAAACTTGCCTTTACTTTAGTGGGCGCTTACCTTTCTCCATCAAGTCGTTTCGATAGGCAGAGACTGAGTGACATTATAGATGCGACACCTGGTCCATCGATTGTTGTTGGGGACTTCAACGCGCATCATTCACTTTGGGGAAGCAACAAGATAAATTCCAAAGGAAGAAACCTCGTGTCCTTTGCTTGCGACCATGAACTTTGTTGTCTAAATGATGGCAGTCCCACGTTTCTGCGCGGCCGGACATTCAGTAGTTGTTTAGACTTAGCATTTGTTTCGCGATGCCTGACTCGCTGCATCCATTGGTTCGCAGATATAGGAACCCACGGAAGCGACCACATTCCTACCTACCTGAAGATAAAAGGCCTCACCAAATCCGTTCCATCAAATTTTAAACAAACGATAGATTGGCCCGTGTTTAAATCACTTATGGAAGACGCATGCCACGAAGGCATTTCGTCCACACTAGAATTTGAGATCGCCAAGGCTATGCAGGATGCTATGCGCTCATTTCGGCCATTAGAGAAATACACAAATTTTGATTCGGAAATACAGAGCCTCCGTGCAATTTGCCGGCGAGCGGAGCGACGGTACAGACGGACTAAATCATTATACGACCTTAGAGAGGCCAGACGCATTCAAAAGAAAATTCAGCGTCGCCTTGCTGTACTGCAAAATTAACGCTGGAAATTGTTTTGTGAGTCTCTCGACCCGCGTAAACCTCTGTCGGTTGTCTGGAGAACAATCCGTGGACTTCGAACAGCTCCTCAACGGCGTCGTCTATTTAAATCTCTAGCCCGTATCAAGGATGCCGAGAAGTCGAGGTAGCCGAAGATTACTGCGCAAGGATCGCGGGTCCGGCGCTCACGTGTTCACCTTGCGCACCTATTCCCATTGTGCCCCCTTGCTCCCGAGATCCTCGTATGGACGCTGCTTTCTCCATCAAAGAACTGGAGGCCGCGCTTGCTGGGTGCAGGCGATCTTCGTCACCAGGACACGATGGCATCACATACTCTGCGCTTGCAAACCTTGGTCAAGAGGCCATAGATGCCCTTCTTGGCCTATACAACGTATCATGGCGTGACGGCCTGGTCCCTACAACGTGGAAATGCAGTCGGCTTGTTCCACTCCTCAAGGCTGGCAAATCCCCGTTGGAGTTGTCATCTTACCGTCCAATAGCACTGGCCAGCTGTGTCGGCAAGGTAATGGAGAGAATGATCCTTACATGGTTAGAATGGTACTTGGAATTTTACAACGTCTATCCAGAGGTAATGGCTGGTTTTCGACGTGGCCGCTGGTCAATAGATAGCGTTATCGACCTGGTCACATACGTACAATACCAGAAACATCTGAAACGAATCACTGCGGCCCTATTCCTTGATGTTAAAGGTGCGTACGACAATGTAGATCATCATGCTATTCTGGACGCCTTAGAAGCTGTAGGGATTGGGGGACGCACCTTTCGCTGGATATGCAACTATTTGAATGGAAGACCTTTCTTTATTTTGACTGAAGACGGACCAGCGCCATCTAGCTATACCAGTCGTGGTGTAACGCAAGGCGGAGTACTCAGCCCTACCCTTTTCAACCTGGTGCTCGTTGGTCTCGCTGATTTGTTACCGCAAACCGTACAGCTCTCCGTATATGCAGACGACATTTGCATATGGGCTTCAGGCGTGACACGTGTACAAGTCCGCGCACGACTTCAGAAAGCCTCAACGGCTGTGTCAACATACCTAAGAAGACAAGGCCTGGAGCTTTCCGCTGAGAAATGTGCACTCGTTGCTTTTACTCGCAAATCGATGGCCCTGTATGCTTTGCGGATTAATGACCAAATTATGCGATATAGACGAACGCACCGATTTCTTGGCGTCATCATTGATAGAGACTTGTCTCGGAGCCCTCACATCTCGTGAATGACAAAGCGTTTGGCCGCCATTGTGGAACTTCTTGCGTTTCTCGGCGGGAAGTCCTGGGGCGCAACAATACCATCAATGTTGCAACTATATAAAGCACTGTTTTTGGGCTTCCTGCGGTACAGCTTACCTGTAATAGGAAATACTTGCACTACGAATATTCGCAAACTCCAGAGCGTGCAAGCCCAAGCAATCAGGACTTGTCTCGGTCTTCCCAAAATAACGTCATCGATTGCGACAGTGGCCATAGCCAGAGACGCTCCTTTGACAGTCTACATTGATACAGATGTCGTGAGAGCGCACATCCGACACCTGACTCGGATTCCCTCACACCATCTTGCTTGCTTGCCAGCAAAAAGGCCACATTCAACTTTTGCTAAAACTATTGTAAGACATCAGTCGTACTTGCCATCAGAATTTACGCCCGCTTCACGATTGTCAGATCCATTGTGGTGTCTGCACCGGCCGCAAGTGCAACTGACAATTCCAGGAATCAGAAAGAAAGCTGGAGCGCCATTGCAAGCTTTAAAACAAGCAACCTTGAAGCACATTCACAACGTGCACAGATTCCGGCAACATGTATACACAGATGGTTCAGTAAAACTCAACAGCTCTGCTGCTGCAGTCATCATCCCGGCACAATCTGAGGAAATCAAATTAAGAACTTCATGTGCGACCACATCGACGGATGCAGAACTCGCGGCGCTGCGTGCTGCACTTGATTTCATTAAGCAGAAGCCACCGCAACAATGGACAGTCTTTAGTGACTCCAAGGCAGCCCTTCAGTGCATACGAAGCCCAATGCGCCACGGACCCAATGAACAACTGGCCTCAGAAATATGGCACATATATCATCAAAGCTATGACAAGAGACACAACATAATCTTTCAGTGGCATCCACGACATTGTAACATCAGCGGGAATGACCACGCCGACGAAGCCGCCCGATCTACACATGAAAGTGGTCAACGAGTCTTCATTCCGCTTTCGCGAACAGACGCTGCGGCTGAGCTGCGATTGATGTCCCGTGAGTGTACTTTGCCCCTGTGGGACTCAAATGTTTTCACCATGTGTCGGTTGCGTTCGTTGTCTCCGGACATACGGATGTACCTCCCGCCTGGATTACCACAACGTGAACAGACGATGTTCTACCGTCTGTGGCTAGGCGTTGCCTTTACAAACGCCTATGCTTTCCTCATAGGAATGGCCAACAGCCCCACGTGCGACACACGTAACATGGACGAGACGCTCGCACACATTATCTGTGTCTGCCCGCGATACAGTGCTGAGAGACAAGTGATGTGCAGAGTACTGGACCAGTTGGACAATCGTCCACTTTCAGAACTAAAAGCTTTAGGCCAATGCTCCGAAAGAACATCCGCGTTGAAGGCCTTACTCGCGCTATTAAGGTTCTTGCGGTCTACGGGGCTTCACGACAGACTCTAAGAATGCCGCCCCCTACCGCTCTGTAGTGTACGCGCTTTGTTCGTGATTGTCTCCCTTTCTTTCTATCTCCCCCTTCCACTCTGTTTCTCTTTTTATCCCTCTTAACCCTTCCCCCTGCGCAGGGTAGCCAACCGGAACTACCTCTGGGTAACCTCCCTGCCTTTCTCGGCATTATTTTCTCTCTCTCTCTCTAATACGAAGTGAATTAATGCATGGTTAATTAGGACATAATTAATTAAGGCAATCGAACGCACGAGAAGCCGCGAACTTTGCTCTCAGGGCGAATTTAAATAAGGCACAGTTAATTATGGGATAATTATTACGGCGCTCGAACCCACGGCCTTTCGCGGTAGAAAGCAATAGGAAGTAGCAACGCATTAGAATGAAAATGTCAGTAATGTAATGAATATCTCGTGAGCAGGCAGGCTTTCCACTTCATCCTCTTTAGCGTATGCTAAAGTGACTTTCAGCTTTTATAAGCAGTACGGAGTGGAAATTAAAACACATTCTAAATATAAGGTTCCATAAGCAGCCTGGAGTGCTGGGACATGCCACCAAACCATTTCGAAAGGAAATCTATTCGCCATGATCGTCTTCATTATGACCACCAGTAGCAGCATCTGAGGCAGCACTGGACGCGTATACTGTAGAAGTGGGCGTGCATGAAAAACGTACAACTCGAGCAGTTGATTGATTGATTGATTCCTTGCTTGCTTGCCCGATTGATTATCGATTGAAAATATTGGCAACAAGCACAATATATCGCCGACTACTCCATAATTATGAGTTGTTATATGCATAAAGGATGATCACTGGTGAAGGGGTACATTCCAGCTATTTAAAAAACAGTTCGCAGCGGTACAGCGACACCGACATTGGCTATGCATCCTTCCATGTGAAGATCGGTGACTTAGAGCAAAAGTATAACCAAGTACAGGCTGTACGACTGGGAAAGAAGGCAGACAGGATAAACTTCACAGGAACAAGAAAGGAAACTTAAGTCGCATAAAGTTACCTTCATCGCAAAGTGGCAACTGTCACCGTCACTGCGCAAATGGGGTTTAACATATAAGGTTGTGTGGATTGCACCTCAGCAATCACCTCCTTCGTCTTACTATAAACACATCAATTCTCACAACGAAGCTCAAGAAAGCATAGGTTGCAATAATAGTCGGTTTAATAGAAATAAGAAATAGCGAAGAGGTAGGGGACGACAACAGATCTCGCTGCTGGTGGGAGCCGAACCCACGTCCTCCGCATGACGCGTGCCATGATCTACCATTTGAGCTACGGCGACGGATATCTCCCCGTCCGCTTTCTTGTGTATTGTGTATTCGTACCAGACCTAGCCCTAGGAGTGTTAGCCAGCCTCACACGCTTCCGTGGCTGTAGATGTTTAACATCCTTTCAGCCACTGCCGTCACGTTGAACGTGAACTTTAGGATCAAGCAACTGGCCAATAAATCGTCACACGCGTAATGCGAAAGGTGAAAGCTCTCGCTACAGGCAAGTTGTTTCTTCGTTCGCCTTCATTTCTCGTGTCTTTATTATTTCTACATTTCAATTAAAACAACTGTTAATGTCCCCCATGCTTTCCTACCCTTGGTTGTCTGTTGGCTTCATGTGGCTATAACCAATGAAGTCGATACCTTCGGCATACCCTTATTCTGTTCTTCCTCCCTTGGTCCACTTGTTTGCATTTTGTTCACACCAACTCAACACTTATCTCTCACTCGGCGAGCAGTTCGGGCAAGCCTTGGTGTTTTACGGCATAGCTAAGCCGACGTAAAGGACTCCCCTCGGCTTCATTGGCAACCAGAACTTCGGACTCATGAAGAGGCATCGCCTGTATACTAATGGCGCCTATAGACATGAGCTCGCATGTTGGGCTCTGAAAAGACGACTGCCCATTCAGCGTTTACGTCAGCGCAACTGCATGCGGACACCTGCGAGATCCTCGTTGAAGCTCCACGTGCAACGCAAACGCGAGTTCAAACAGTTGGATGCTAGCCGGAGGCTGACGTCAGGGCTATTGCTGACGTCCCTATCTATCTATCCTTAATTGGTTATCTCGGCCAGTCAGGCTTCGTAGCTTCCACATTGCGGTGACATCATCTCCACCGCTTTTGAACACCTCTGAGCGTAGGTCACTCATGCAAATAGCGACTAGGTTTGCTACCTTGAAATGGGCCGGCGTAATAACAGAATTAATTACGGTAGCCTGACTGTCGTCAATACATTCAGTCGCAAGTAGTGACTAAAGCTATTCATTCATTCATTCATTCATTGCGACGGAAATCTTGGAGCTTCTTTCTAACGACGCATGTGCACTGTGAAAGGAGAATCTTGTTCGATTCCCAAATAGTTCTGCGCAAACTCCTGTCAAACGTTGTCGCATTCTCGCGACGATCTTGTTGCACATTGGCTAACGCCAGTATTCATTGGTGCTGTCGTGATCGGGCATTTACTTTGCCAAACCAGTCGCTCACGGAGAACGCGACAATGGTAAACGAGCCAACGCCCTCGTCAGAGCCCTTTCGAACTGCAGACTATGCGGTGATTCCCGGCGGCCAATTGGACGGCGGCCAGTTGGACATCGCCCAACGGGTTCGGGCAGTTTGCAAGGGGACATTCATTCACGCGACTTCATGGTGTCTTTCTCTGCAGTCGAGGACCTATGTTACATTCTTTCCCTGTTCGTGCACGAGGACGGGAGTGCGTTTTGGACAAAGCTCCTCGGAGCAAAAAGGCTGCAAACCTATGGATTTGCGG
This sequence comes from Dermacentor andersoni, assembly GCF_023375885.2. Taxonomy (NCBI): domain Eukaryota; kingdom Metazoa; phylum Arthropoda; class Arachnida; order Ixodida; family Ixodidae; genus Dermacentor; species Dermacentor andersoni. The sequence continues at coordinate 160,445,801 of NC_092818.1, read as the reverse complement.
GGGATGATGTCACCCATCTCCTGACACCAGATTGGGGGAAGGTGACGGGACCAGGATGACGGACGTGTTGAAATACGAGACGGACGCTTGGTGTTAGAGAATTGACAGCTACAGGTTGAACTTGAGCATCTTTTCTGCATCATTGTTATGGGTTGTACAAAAGGTAAATAGAAAGATGTGTTTAAAAACATCCTGAATGTCAGGCCCAGCACCACATTCGTTACTCCACCATGGCGTAAAGAACGCCCGGTCGCAACACTGCCAATAATGCCAACAGCATAATTTCTTTTTCTGAAAAATCGTCGACAAAAATCCAAATGGTTCTTAAAACGTTCCACGTGCAGTTTTTCGAGTGTAAGCCTGACATGAAGTAAGGTCAGCTCATGTCATAATATCTGCGCGAAGATGCTGCTGCAACTAGACAGATAAAAATGGAGTGGGAATGCCGGGGAGATTAACCGGGGCCTCTGTAGACCCAATTGCGCAGCAGAGCAGATTAATATTTCCACCAGGTTTCTGAAGCCGCGCTACGACTCTACGTCCTCATTATAACATTTCTGTTTCATGGGCGAGGAAGCAAGAGCACTGGTCTACTTAGTAGATATGGCTCGTTGCGCTTCTATGTTTTTTACAAAGCTGTATGAAACGCCGCTGCGTGCGTCAGCGATGACACTTCCGTGCGCCAACTTGGGAGCGATATAACATCATCGTGTGCAACATGCGTCGTCGTCACCCGATAAAGACCTCCTGCGCCAAGTGCACAATGCAAAAGTGCATTGCACCTATCGCATAGAGCTGCTCTCCTAAAAGCTACGAGGTGCTCTGATTTTAGTAGAGAATGATAGGTGCTGGTGATAGCCGAAGAGCAGCCGCGTTTGCTTTGATAAAAGCGCTGGCACAAGCACTTAAGGCGCTTATGTCATTTACTATGAGTTCGTGCAATGTTATGATGTGTTTCAATATATATATATATATATATATATATATATATGGTTCTATCACTGGCATTCCATTCATTGGCAAGTGTTGTGTATTAATTATTCATGATGACGTAACTTTCTAAATATTGTATTGTATCCTGCGCTTGCTTCAACTACATGTGTATTGAGAGTGACCTCGGTGCAATTAATTTTAATTTCATTTTTGCTACCAGTGCTTACCTGCTGTGAAAATTGTACGTGTTGAGACGTGTATTAGGCCATTTCTATCTTCCTGTGAACTATGTGTTAGTACCTTCCCACTTTTAAAATTTGATATTATTCTCTTGTTTGTTTGTTTGAAATGACCTATCTTTGATATGTGCTGTTAGCCTAAGTGAAAAGTAGCAGGAGGCATCATTCATGGTGTCAAGCTCATGCACATTTCCTTAATAAAAAAAAGTGGAGAAATCTCGTGTGATGCCACGCATGACATTTTGCATGACGCGTTACGTTCTAGTCATTGAAGATTGTTTGCATCAACTGCGAGTGATACCACTCGCAGTTGCACGACACAGATATGACAAAGATGACACAGATATGACACATATATGACAAAAAAGCAACCAGGGTTTGCCTGTGAGTTCATGTGGCGGGCTACGTTATTTATTAAAATTTTACTGCTCTGGAAGCATTGCGCCTCATAAGATAGCCGTTCTCTTTGGCGCATTGAAAGGTTGGAATTTCCGCGGTAGCTAGTTGGTAGCCTGTGTTAAATAGTGCTGAAACGGAGAGGTCGGAAGCAGTACGCCTCCAAACACTACATTTGACTGATAGAATAAAACAACAGCAGAAATTTGCTTGAATAGATACATGAAGTGATCACACTAAAGAAGGACACTTTAGCACGTGCAAGGACTAACACGTACAATATAAAAACAACGAACGCGAGTTTATGCATAAAACGACCCCAATGTTTTCAGTAGATGTCCACGGCAATAAAGTATTTCATTGCAATGAAAACGCAATTTCAAGCCAGCGAACAGGCTATCGCGCAGATATTGTTCCAAGTGACAAAGAATGGCTGCCCAGCACAAAAGTTTTATCGTAGATGTTGCCTTTGCTAGGCATACTAAGGGCATTCCAGCAACACGCTGGCTATGTTCTCATCCACCGCTCCACAAGCTCGCGACGGGGAGCTTGCACGGGGAACCTTAAATCGGCAGTGCCTGAACAATGTAAGCAACGCCAGGGCGAAAGCGGTGGAACAAAGCTTACATACTTCGCGGTAACTTCAGATACACATAGTACAGGGTCTATGGTATACAGAATAAATCTTGCCTCTTCATTGAACCATGCCGGAGATGATGTCGCTGGAATGTTGGTACAATGTTTCTAAAGTAGTGAATAGAACAGCAGACTGGTGTATTCTCCATGTTCGTGCAAATATTTCGTCAAATCGCCTGCTCATTGTATTCCAAGTATGCCACAATGACTTTGAACCAATTTTGAAATGCAATCTCATGACTGGGTGACGCGTCGGGGTGATGCACGGCTAGGTGAGCTGGTATACCACCCAGGTATACGGGAATAGCGTCACAAGCACCAAGTTCTCCCCTGGTGCTTGGTAGGCCACACTCTGGGAGGAAAAAAATGAAGAAAAACATGAAACCTGCTTCCATGGCAACGGTTTTGATGATGCGCGAGGGAGAAACGCCATTCCGCTTGTCGTCTGCTACACTACTTGCATTATTTCTTTTTATCAGATTTTGTTTTCAACATCCTTCGGCTTCTAATTTCTTACAACTTATGTGCAACGCATCTGCCTGAAAACATATTTTTTTCTGTTCAAGATGCGCGAGCAAGCATACCATGCCACGCGGTTATATTGTTTCCGCAAAACATAAGTATGCAGAGAGATGCGCTTTACTCACTGTTTCTATTACAAACCTAACGCACAGTGAGGCATTCAATACACAATACAATAACGTAGAGCTGAGTATCTCATTAGTTAGTACAAATGGACGCGTTCTGTACTGCGATCATAAGCACGTAAGACAGCTTCCTACAATTTTTCACACACAAAAAATTGCTAAAGCTTGCTGTGCACAACACTACTCTACCAAATCAATTTTTGTCGCAACAGTTATCTGTGAATAATAAAGATTATCAAGAGCAGCATATCCACATTTTTCGTATACCAGTAAGAAAAGCTTCCTTGTTTTATTTCATACAACGGATATATATTGTTAGTGCAAACAACATGGTATACCTACAGTCAGTTTTGTGCATAGCTGTCCTTGTGCTAATGTGCCGAGACATATCCAACAGATTATATTGAAAATGTCCGAAGTCTTTTTTATATGTGGTTTTGTTTCTCAATACATGTAAGACTACTAGAGTTTCTTTCAGATCTGTAACATTGCGAAGAAGGTATCAATACGAAATTGCTCACAAGCATATTGTAGATGTTTCTCAAAATATTTAATGCACGTCATTTGTTCTATCGTTATCAAGGCATAAATGGCATAGTTCCAAGACAGTAACAACAAATAGTGCTAAGTTTTTGTTGGTCTTGAGAAAGAGGAAATGCAGCAGAACCATGTGCCAATCGGCGGTTGATCATGAGTAGAGGTTGGGCAAGGACATAGTGATGTACAAAGGTATCATTGAACGCGTAACTTCAGGACATGGAGAAATGTTTTCTAAAAGCAACGCTAGTCGGCTACATTCCATGCATCGGGGCAACCTGCTCAGAACGATTCTTTTTTGAATGGTTTTCAAAACCGTCGTCAATACGCTGAATATATGTACATTAGACACTTTCTTTAGCAGAGCCTATAGGCTGAGTTTCGTGCGACTTGTTTGAAGCATAGGACAGGTGTTAGAGCTATGTTACGAGTTTCATCATTGGCTGCAGGTCATCCATCATAAGAATCTCGGTGTGGACATAATAAGGAGGCGAAAACATTTAAACTTTTCTAGGACACTCGTTTCTGGCACAGCATGCTTTCTTTGCGCATTAAGACTATTCGTGACTTTGCCGAAAGGAGACCCCCCCCCCCCCCCCACTTCCCACTTTTGCTATAGTAATGAAACCACTGAAGCCAAGAGTGCTCAGCAACATTAGTACTTGCACGACTTTGCTTAATTAAGCTCAAGAAGATCCTAGCATCCCTAGATCCATGCATGGTAGCTATGTAATAATCCTTGAAGAGGAGGGTGCAAATGTGGGAGAAATGACTGCCTGCAGAAAGAATACGTTGCGCGAAGTTTATGCAGATATTGAAATATGCCGAAATATTTTCTAAAGACAGGCTAATCAGGAGACCGCCCTAAGAGCTGTCGCAACTACGCAAATAATAAAATGTCAGTAAGACATTTTTTCTTAATTTTCAAGCTTTTGGAGCTCTTTTTTTGGAGCGGGTTTTCTCTCAGGCTGTTTTGTGAGATTCAGATTGATGTAATTTATGTGCACCATAAGCCACACATAGCATAACTACTGCAGCAGATCTATGGGACACTTTTCTTATAGTACACTGCTCTTTAGCTTATCTTTCAATACAGTGGACACACCGCGCAACTGCCGGACCACACCGACATGCTCCGGAAAACATTTATCCATGTACTTTCCTTCCTCTTGTGGTAATGGAGCGTCACCTGGCACTGCTAGAGTTGGTAGAACTCTGGCTCGCATGATACATCAACTTCTCTAGTGCTTCTCTCGCGGTAATCTTTCGGTAGCTCTATCTTGGGTAGCATCTCTCAGACGCTTGATGACGTATGTAGTATCTGGTGACTATATTTTACGATTTTTGCCTCATTGCGACAGTGTGGAACCTATAAAGACAGATGCATCATCAGAACATCTTGTCAGGTTAGTTGGAAAATTTTCGCCGAAGCTGCATGTTGTATCAAGGAACACTACACACAGGCACCCGCAACAAGCGCAGAGCCCTGTTTATGCTTCGGTTTCTTGTGCTACTGTAAAGCGAATTTCATTGGCAACACATGCGTGCCATATGAGATGGATGCAGAACTTTAATAAGGTCCTGAGGTACGCGACTCAGCGCGCTGCGGGATCGCTTCACGTTTATGGAAACACGAAATGAAAAGCCCGTTAATTGTCAAATTTCTACTACACGTGACAAAAAACGGAATTGTTTTCGTAAAATAGTGCTTTTAATGTCTGCAGATTAGTTCTGGCTATATTTGGCTTCAGGATTTCAAGTATAAATACTTCCCCAAAATTTTATAAGCGAGGTTTCATGTTTTAGTGCCGCTGTGTATTCATGTAACATGTTCAGCATTGCTGGTTTCCCAGTAGCTGGCTGAGAATACTAGGCATCAGTTTTTAGAGTTAGTTTTATTGAGCGATGAAAGTTTTGATTCAGCTTCTTAAGGATTAGATAACTGAGCGTCTTATTTACATTGGCTTGATTTTTCTGCAAGATACCCATAAGAGCAAGACTATCTCCCAATAGTTTAAAGCTACTGGGCAACTGTGCTTTGGAATTTTTGCTCCGGAAGAATTTCTGCGACAAACCGTGAAACCAAACTTAGGAATAAGATGGCAGCGCGCGGCAATAACTGGCTTCGCCGTGCCGTATGCTGTAGCGCCAAGCGACGCGTTGCACTTTAAGAAATTGAATTGGCTCATTGTCAGCGAGAACTGTTCGGCTTTTTAGTTTAGCCTATAACCGGGAACATCGCGCACCGCAGATGAACAAGCGATAACGAGAAACTGAAAATCACGCGGTTTCTTGGCGCACGTGGAGCAAATTTCGCTGCCTAACATCACAGGGCACTCGGCGCCGTAGAAAACGACGAGGAAAAGAGCGCTCGCCGTGCTCATAGCACTTGCGCCATCACCTGGCAGGTGGTTTTCGTACTAAAATAATGAATTACAGAAGCGCAGATTGGCAACCACTAATAGCTTCCTTACCCTCATGGATCAGGGACCGCTCTTCCACTCGAGCACTGACCACGATAGGGTCGGTCCGAGCACAGGCCGTAGCGGTTGTACATCTGTTCCCATGGCCGCCAAATTTCTACCTTATTTAGCGTAAGTTCGCCATATGTCACATCTGAAAAAATGGGCAAGATACCGCGTGGTCATTATTAAAGAATAAACCCGCCGTGGTTGCTCAGTGACTATGGTGTTGGGTTGCTGAGCACGAGTTCGCGGGATCGAATCCCGGCCACGGCGGTCGCATTTCGATGGGGGTGAAATGCGAAAACACCCGTATACTTAGATTTAGGTGCACGTTAAAGAGCCCCAGGTGGTCAAAATTTCCGGAGTCCTCCACTACGGCGTGCCTCATAATTAGAAAGTGGTTTTGGCACGTAAAAACCCATAATTCAAATGATTAAACACTTAAAGGTGAAACGAAAGTTGAGAGTATGAAGAATCGACTACATAACTCTGCCCTTCTAGGTACAGGTTGAAAAGTGAAGCGAACCTATGTTGGGGTCACTTAGGTAACTAGAACTTCCTGTAATTCAAAACGCAAACGCTGACTGCTACGTAATTGATCTTTTTCCTTTTGCCGTGCTCATGACCATTCAAAGGCGGTAATAACAAAAATCTGGTCGCGGAATGCTCTTCAGAGTAAGCAGTTTCTGCAGCAAGCATTCAAATACCTTGGGCCGATATAAATTGCAAGTTTTCTACTCTAGGAAAAAACGAAGAGTAACCGCTGACATATACCGCAGCGAAATTTCCGCCTGTGCGTCAGCTAGCATCATTCGGCGAAGTAGCTTCAGTTTCTTACAATACCGCAAAAGAAGTACGCCCCCCCCCCCCCACCCCCCTAGAAAAAAGAGGTATTCACTTGAAAACAACCGCGGAAGATCTTTCGTTTCGTCTTACAGCTGTTTTGATGAGCGCAGCGCTTGTTTCTTCATAACGATTACAGAAGAAGTGTGCTTCCCTCTCGTCCGCTGGGAAACGGAAATATTTTGTCCTCGTGCTGCTCCCCGAGTTGCCACCTCACACAGCCGCACAGCAAGCCTTGTATCCTTTCCTCAGTTTTTCTGACATTACCTGAACATTCGCAGGCACAGAAAGAAAGTTTTAAACTACAAAGCATATGGAAAAAACGTGCACGTGCATAGAAAGCGGCAGGTGCAGACTACGGGAATGGCCGCCGAAGCGATAAGAGCGATAGCGCCGCCCATTGGCGCAACAAATGAAGCGGCAAAATAAAAATATGATACCGAAAAAGAAAATAGCCAGAAGCACATCTTATTTCTACCATAATTGCATCACTTCATTTTATTGTCACGTAGTTTGAAAAGATAGAGCTACATATGCAAAAGTTATTGAGTTTTGCTTTGGATACCGGTGTCATGGCGACGCTTTATTGCCAATACCGAAACTAGCCGCACTGTCCACCCAATGGCGATGCCCTCTACCCTCACACAGCACTTGCGCGCTAGTGTGACAGCAGGTGTTCCCTTTCGTCCGCTCTGCCAACGCCTCTCAGCTAGCACAATACCTGCGCATTTCGATCGATGACGTCATGCTACCTTGATCGACTGCCATAGAAGCTAATGGGGATGCGCCTGAGTAAGCCGTGGTGATTTTGACGTCACCGCTTTCGTCACGCCGATCTTGACAGTGGAAATTCCGGCCCAAGTAGCATGACGTCATAAAGCAGAGTGCGCAGGCCTGTTATCTAGGAGTCTCTGGAGTCTCCCTCGAGGTTCGCTCGTGCCGCAAGCGAGAGCGAGAGCGAGAGAGACGTGGCAATGCCCTCTCCACTCACGCGATACCTCGCGCGTCAGTGCGGCAGCAAGTATTCCCTTTCGCCTGCTCTGCTCCTTCTAGGTGCAGTTCGTGACGTGGCATCGCAGCCAATGGCAATACGAGTTCAGGTAGCATTTTGTTGCCACAGACGACAAGCCGGCCTTTTCACTCAATGGTCCATTTGATGGTTCCGCATAAAGAACAACACGCGCATGAGGTTCTATAAGGACAAAGTGGAAACGCTAGTTTGAAACGTTATTTTGTCGCTTATGCCTGGATGTGACTACGGTTGAAATACTTGCTCATTAAGGTGAGTGACATATTTTCGTGCGAAAGTTGCGGCAATGAGGAGTTTTAACGCGACAGCGTTAAGGGCCCCGTATCGCAGAAGATCCGGTGGCCGCGTCCAGAGTCGGGCGTCCCGTAAGCGAAAATTACCGTGTATGTATATATATATATATATTCCGAACTGTGAGAATGACGGCCAACAAACAAATTTCATAAAACAAAACGCTGACAGTCTATGCCCCTTATGTTAAATCTGACTGCAATATTAAAAGTGTGAAACAATAACAGAGAATCGGCCCACTCGAGAGGCCTCGTTTCTTCCAGAAAGTTCGGCTTCGTGCATAGTGTTGGACGCCATCGTTTCTCGGTAAATATTACGGTTACATAAAGTGCAGGCGTCTGGAAACGTGAGAAGCAGCCAGGAATCCTTGAATGCTGTTCTGTTTCACTCTTGAAGTCGAAGCTTAAGCGTCCTACAACTTAATTTAACGTCTCCTGTGCATCCAGTTTCCCATATAAGACGGCCGCGCCATCTGCTACGTACGCACCACATTAGGGCAGTTGTATACGAAATTATTCTATGTGACCAAGGTATTTGGAGGACAGTAACTACACGTTTCAAAAGCCGCAGAAAGCGATACGCGCATTGCTTCAGTTCTCGAGTCGACAGACCTCAGTGAGCGGCTATTCTTTTGATGTGCACCTTAGGGAGCCTACGTGCAAGCGCTTGCATGTAGACTCCCTAGTGCACCTCTAAACAAAGCGACACCTTTGCGACACCCAGTTGTGATAGCAACTATATGGACACTCCAAGCAATTTTTTGCCGCCGTTGTCGCTGCCGTCGTGGTGAGATTTCGCATGTATTTAGGTATATGTATGTTATATGTCATTCTAAGCTATACGACATGCGGTATATGCGGGTTATATTTGCACACCATCTATCAATAAATTTGCTCATACCAGGTTTTACATTCCTCAGAAAATTATTGCTGAGGAATTTTGAGAATGGCAGCCCGCAGACAAATGTCATGAGACAAAACACTGACAGCGCAAGCCTTTCACCTGAAATTTTCTTAGACTTAAACATTAAAAGTTCGGAACAATAACAGAGCTTAAGCCTCAAGCTCCGGGATCGGCCAAGGAAAGAGGTTGGAAACATACCCGGTACGGAAAAGTGGTAGCAAAATCACTAAGAAAGATGGTGGTTTTAATTAATAAATATAAATCAAATTTTCTGATGGCAGCATTCAAACAGAGGACCCCTAGCACAAAAGCTCGTTTTTACTTAGTTTTATTTCAATTCATACTGCCACTGCAGATACGAGTCTTACACTTTGTATAATTTCTAACATGTTGCTATCGCATTCATTGCTTTTCTCTTATGGCGAAACTACAGTCTTTCTTTTTCTTTTTTCTTTCATTTCTTTCTTTCTTTCTTTCATTTCTTTCGTTCTCTTCATTCCTTAACTCCGTCCTCCCTGCAGATGGTAGCAAACCGAAACGATGTCTACTTGACCTCTTTGCCCATTTCTTCCCATTCAGTTTCCTTTCCCGCTGAAATTGCGGCGTGCCGCTTGTTTAACGAATTATTCGTGCTCCACTACTACGTGTTATCTAATCGCATAGCGTGCAAATGGCGAGGAGCAAGGGGAAGGTGAAGGGCGTCGGGCAACGCAACTGCGGAGCTTAATCTCTCGAGGGCTGATTGGCAGCAGATAAAGGGCGGCACACCATAAACGATATAGGTCAAACGTCCACTGAGATAAGAGCTTACACCATAGCGCCGGGTGACATATGCTGAGGTGTTAACACCGGACTGTAGTGCAGCCGTAAAAGGTGCGGCAGCTGCGGTGGTTCGGGACAGTGAAGATGCGTAGTCTTACTTTGTTCGTTGCCGCTATTTCGCTCATAGGAGGGTGCGCGAGCAAAGATATTCCTCCTGACGCACTACAAGATCCTCCTGCACCTCCAACGCCAGGTGAGCGATTAAGTTATTCTTGCTATAATTATTGCAGCCATCGCGTGTACAGCAAAGTACTTTTAGTGAACACTTGTGTGTTAAACACACATGCGGTTCCTGTATTAGACAGCTGACAGAATTTAAATCACAAAGGTGGGTAAATATTAAAAGTGTCGGGGAATGTTTTTAATACTCTTGGCATTGATTTATTGATTCATGGAGTCACAAAGGAACACCGGGGCTAAATGAGATACCGTGGGGAGGGCTCTAGGTTCATTTTCATCACGTGGGATTCTTTAACAATCACAAAAATAAGAGCACACGAACGTATTTTCATTTTGTCCCCATGGAAGTGCGGCCGCCGGTAATCGCACCCGGACCTCGCGCTCAGCAGGCGTTTTACTATAGATCTTGACAGTTTGACAATGCTTTTAGGCGTAGCCTTTCCGTTGTCACGATCCCATCGCGAATCATCAGCTGCAGGCTGCAGCGAATCGCTACGTGTCTCTTTCTTGTTTTAGCGAACGAGCGTAAGATGTGTTACGTTCATACTTCGAATTAGAATAATGTGCTCACCATTGTACTGTGCAGTATTTGTGAGCCCCATTTACGAGACCAGTCGCGAAAAAATCTCAGCCTTTGGAGTGTTACGGGACTCGATACCGACGCATGGTGGGCCAGGAACTTCTGGGTCAGGATTATCACACGTCACATACTAAAAAATCAGAAGTCAAGGCTCTTGCTACGAGCGAGCTTCAGTACTCTCACAACTAATGGCTGATCGATTGGGTGAACAACTGCTCACTCGTAAACTGCCTGTAAAACACATGCTGAAACTCTCGCTGCCCTCGCACTGAAACACCTTTGGCGTAAGTTGGGTATAGACGTTGCGCAAGTATTTCACGTGGCAAGAGCGATCGTCTGCGTTCCCCTGAAGTCTCAAGTTTATGCCACTTCGCTGCTCAAACAGGTTGTGTTCAATTTAATGGCCCGGTGCAGCGTCTGCAATGTCTTTATACTGTTGCCGACGGGCAACTGATCTGCGGGCTTCGAAATGACCGTGCAGAAAACTCTAAAATGCCCGAAAAGCTGCTACCCCTAGTTATCGAATGCAGTTAACGGGCAAACACTACATCTATAGCTACGCACTGGGCCCCCTTGTCCTGTAGGCCCGTATAATTCAGCGAATGATTTCGTTACCTTCTATTCTTTTTTATCACGACTTTTTCACGATGGGTGGACGCTCACCGTTGATCAAGTTGATAAAGAAACAGAAAACAATTGGAACAAAATTGCTACTTATTCCTGCACTAATTACCATTTCGCTTCGGTGGTACAGGTGATATGGCAGGCGGTCTTACAGTTTCGCAAGAACTCGTGCTTAACAAAAACTACGTGTACGTGTGCTTGAAATTATACCCAAGCAGTCCAAACTTGGTACCCTACATAGAGTTATTTGATCCGTTATCCTACGTCGGATGCAGCGCCGAAGCTTCCTACCCACCCTAAACTTACGGTCTCGGGGAAGAATGCCAGAAAATAAATCGCATGCAACATAGTCGTGATGCAGAATCATGTGCGATATTGTCGCGATGCAGAATAGGACATGCACACAAGAGAGGATGACGAAGAATCCTTGCCTTGTCTCCCAAACACTAGCACATACCCACTATGGGGGATTGGCCAATAAGCAGGTGGTTTCCCGCATGTTTAGAGAGAGAGAGAGAGCAAAAAGGGTAGGAAAGGCGGGAGGTCAAACAGAACAGCATCCCGTTTTGCTACCCTACACTGGGAGTGGGGGAAAGAAGAATAGAAAGAGGAAGAAAAGGAGAGAGTAAGCACTGAGTACGTGTGAGAGGGACACCATACACAAGGACACTATAAACGGTCTCTTAAGCCCGTGCACTTCAAGTACTGCACTAGTGCACGAATCGCTTTTCGAGCCAGCGCACGTTTAGAATTAAAGCAAAACTAGATTTGAAAAGTATAATGGAATTTAGAAGTTTAATGAAAATATTGTTAAGTATTTTGATAAAGTAAGTTAACATAAAGAAATGAAATAATAGAAATAATGGACTATTTTAGAAATTCAGCTAGGTACTCTTTTTGTGTCTAATAACATTGTAAACTGCAAGAGAAGCATTCCTGTGGCTGAATCCCAGTGAAGTCGCCCCAAAAGAAAGAATGGTTGGCTAGGTTAGCGATAACCCAAGTTTGCTAAATGAGTTTTCTAAGAGTTTTCTTTGTCTAGAAAATCGGCGGCACGAGAGAAAGTAGAGATCGATAGATTCAGGTGCACTGCATAAAGAACGTAGAGAGGACATAGCGATACGAGACCTGTGTAAGTAAAGATTTAGGGGCGGTATACGATATCTCAATTTCGTAAAGGAAACTTCCAATTGCCTTGAAGGACACCAATTATTATTCCACGGGGAGACAAGATGGTTGAGTTCAGAAGAAGGTGTTAGCATAGATATTGCAGAATGTTGCGATATAGAGAAATTTCTGTGGTGACATAAGCTGATGTCGGCAAAACAGATATGATAGAGCCATTGAAGGATGCGCGTGCGAGTGAATCAGCCATTTGGTTAAATTATAACCCACGATGTCCCGGTACCCAAAGGGCTGTTGCTGCTGGCGCGCTTCGGCCGCCATGTTCTAGTATCAGATGGTATCTTCAGCATTCGCCTTGCATAAACAACATTCGTGCTTGTCTCCGCCTCGCAACATATCGGTGGAGGTGCTGGGTACCAACAAGAAGCTCCGAAACGGTCGCCGCGTGAGCCCTGACAGGCCGCAAGACTTTCCTGTACCGTGCCTAGCTAAGGACGTTGGCCGCTTCATAGGCTTATGCTCGTACTTTTGTCGCTTTGTTCAAAATTTTGCTGACATTGTTCGCCCTCTCACCGAGCTTTTAAAGAATGACGTCGCTTTCGCGTGGAGGCAACGGCAGGCCGAAGCCTTCACTGCACTCATCAGACTCTTGACGAGTTTCCAATTTTAGCACATTTTGACGCTTCAGCACCCCCTGAGATCCCTACAGGTTCTAGTGGTCATGGCATTGGCGCTGTTCTTGCCCAGACTACGCGTGGCCAAGAGTGCATTATCACTTACGCGAGCCGTTTTCTGTCCACGGCCGAGGGCAACTATTCTATCACGGAACGAGAGTGCCTATAGCGCTGCTTTGGTTGATAGCGAAGTTTCGCCCATACTTATTTGGTCGCCATTGCCGGGCAATTACCGACCACCACGCGCCGTGCTGTCTCTCCTCGTTAAAGGACCCTATTGTACATCTTGGGTGTTGGGCATTACGCTTGCAAGAGTACACTTTCTGTGTAGTGTACAAATCCAGCCATTTACATCAGGACGCCGACTGCTTGTCCCGCCACCCTGCTGACCCACCGGAAGCCACAGGTCACGAATCTGACACCGACGTTATGTCCATCTCAGGCTTCCTCAACATTGGCGATGAACTGCGCCGTGATTCCTTTCTGCGAACCATCATGGATTGGTTATGTTCGCCAACTACTAATCCTTCCCTTCGTCTCTTCTATATTTCGGACGGAGTCCTGTATAAACGCAACTTTCGCCCTGATGGTGCTAACCTACTTCTGGCCGAACCGTGGCACCTTCAACGCACCTGTTCCAGCAACTGCGCTACGCGCTCACCGCTGGGCATCTAGGTGTTACTCGCACCTTTGACCTAGTCCGGCGCCGTTTCTTCTGGCCCGACCTCTACCGCTCTATGCGCCGGTATGTAACTGCTTGCGACCTGTCCCAACGCCGGAAGCCCATTGCCGTGGCTCCAGCTGGGATTTTCGAACCCATCGATATTCTCACTGAGCCTTTCTTTCGCGCGAGACTCGACCTACTTGGCCCTTTCCCTTTCTCAATAAAGGACAACAAATGGGTTGCAGTTGCAACAGATTACGCCACGTGCTTAGCCATTACGGGAGCTCGCCGTCATCACATTACACGAGGTCATCCTGCACCACGGTGCTCCTATTCAGCTCCTCACGGATCGCGGACGTTACTTCTTGTCAAAGGTCATTGATGATATCCTCCGCCTATGCTCTACTTAGCATCAAATAGCCATTGCTTATCATCCACACACTAACAGTCTCGCAGAGCGACTGAACAGAACGCTTACCGACATGCTAGCTATGTACGTTTCTCCAGATCTCTAGGACTGGAACGTCGTTCTGCCAGATGTCACCTTCACGTACAATTCGTACCGCCATGACACTGCAGGTTACTCACCGTTTTATCTACTGTTTGGCCATGATTCCGCTTTGCTCCTGGACACTGTATTTCCACAAGTCACACAGTCGCACACCGCTTATGCCCGAGATGCGATTTCTATGGCAGCATAGGCCCGCCAGATTGCCCGCCACTCGCCTCATTGATTCCCAGGCTGCCTAGAAGTCATATTACGATGCGCACCATAGGGACGTTCAGTATTTACCTGGCTCCCTCGTGCTCCTGTGGTCACCATCTCGTCGTGTGGGCCTTTGGGAAAAACTTCTGTCGTGATATTCAGGTCCCTACCGAATCCTGCGACAGCTTTTGCATGTGACGTACGAGATTGCTCACGAAAAGCCAGGCCCGTCGTCCGTACAGCCAAGAAGCAATGTTGTTCATTCTCCCGTTTAAACGCTTACGTGCGTGTCTTTGCCGGGCCATAATGACTTGCGTCGGGTAGGCGCTACAACCCCGGCGGCGTAGTGTCGCGATGCAGAACAGGACTTGCAGACAAGAGGCGACGACGAAGAAGTGCTGTTGTTGCTGGGGCACTTCGGCCGCCATGATCTAGCGTCAGCTGGTGCCTTCAGCGTTCGCCTTGCATACACAACATCAATGCTTGTCTTTGCCTCCCAATAATACTATTAGAACATATAATATGCCATATCCGTATGTTTCGCACCATAGGATAATTCGATGTGGTAGTTGCGGAGAGCGTCAGAGTCTATTACTACTTCAGCAGAAGAATTTTCTACTGACTTGAACAAAGCAAATTTCTGTCAAACCAGTAGCTATGAAATCTATCCGAAAATGAGCTCTTTGATTTCGTTGTCAGCAGTATAATTTAACCATGTGCTTACAGTAGATGGTTATCTATTCCTTCTAACCATCATCTTGATTTCGTTTTCACAGATGCATGCTCTCACTTCGGGAACAAGTTCTGCGGCACCAAAAAATGTGAGGTGGTCCCTGATAGAACGGACGCTTTCGTATGCAGATGTGAGCGAAATGACATGTATTACGATGCTGCAGAGGGAACGTGCTTATGTAAGTATAATTTCTTGTTTCTGCTTGACTTTCTCATGTGTACGATAATTTATTGTAGCTTAAGTTGTCAATTTATAATATTTTGTGAAAATCGGCTCTAAATACTAAGCGTACAGCAAAGTTACAACTCTTTATAGAAACGACGGTAGCGATATAACGTCATGACGGCTTGAACATACTGGTATAAATCATGGCACTGCTCACACAATGTTCAGTGTACTGCGAATTTCGAGTACATTTTATAAATCGCCGCTTTTTATAAACCTGTTTATTAATATAAGTAAACGCCATCTAAAAGGTGTTTTCGCGAGGTTGTTCTTGTTAGATCTTTGTTTTAAGAAATGTGATTTCGCTTCTTCTTTCCTGGTGATTGATAGTATGTTTACTCTTACAAACACCACTGAACTCAAACAGTGTTGAGCCTTGATTATTGCATTTGTTAAAGGTTATTCTTGGTTCACTTTTGTTATTGCAGTTAAAAGAACGTGTAAAACCACCGAGTGCACGTATGGCACCTGCATTGAACATGGGCCTAACAAAGCTAGCTGTGGCTGCCCAAAGGTAGACTCTCTATCGTTAAACTGCAAGAGTAAGTCATACCACAATTTCTTACGTTTTTGTTTTATTGCGATAGCAATTATATGGACACCCCAGTCGCATATTTGCCGTCGCCGTTGCCGTGATGTCCCGTATAAAGTCCAAGGGTGATAACAGCGTCGCCGCGTATCGTATGCTGCATGTGCGAGTGAAAGCACACGATGGAAGCCGATGACTGCGGCTCAATCTGGCGCGCGCGATGAAAGAAAGCGGAGGGAAAACGCGTCGTCTTCAGGGTTGCCAGATGGCCCAACAAAAAATAGCCAAATGATCTCAAAATGTAGCCCAAGAATAGCCAGACCTAAATTTTTCGTGAGCGAGAAGTAGCCAAAAACATAGCGAAAACAACTCATGATGTTCTGAAGGTGTGTTATCGATGATGTAAATGGTGTCGAAATCTAACCGCGTATTTCCGGCTCCAGAATTAGTTCCGCCGCATGCAACCAACACAACACTGACCTCAAGATCTGCGTAAAGAATTCTAGCGAGAGCTGCCACTCAGACGTTGACTTGGACGCCACTTATTGTTACAATGAACCGAAGAATTTTTTTTTCCGATTTACTCATGACGTTATTCGCATTTACTGAGCCACATTCTGAGCTAACTTCAGTTCCCGCCTCGAAGTACACGAGGCATTTTTCTATAACAGTCAACAACAATATTGCCAGCTACAACATCGAGGATCAGCCACAGCTGTTCACGATCGTGCGCCCAAGAGGCGGCCCGACCTCAAGGCATTAAAATAGGGATGCCTTTCCTAAGTTTTACTCATAAAATAAGCATGTTATTGCTCTCCCGCTCTCTCTCGTTCTTTTCCAATTTACTCGAAAGCAGCTCGACGCTGAGTTAGAAAATGCTGCCGTCTGGAAGAACACAGGACTCTGGAACAAATCTAGTAACCTTCTAGCATTTTCCTCGTGTGAAGAAGCGACAGTTGGCACTGCAACTAACCCTTGAGTGGGAACAAACAGAAGGAACTGCTGGCCCATATCAGAAAAGGCGAATTAAAATATTAGGTTTCATAACCAGCTGCATTACGGCGCTGGCAATAACCGAGGTGATACTAGTGTCAGAAAGAGTTGAAATGCGCAATATTTGAACAGGGATTCGCTGGTGAGATTTGTGCAATGTGAAAACGTGTATGTAAGTTTCTGTGACTGCAGGCATGCATGCGTGTGTTGCCAAATTTCCGAGGGGGCTGTGTACCCTATATTCAGTGCACCTTGAAAAAAAAAGAAATAAAGAAATGCCATTCCGCTAGAGAACACACAAAATCGATTTATATGTGTCGCGCACTGTGGTCTTGAAATTAAGTATAAAGTAAACACAATTGTCTAACAAATCCAAGCACTATACATCAGAATAGGAAGTCAGTAGGACACTATATATACCTTTAAAAACTGGCAAGAAATATTTGCCCATCCACCACTGCGATGTGTGCAAAAATAATAAAATATGGGCGTAACAGTACCACAAGCACCTATTATGTGTATCGAACACAATTTTTTTCTCCTCACAGCTGGAAAATACGCGTGAGAAAAGTACAATGTAATGACCAGTAAGACAAACAAAGGGAAATTACAATGATGATAAAGTACGTGCGTATAAGAAGCAAGCCGTAATCGTAATTACTCGTACTCGCAAAGTTTGAAGGGAAAAAATTGTCGCAGAAGTACGGTATGAAAACCGACGTGTTATCACCTTGACGTTGGCAGGGCGATCACTCACCGACGTTTGGTGAGCAATTGCCTTGCCGTCTTCAATGTGGACGAACATCGTTTTTCACATATTTACAGAGCCTATCGTTGTAATAATATGCAACATTCAAGAAGTACCATGAAACAATTGCAACTTTCACGTAATGCGTAGCTGGTTGAAGAAAATTAAGAACGAAAAAACAAAACATAGCGTAGAGTCCTGGTTTATCCTTCTCACACTGGGGGTTTACGCAAATGGATTAAATGTACAATCTAGCCCCATTTGAATTAATTTCCACTGCCACTTGGACCATATAGAACTGCCCAGTTGAAATGCGACAGAAACTTCATCTAGCTGGAATCTTTTGCAGGAGTCCCCCCTATCTGCCAAACCAAACTTAACGTGAAGGAGACCTTACAGTGTCTCATTCGACATGCGGTTTGTCAACTCATTCTTTCTCCACGAAATCTGGCTGGACACGCGCTCGATGGCTGCGTTCGAAAGAGGCAGTGCAAGCAGGGACAAAGCAAGCTCAGACAGCAAAGGGAGCATTGGATTTCCAGCACTGTTTTTTGCGTTCCTCATGCTGGGGGATGCTTGGTGATACTAGAGCACAACGTTTCGTTTTGATCGACAGTCGAGGATACTGTGCTTCGCTGAGAATGTACATAAAGACTCGAACTATCGCGCTTCTAGCGGGTTTTTCCGTATTGTTACTGAGCAAATAAATAACGCGGTGATTTTTAAAAAAAATTAGTTGTTAGTATTAAAGTAATTTCTGTGTATACAATAACGTGTGATGAGAAAGTACATTCCTTACTATTGCAATGCCCAGAAGGGCAATGCCTTTTTTTTTATCTTTTCTAGTTCCGCATAATATCGCCCGCTTATCGTCCAATATTTTGAAGCCATTTATTATACCATGTTATGAGATTCACTGTAGTGAAACGTAGAGGAATGAATCATTCAGTGTACACAGCACTTTTCCTTAACAATCGCAAATGTGTACAAGGCAGGCGCACTGACGGCAAACTCATTAACGTGTGCTGTGAAATTGCGTTGCCACAAATATGTGGAAACTTGTGCCTATTTTTTTAAAAAAGAAAAAGAAATGCTCTGTCAGAATTTCAGAGATGGCTGGCTCCTCTGTCACTGTGAACACGCCTGCTACATCTGCGGAAGCTTGCGATATAAAGTGTATTTTTGCGGCTCCTTACTACCGATACCTAAGCTTGCGCAGGAGCTATAGGAATTCTTCGCATGGCTTCGTTCAGTCTGTGCTTGCGTACCGGGCTTAATTTGGAGAAGCGCGTCAAATATCATCCACCGAAACCAACAAACCATAATCAAATCACACACACACAGCTTTTTTTTTGTCACTGTTTTCCAGTTCGCGATTGGTTCATTGACGACTGCAAAAGAAAGGGTGGCACTGCTGTGCTGGATAAGGAGTGGAGTTTTGGTGCGAAGTGTGCGTGCGGAGAATGGGCGGCAGCGGACCGCAGCAAAGACAAGTGTGTTCGTAAGTACAAGACTGCTGCGCTTGCCGGTGCTGTTGCTCTGCGCTCAGCCTCGGTATTTGGAATGCTGCATTGGGTTTGACACATTGCCCTCGTGCTTTGCGTTAACTCACATCTACGCCAGTCTCAATATAACAAACTGAGACACGTCTTCCGCTGACATGTTGCGGTGTGAAGAGGACCTGAAAGGATCGTTACTGAAATCTGGCTTCCTTTAGCATGCGTCCGCTTAGTCAGCGTGCGCGTTCGCTTAGCATATCTTCGAACGTCAAATAAACAACGAAAAGTTTTTGCTCTGTGCAATTTTGTAAATGCCTTTAACAGCATTCCTTTATGCGCTACGAAATTCAGACACTATGCAAAACTTCTTTCTCATTGTTCAGTTTATTTGTTTCTGTTTTCCCCCGCCGCTGTGGCTTAGTGCATGGCTATGGCGTTTAAGTGCTAATAAGGAGGTCGCAAGATCGAATCCCGCCAAACGCATTTCTCTGTGGGCAAAATACAAAAACATCCATGTACAGTGCATTGCATGCACATTAAGAAACCGAGGAGGCCAAATTAATGAGGACTCCCACACTACGGCGTGCCTGACATAGATATCGTGGATTTGACAAAAGAAACCACAGGCACTTCTTATTAGTATTTTTTTCCTCCACCGCAGTTTATTTTTCGTTTCTGTCCTAACTTAACCGAACCAAGCTGCCATCTCATGCGAAACGGAATGTGGAGAACGGCCAAATTATAGTAATACATGTCATACCTGCGATTACTTGCAAGAGGCGCATGAATATTGCGTACGCATCTAGCAATAGCAATTGCGCCTAAGGGCACTGTAAGCAGAGTTGAGCGTGATATGAGCTCACGATAATATGTCCATCGGAGAGACAGATAAGGAAAAAAAAAGTTTTCAGACCACTTTGGCTCGATCCACCCGCACTTTCTACAGTCACGTGCACACTGACTTGTTAGACCACCGAATTTTTGGTTGGCGCACGAGACTGGACAAAATGAACTATACAAATTGCGGAACTAGGAGATCAACAATCAATATGATCATTTGCGGACATCATAGCCGTTACCTGTGCCGATGCATGGCACAGCATGATACCGCTCCAAAGGCGAGGTTTTTCAATGACAGCCGTAAGTGTGTCACAAGCCTAACAAACACCCACTATAGGCTTGTGAGTATGTTCACCTTATTGTTGGCGGGCTTGTTTTCAATACTGGTGTATTATATTTCCTTTAAAGTATTTGTCTTGGCTGCTATTGATTCTGGAAGACTATACGATGACCTACTTCGCTTCAGACGTCATTGATAGACTTGCAATTTTCGAAGCTGTCGATAAAGTTACGGCTACGAAACAGGGAAATTAATTAAGGTGTCAGAACTTCCAGTATATGGCAACAAGCGTGGAACGAGAGTGAGAAAATGGGCTGACGGCACTAAGCGTTTCATTGGGCAACAAATAATAATGAGATGTAAAAAGAGTAAATTATAGTACGGCATCATATCTGCCAAGAATATTTAGCACTCCTAAACACATGGTTAAAAAAACAAGCACTCCGTAGGGGTGAGGCCCGTCGTGGAAGGCCTTCGTCCTCTTTTTTTTTTTGCTTAATAATAAGTTATTTTTTTAAGTGCATTGCTTTTATAGGCATTATAGAAGCGATGTGTAGTAATTAAACATAAACGAAGAAAATATGAAGCAAAATGCGTTATGTTTAACACCTCTGTACGTTTCATGTCTGTTGAAAATGTCCAAAAGTGCAGGCCACGCTTGATGAACTAAAAGTTGGTAATAAATTGCATAGTACCGAAGAGTTTGCGAATTTAGATGATTTGTAGGAGAGGGCCAAAAAGTTTCACTGAGGAATACAAATTTCACGTACACACTGAACAATATAGCACCCTTAAAGGTCGATTTGGTGTTAAAACACCCTTTTTGCGCTTTTATATTATCTGAAATTTTTGAAAATGCGTGCATTCATCAGCAGAACACCCTTTGTGCACGCTTGCTTGAATTTCAATGTGCTAAAGGGTGGCAGTTTGGGCTAGTTGGTATTTGATAGTCTTACAAGAGTAGAAGCACAAAATAAGAGAGAACAACAAAAAAGCGTTGACAAGCGTTAAAAGTTTGTTTTGTGTGAAAACACACACATTCCAGAATTTATGGGTGTTTAGACAAGTAGTCATCTGAAGCAAATAAAAAGTCATAAGTCTCTATTTCCAAGCGGTTTATGCCAGTTCATTGCTCGAACAGGTAGAGGCAGATTAAGATATATCGACGCAAATATAAAATGTAATTCGCATTTCAGCAAACATACATTATATAGGGAACTGTAGGATGCAATTCTAAAAGAAAAACTCGCCCCTTATAATGGGAATATTAGGTCGCTTAAATGCCGTTTTTATGGGTGTAATGTGGTGAGTTATAGAGAAGAGAGAATGTCTCTAATGGTGCAATTTCCTTAGTGTGTGGCAGGTGCATTCGGGCGCATGATCTTATGCCTATGGACAAAGCCACCTCAGAAGAAGCAGCGAGCGTGAATAATGCCGTTTATGTAGGCATGCAACTTCAGAGGCTAATTCGAGTGCCCGATTCCTGCGTATTACTTGCTATAGTCAACACGACATTTAGTTTAGCATGGACACTATCGATTAAATCGTAGCTCACGCGCAGCACTGTGGCCCATAACTTTCTTACACATTAAGATCACTTATGCAAGCATTGGCCTTCACCTCGATTTTTCATATTGGTTTGCGTAATTTCGAGCAAGCCGGCTGCTCTTTGCAAAGCACAGTGATGTTCTCCTATATAATAAACAACTACATTTCTTTTTGCACAGTACAGACCACCACGAAAGTTATCCACCCAAAGCCGGGACAGCCGCTACATGTTCACCGCCCCTGCCAAACTCAGCAGTGCCTGTCGCGGCTGTGTGGGCTTTTTCTGGTCGTCTTTTTAGCGCGAGAACTGCAGTTATCTATCTGTGGCCCGACAGCATGCTCTCGTGTGGACAAGGTGCAGTGACCATATGAAATGGAAAGAACGTTTCGTCTTTCAATTATGTTCTGATTGTGAGCAGATTTACGCTGATTCTACAGCACTGTTTGTTTCTGCTTCACAACGTGGGTGAGCCCAATTCTAGAGAGCATGAAAACATCGTAGAAATCTTATTGAAACCATTTCACCTTGATTTTCAGCTACCACATGCCTGCGTCCTGACTTGACCTGCAAGGAACTTTGCGAGAAAAACCTGCTTGAGAAGGATAATCGTTGCTGTCAGGGATGGAACTCTGCAGACTGCTCAGGTATAGGCAATGCTTTCTTTAAACACAAGTCTAAGGCAGCACTGATATCTTTTAGTGGCGTGTAGTATATCCATTGGTAGAAGATGGTTATTCTGAAGCCAGCTATGTATGAGTCAACGGGGCCTTACCGGCCCTGCTGTTGAGAATCCTTGTGAGACTTCTTGATTCGTTGCTGCTACTGAATCCGGCTACCGAAAAGCCGCCGAAAACGAACTTCTGTGATTCGCCACGTTTGTCCACAAAAGGAGCATTCACATGAGGTTCAGATGAAGAACTTGCGCTGAAATTTTACCCGTGCGTTAATATCCATATTTCGCATTTGCTTCTTTTTTTTTGGCTTACCAAGCCTCCACTCCCGATTAGGCCGAGCCGTTTCCTACTTCATAGAGGCAATCTACAAATACCTTTTAGTTTGATAGATTTAATGTTTTTTTCACATGATTCGCCATTAGGCAGAATGCGTCAATTCTCTGTGACAGGGGTAATGCATGAAAAAGAGCCTATAGCGCAGTAAATGCGACAGAAGTTAATCACAAGGCCGGTACATTTTCTTATATACATCCCAGCCATGACCTCATTCCTTTGGAGGCCTAACCTGCATATTTAGGGAAGATGCTATGAATTTTTGATAAAGGAGTGTATACGGACATGTTTAAATGTTTTGAAGACAACATGCTTGGACACTGGCCACATGTCTTCAGGATAGAGTGTTTGTGACAAATTTTAACAATGTAGTCAAATATAATCTTAACACTCAAAATAGCTAAGCGATATAATATGTTGGGAGCCTCTGGCCAATAAAGTACATGGAATAAGACTAGATGGGATATAAATTAAACTTCGTTTTCTGCTGCACGCTCAGGTAAGTAAAAAGAAAAAAAATCTTGTAGCTACCTTAACACTGAACGGAAACTTATATTTGTACCGGTGCGTGAGTGTCTGTGGTTGTATGAGTGATTATGGGAGCCTTCGGTTACTCAGATTTGGTTGAATTGTCAATAAGCCAAAATGCTTAGTACTGGCGCGTTTACGAGTACCGCCTTTCTTGAGGACACGCTTATTTAAAGTGGTGACATGCGTACATTCGCAAAACTCAATGTCTGCAGACCGTTCGCATTCAGAATGTGACTGTACTGATATGCCTCTGGGCTGCTTCGACGCTGTCTTCGCACTGTTTTTGAAATGTCATTATTGAGCAATATTCATAAACAAAATGTAGTTTCTAAAACAAGTCATTATTGTGCCCTAAAATTATTGTTTTTTCTTAAGAAATTATCCCAGTGCTGCTTTTCTTGACGAAGACACAAAGTTGTGACAGGTCGGGCACTGACTCCAACTATGTTTATTGGAGCAAACACTCGTTATATTTATCAAGAATGAAGGTACTGAGCGTATGGGCATTCATGACTGCAGAACAAGGTCCATATACACACACAAAAGAAATAACAGCACATTAGAGTGAACATACTGGAGATTATCACCTTTTGTTTAATAATCTGATTCACTGGCACGCAGGGAGGCTGATGTGGTGCTGCCGCACCACATCATGATAAATCGCCTCTCTGCATGATAAAAAAGGAATGCGATAGCTTTCCTTACTTTTTGGCATAACTTTGATTCCCTCAAGTCGTGGCTCACAGTTTTGATCACTTATGTCTTTGCAAGAGCCGCAATGGGTGGCTAGATTCTGGAACGAGGCCGTAACGTCTCCTAGAGATCTTACGCGTTTCCTGGCACGTCCGTTGCATAGCGCCCAGTTTGACAGACATAAACTTTGCCACATGAAAGGGTGATCTCGTAGACCACACCCGTGGCACACAGTACGTAAGGCTTTGCGAATTTCATTCCTCACCCGGAAGTCGCAGGGCTGCCACTGCAGACCTTGGGGCACATCTTGGCCTATTTACCTTGTGCAAAGAAAACCATCGGATTGACGTACTTGTCGCCAACTATTTTCAGATTGGACCCTATGGATTTGCGGGATCACCACTGGTTTGGTGCAGCTACGTTCTTGTCTCCCTGTTTTTTTTTTTTTTTTTGTGGAAGGAAACCGACACGCTGTGGTACAAAATGGGCAAAGCTGTACGTACGGTGTTGCACTGGTGTTGCCTACGAGATCCCCCTTTCATGTGGCAAAGTTTATGTCTGTGAAATTGGGCGCTGTGCCAACAGACGTGCCAGGAAATGCGTAAGATCTTTATGAGACGTTACGGCCTCGTTCCAGAATCTAGCCACCCGTTGCGGCTCTTGCAAAGATATAAGCGACCAATACTTTGAGCCACGACTTGAGGGAATCAAGATTCCAACCAGAAGTAAGGACAGACTAAGTCGCGAGCTATCAGAAACCTTTTTCATCATGCGGTGAGGCGACACGTGCGTCAGCACCACATCAGTCTCCCTGCGTGCCAGTGCATTCAGATTATTAAACAAAAAGCGATAATACGCAATCTGCTCACCTTATAAATATACTGCTTTTTATGTGTGTAGGTTTTTCCTGCAGTCATTATTGCGCGTGCTTTCAGTGCCTTTATTCTTGATAAATGTAACGTGTGTCAGTTTAAATAAACATAGTTGGAGTCAGCTTCCTTCCTGGGATGCCCTTCTGTGTCCTCGTCTAAAAATGCAGCGTTGGATAATTTTCTTAAGAAAGAGAAAAATAGTGCGTCACCAACTGCCCCCGCAATGCGTTTTCTTAAGTAAAAAAAATTTCACGTGTCAAGCCCTCCTTTTCTCTTTCAGCGGCTCCTCCAAATGACACTTATTGCTCACCTGGTAGCATCATGAGAGCAAACGGAAAATGCCAAGGTAAGAGAGATAGAACAAGTGACGTCTAAAACATGGAGATCCGCAATTACTTCCGGAGCATGCAGCTCGCATAGGCTTAGTCTTCGAGATATGCTTCTGTTAAACAGAGGAAAACGTCGAGGGGACGTCGATTTGGGCAGCAGCTATTGCTAGAAGCTTCCTCTGAGACTACTCACTGGTTGTTCTCACGAAAAAAAAAAATGCTTATTTGTCCATATGCGAGAAATAGTCGTAATCAAGTAATCAAGGTATGTTTCAATATTATTTGACATTACGCTGCCAACTGAATTCAGAACGTTTGAGCAAGCACAAATTTGCTATGTTATCGGGAAAGGCATGACACGTTTTAGCAATGTGATGACATGTACTTTGCCACATTTGCCATGACCAGTAAAGCGCTACATCTGTTGCGTTACTCGATGAGCGTACTGCAACTCAAAATTTCAGTGTTCGGTGCCTCTAAACCTCGTTTTCTATTGCAACAGATTTGCATTCCCTAAGCCTAAGCATGTGTAGCCATGCACTTGCCCACCGTGATGCTGCTGGCTGCCGCTGATCTCGGCCGTGTTCCTCAGTTAACGAAATTTCGATTTTCGTGGGAGAAAAGGGCGTTTTCTTTTTCTCTTGGCAAGGGTTAATTATTCCATAAGCAGAAAAAGAAAGCAGATGTAAGCTCGTTGCTTCATTGCTGGCGTCATTCCTGAAACAGGCGGGCAGCGATTGTTGGCTTAGCGTTGCCCGCTCAGAGGTCACGTAGGAAAACAGAATACCGACGAATTATTAAGCGTGTTGCTCTCTATCGACAAGAATGTTACTATTGCTTTCTGTTTAGTTGGCATTAACCTGCTCTCCTTTCATTCCTCTCAAGATGCTTGCACTGCAAGGGAAGATAAGTTTGTCTGCTCCGATGGATGCAGGAGGATTGAGAGCTCGGCCAGAGCATACGAATGCAGGTGCAAAATTAACTACGTGGTCGCTGAAGATGGCATTACTTGCAAAGGTAATCATAGCACGGCTGCACTTCGCTATATCCTAATATATTGTGTGTACAATCCACTCGTTTCAGCTATTAGGCTGATAGCAATGCTTTTAGCTTGATCTCAACACAATCATCAGCAGTATAGTGGGCTATTCTTTCGTTGTTTCACGCAAATATTCGTCGCCACTGCGCCAGACTCCTGTACAGCGTTGCAAAAAAAAAAATTCATGTCAAAGGTTAGCACAAGGAGCTACCAAGGGGACAGGAGTACTTATTTAGCTCTAGCGTGCCATACGTAAAGCTTAAAGCGTACAAAGGGTGAGCTCTCGAAACGGTAGTGCAGTCTCGGAAGCACAAAACTCCAGTGCCTTCTTGCTTGAGGTAAATAAGCACAGAAAAATTACTGAAATAAGTAAGCCACTGACTGCCACATTAGCGCATATCACGTTTTAAGAAATTCTGAACTGACAAAAATGGTAGCCCCTTTAAAAGGAAAAGGTATTTTCTGTTTGATGCAAACGAAAGCACAATGGACGTTTTATTGCCTTTTGCAATGTTCGGCTATATTCGGCATAAGTAAAGTATGAATGAAAACACCAATGTGCTGCTGTTTCCTACACCCAGCTGAGGCCATCGGCAAAATTTGGCGCTTGAGATGCGAAATAACGCGGACATGCACAAGAATTGTCCTTCCTTATTTGTTGCATTGAATTCAGCAAGCCGCCTCACAGGTGATTTCCAACCTCTGAGCTGCTTTACGATCGTTAAAGTAATAACACAAGCACAGTGTAATTCATCCTTGAGGCGAGCAGTGCGAACAAAAAAAAAACACTTATTACTAAGGCAACAAAGATGGGCACAGCGCTGCCTTCGTTGACATTGTGTGAGCGTACCTATATCGCCACGATGACCACAGATGAGGACAACAAATATGTTCGTACCTTTGTTCACTATTCTGGGTCATCTGTCTGTCGTGCGCTAAGCACCTTCGCTGGTGATCTACCTTGACTGAATGGAATGGGTCATATTTACTTTTTTTTTCTTTTCTGCAACTTTGAACATTGTAACCGAATCTTGGCTATATGGCGGCTTGTACTTGCAAACACCCACTCTTTTGTGCATTAATTTTGTTGCTTCGTTTTGATATTGTACTCCATAAAACGTAAATATCTTCCACATTTGTTCTGATTACAGTGCTCACTTTCCTTCTTTCTTAATGCGAAAGCATTATATGCCCCATTGCACGAAAATGCATCGTAGGCGGCGGCATGACCCAATCATGGTATCGAAAATTGCCAATGGCGCAAAGATATGAAGCGTCGAAAAATTTCTCAGAAAAGTTCCTGTAAACAACGTAAATTAAATGTTTTGAAAAGAAAGTTTGGTACATTTCGGTCTGGGTGAGAATCAAATAGGGCCTCCGGGGGGCGAGACGAGCACGCTTCGCCAACGCCACGGCGGCTCTGCGGTTCTGGCTGACCACAGGTGTGCTTAGTACGCGTGCCATTGCACACGTCACGTCGCGTCGAGACGCTCGGTGCGTTTTGATTTGGCCGCACTGAAGCGCAGTTAGAATGCAGGCGAGCGCTTGCGTGCGCATGAACTCGTGAAAAAAAAAAAAAAAAAAACATTTCAACGCAACACGATAGCTTAGCGGCTATGATGTTGCGCTGCTAAGCACGAGGTCGCGGGTTGGAAACCCGACCACGGCGGCCCCATTTCGATGGGAGCGAAACGGAAAAACACCCGTGTCTCGTGCATTGGGGGCACGTTAAAGATCCCCTGGTGGTGAAAACTAATCCGGAGTCGACCCCCCACTATACGGCGTGCGTCATAATGAAATTGTAGTTTTACCGCGTAAAACCCCAGCATTGAATTCAAGACGTTAAACCAATTGGGCTATACTGCTTTCGCATCCCCACGCGTAAGCAATCTTAATTGTGTCTAGCGATTCTTTTCTTTTTCCATAATTTTAGCTGTGCGGATGGCACACGCCTGCAGTGAAGAGCAAAAGAAGACCTGCCTTCCTAGCCAGACATGCCTCGTGGATAAAGATAAGATAACCTGCGCATGCCCGCGTAATCACCAGCTAGTGAACGGCGAGTGCACAAGTAAGCATCATTTCGTGGTTTCTATGTGGAACTTGGTTGTGTGTCGAGAACACCTCAAGTCACTTTTATGCGTATTTTATCTCCGCATCCTCCATTTGTACCGAATGGCAACCTAAATAAAATAAAGGAAAGAAAAGAAACATTTGTTTGAGATAGACAAAAATCAGCCGATTATTACGATACTCCCTAATGCGAAATTTGAGCGCAGCTCTATACGTGTTTTCATTTCGCGAGATATTGAGGCATCGCACCGATCACCGCACCGACTGGCAGCACCGCGACGAGCGGCGCTATATATAGACCGGCCATCCAGTTGCCGCTTCCCGGCAACTGCATCTTATGCAACCGTAATCTTTACCGGCAAAAGCTTGCGGCGAACGCTATGCGCGAAGGCGAGCTTTGTGGTTGTTTTTTCTTTCCCCCGCACGGCCAGTGCCATCGCTGCCTGTACTTTCATTAATGACATGACTGTACAGCGCAAGAAGATGAGGACAGAAGCAAGGGCACGACACATCAGCCGCTGTGTCGTGTCCTTTTTTCTGTCCTCGTCTTTTGCGTTGTGCAGTCATATCGATATTGAATCGTGAACTCGCCCAAGCTTCCACGTTATCATATTTCGTAAAGAAGAATACCCTCAAGAACAAAGCCGACTGGCCTTTATCTTCAGTTGATCAGTGTTTTCACGTCTGCTCAGTTTAAGCGCTGTAAGCATGAGGAATACCTCGCAGTCATCATATGGTTTTAGATGTGTAGAACGCTCTAAGGAAATGGCTACATACTGCATAGCTTCAGAATGATAAGCGATCTCGACATGTGGTGCAAAATATTAGTTGAATTTTTATTGTAGCGACTGTTTAGGTACTTCTTTCATCAATACACGTACCACGGCATACATACAGAAGAGTATGGTTGCGATAAAACATGACTGGTAATTCTGAACACATAGAAGTTTATTTCGTCGTTAGTGTATGCTTGCTTCAAGTCACAGCGAAATACATAACATGCAGGACGTTACGTTGCGTCAGCCGTCTGATTCTGGAATGCTGGACAAATCGAACGCATGGTCGTTGCGATGAACGCAGCCTCGCGTTATGTTGCGCTGAGCTGATCGTCAAGACAAAGGCGGTATAGTCACTTCTAGATAGCCACGTGTTGAACGTGCGGCTATCGAGATAGTCGACACTTCTGGCGCGATCTCTCTCGGTATCGGCATTCGCTCGGCACAGCGTGATCGGATGGCAATGATAGATCGAAACGTCTAATTTACCCAAAAAGTATAGTATCAGTTTGTGTTTGATCAATATATGGGAACGACGCAATACGGGTCATCTTCAGCAAATTTCAGCGACGTCGTAATAAATGTTCAGGTTCCTAGGCGGTTTCATTACATCAATGGGTTACCTATTCAAGAGAACAAGCTGCCTAGGAACGTATAGCTTTATTATAGCGTGGCTGAAATTTGCCCGATATGTTTCCAGATAGGTCGTTTTTATATATCTACAAATTACAAATGATACCTATGCTTCTTTGAGAGATTTGTTTTCTTCAATTTCGAGTCCCGTGCACTTAACCAGCGCCGAGCAGGGGATGATTGAGAAAGGGCACCAGGCACCTCGCTCTCCTTAGGTGCGGCATTTGTGGCCATGCGTTTGCTCGGGCCGAAAATGTCTGCGTCGAACCGCGACGTGCGTCCAACGGGACTAGTTGCGTTCAAGCGGTGCATGAGTCGGAAGCTCCAGTTACCAATGGGAATCTTCAAACCGACTCTTTATTTTTTTCACAATGGCACTCACCCGCATCAGTCTATTTCACGCTGGCACCATAAAGCCCCAAACAGAATATCTACTTGTAATAGCCAGTATATTTCCGCTTCTTTTTTTTTTTTTTTAATGGGCTATCTTTCATACACATCTGCTCTACAGTTTTCGAATGAGAGTGTTTCTGTGTTTCACGTCCACTTGGGCAGGAAAGCCCAAAATCCAAAATCCAACAAGAGAATTTGGACAGGGAAGCTAAAGCGTCCGGTTAACAGGAGTCAGCTGTATAGATATTGCTGGTCGTGACTAGACATTCCTATCTAATTGTTCCTGTTCGATCTGACGCAAAGTGAAGCCGCAGTTACTTCTTATCCAGAATTAACCATTGCCCTAATGTGCTGTTTATTTAGGTCGATGCACCGAAAATAAGTGTCACGAGAACTTTACGGACTGTAACGTGTACATGGAAAAGCAAAGCTGCTCCTGTCCATGGACTACTAGGAAGCCGGACCGAATTTTCATCAGGGAGTGCACTCTGAGTGAGTATACATGCGCGAAACTAAGATTTGGAGAAAAAGATTCTCCGAAATGAAGCGGCAAAATTTTCAGAAAGATCACATGCTCTAGACAAGCCACATCGTACGTCTAGCTCGTAAGATATTATTTCTGTAACGCGAAAATTCGGAAAAAGAAAAACGAGTGAAAGGAAAGAGCATACAGAAAGATGTTCTTATCTTGCGTATCTGCAGTCTGGCAGGGAAGTGCGTTGGATTCAGGTACTCTGTGTACGCTTGTGCGGCTTGGTGAGCCGAGATGAATTAATGCCGTGCTCATACTGGTCATATAGATAACGCATATCAATCATACAGCTGGTTAGCTGCGTAATAATCAGGTGTAGATACAAGTTATAACCATAGAAAATGTATGATCATTCTTGTTCCATATTATGAGGTAATTCATTCCTGAGTGAAAAGCCTCAGAATGTCATAACACTCGATGATGCACGCTTGCTAAAGATAACTCCAGGTACATGCGGCTATGGCTAGGGAGGCAACATGCACAGAAGCGAATGGTTCGCGTGTTGTTTTTCGTATAAGGAGCTGCAATTTAAGAGACTGAAAGTGCATCCTGGCTAAATTACTCTAATGGATATCTGAGGCTCCAGTGAATAAGGCCTTGATATTTGAGGCAGAGCACGCGGTGAATATCGTGCATGAGAGTGGCTTGTTGGGCTAGTCGGTACATAGTTATACTAGGAGAATGCCAGCAAACTTGAGAGTAGAAAAAATCGAGAGGCAGACATAGACAAAGAGGCTGGAAGGTGACTGGTGCAGCCAAGTGAAGCCACGTGAAGTAAAGCAAAGTGAAGACCAGCCACCTTCCTGTCTCTTTGCATATGTCTGCCTCTCGATTTTTTCTACTCTCAAGTTTGCTGGCATTCTCCTAGAATATCGTACGTCATATTGCCCGAACTAGATAGTCATATTGTACAGTATTTGGCAAGAAGTACAGTGTAATTTCGTTCAAGCCAATACACGCAGGTAAGCTCTAGGGGTGTACGAATCGTAATTTTTGAGACAGAACCGAATACGAAGGGAATAGTGCCAACATGGTATCGAAAGGAATGTCAAATACGTTTGAAATAGTTTTCTAATAATAAACCGCACTCTTTAGAATTAAAATAAAGTTATGTTTAGATACTATTATTCATTAAGTTAGTAAGGTTCTGTTATGAAGCATTATTAGAGAGATAGAAAGATAAATAAATGAGATGTGAAAGGTAGAGGTCTAGCTTGCTAAACTGCACTGGAGAAGGAGTAAGGAGAGACAGAAAGGCAAAGAAGAAAAGTACACCCAGAGAGAGAAAGAGAGGGAAAGAGAGCAAGGTAAAAAAACGAAAAAAAAAAACACTAATACCGACGAAGGAACGCGGTAGTGTCACAGTCGTTCAACTAGGTCACTTGACCGGAATAACTTCAGTAGCGCCTCTGTGGCCTTCTGGCGTGAAGACTATCAGCCGGCACTCCGAGATCATCACCTCAGAAAAGGCCGGGTCGTTGAGGCGTGCGAACACCTGCATTCTAGGGACTTGTAGCGAGGACAATAACATTGGACATGTTAAAAGGTTTCCTCATTACCACAACTTTCACAAGCACAAGCATTATAAAAAGCACAAGTGGATCATTAAGAACAATGAACAGTTTGTTTGCGTGCATAGGAATCTTCGGAGAATAAAAATAACGTGAGTTCTGACGTTTTATGCTATGCACTATGCCTGCAGAGTTTAAATGTATCTTTTCTTTCACCAATTTTATGTTTGGTAACGCGCGGTCGACAATTTTAAGTATTCGAAAACTATCCGTAAATTATATGCATTGATGAATAATGACTATTCGATTCGGGTTTCGGAAGTTGTGAATATTTGCACACCTTTTTCAGTGATAAGGAGCGCATCAAAATCTTTATAATTTGCTTTGGGTAACCATGAGATTTGAGCAATTTAAGAATGTGGCACATCGTTATCAAACCACTCCGTTTAAATGGGCGGCAACTGAGATCTGGATAGTTTCTTTCTGGAATGTTTAATCTTATGAGACGGGTGATTATAGCTGACAGTTTCTTCCTGGGAGCTCGCACGCGGCCTCTTGAACAGGCCTGAGCCAACGCAACGGGCTGTAATCACTCCACGTCGCGCTCCACTTTTTTCAGCTATACCTGACGGGAGCAGACATACATCGTATTCTGTCAAGTTCTTCCGCTTTGACCTCTATCTGAATGCGCTGAGATTATACGCGCTTACTGGAATATTACAAGTGACAGTGTGATCCCGATCAAATAACGGAGAGTCTGCTAACCATCTCTCCCTTTGTATACATATGTTGAACAGTGATTATACCTCTGATCTTATCAACCTTTGAGAGCTATTGATAGGAATCGGCTTTGAAGGGGCGTTCAGGTACCCAGGTCTTTTCCCTGTCGATTAGCATGTCAGACAGTGTGGCGAGATAGGGAGAAACCATAAGGAGAGAGAAAGAGGGGGTGGGAGCGTGGGAATAAAGGCAAGGAGGATAACTAGACGTTATCAGGTTTGTTACTCTACAAGTGCAAATTGGCGGACATGGGGGAGAGAGAGAAAGAAACCGAATGAAGACCGACGCTGAGATCAATCACACTCCAGGAGCAGCTTGCGTACAGCGGAGCACTCAGGGTCTGTCGCCTCCACATGCTGTAGAATATTCTTTGCTGTGGCTTGGAATATGTGAAGATTGAGGCTGACTATATTGTTTGCAACAGGTAATCTTTTTTTTTCTTTTTCAGAGGAGTATTACTACACTGTTTCCTTCACGCCTAACATCTCACTTGACGCTGACAACTGCAACTTGTACGAGGGCCGTGTTCTGGAAGCGGTAAGCAACGATCTCTCGTAATCTTGCTTCCTCCCATGTTTAAAATATGCTATCTTTGGCACAGTGATAATGCAAATCGGTCTTTTTATTTAAGAAAAATATTGCGGTTAGAGATTGATTATAGGTAATGCTTTGCATCTCTGAGATAAAGTTCCGTGAATGATCCTTAAATGCGGAATATCTGGCGTTGTTTGCATTTCTCCAAATTTTAGGCTTTGCACGCGTGGAAATCTTGTTATAGCTCACACCGTTCTAAGTGATTACATTTTACAGGTGTGCTTACGTTAGCTTCAAGACGATATGCCAAGCTAAAGAATGTCTCTGCGGCTAAAAAACGACCTCATTTTGGGTCGAGCTGAAATGCTGTACAAAATGTATGCACAATTTCATTAAATGTACAGGGATGTGCGAATAGCAAAATTTCCATAGCGGAACCAAATGAGAATATTTTAATAAACGCGCTTTATATATTAAACGGGATATCGAACATTCACCTCCTTCTAAAGTTAGCAAAAACTGAAAGAGGAAATGTGGCAATAATAATAATAATAATAACAGCATCTATATGTTTATTTTAATGCACGCGATGCTTTTTAGCTGTTGAGCTTGTGTGTGAGCAAATAGTGAAAGGTCATAACGTTTTCTGGGTGACTTACACATGGCAGTTGAAATTTCCATGTACGTAGACCCGTAAATCACAGCCGCATATTTAAAATAAAAGTCGTACACATATTTAAATCGAATACTATGACCCGGAACAGAAGTTTTTGATTCATATTCCAATAGTCTCACAGTTCCCCCCCCCCCCCCCCCCTCTCACAGACCGGCAGCAGTCCTTAAAGTATGGCGGATAGGGTATGCTTCTATAGGAGCACTTATCGGCTTTGTACTTATTGTTACTGCGATTATCCAGTGCAAACGTAGAATTGCGGATTTATTTACACGAAATGCTGGCTATATTGTTATACATGAGGCTTGCTTATATATCCTGGTAACGCTTGGTTATCCACATGAAATCACCTTAATCACTTCTGGAAACGAACCGCACGCACAACTAAAACCCAGTCACCAAGGTAGCAGTTTGCACTTCCCATTCGTCAGCTAACGTAATTCCGAATGAAGTGCGTGTCACAATTAGTTGTTGTGTTTAAAAAGCACGAAATCACTTGTGCCAGCCGCTTTGTTTGTCTGAGAATGCCGGTAAATGCTTTCGGGCATGTGTGCATTGAATATAAACAGTGTATGAGTGTTCCTTCTGCTGCCATCGTCCTTTTGCAGATCAAAACGAGTATAGGAACAGAAGTTTTTAAGGTTGAGATACTGAACTGCACGTGAGTGAAACATCTTTTCTTTCGGGCAAACTTTTTAATAGCGAAAGAAAAATAAATACACGTTGGGCAGTGGAAATTTAAATTGCATAATTAAGAAATGTCGGGGAGCGGGCTAGTTTGTATTCCACAATGAGTGCAGAAGGAAGACGGGAATAACCAGGACAGACGCTTCTCCGTGTCTGCCTTTGTCGTGCGAAAGTTTCTTTCCTGCTTCAACTGTACTTATTCCATTGCACGCATCATGGAATTTACACCCGAAATCTGAGAAGCATACAAAGCACAAAGTCTCCTCTAAGGTATTGTATGTGCATTAGCATTAGGAGTGCCAAAGCGGAAAAAAGTGCACGCGTGTGAAGTAGGGGAAGCCGGTCATCTGGAAGTGGTATATATATATATATATATATATATATATATATATATATATATATATATATATATATATATATATATATATATATATATATATAGTTCAGCTGACCATGGTGTGCTTCGAGCCACCGTGACTTGCACTTCCGTCCCTGAAGTGAAGAGGCAGGACGTTTGTCGAGTGCGGTCCTGAACAGCAGTTTACAATGTAGCGAACAAGTCTTACATCATGGATCCGGGACCTCAAAAAGGTGCGACCTAATGCTGACGATTTTATCTAGCATTGGTCAGTAAATCCCCACTGATACCTTTTTTGTAGCTTACGAGTGGCATATATGAATGAACTGAAATAATTTGTAAGTTAAACAATCAAGCTATCACTGGGCATCTTCCGTGATTCACAGGCAGAAAATCAAGGCGAGACTTATATCAGCAAAACCACTTTCAAAGTACCTGCTGAAAAAGCTTCAAACATGCGAGCATCCCGATGGTGACTTGTGCATGCTGTATCCGAAGTTACCAATCAAGAAGGACACTGCAACAGGTAGGCTTTTTTTCGGTCACAGTGACCTTTTCAATTTTTATGTTTAAATATGGATAAGTTACCGCACAAAGCCCTTCATTCAAGCAATCCCATGTTTCCGGGCAAACCTAAATCTTTGCAGAAATCGAAGAAGAAAACCTGTGTGACAGTCTTCTCAAGGGTCAGGAGGAGGCCTACAACGGACAGAACGAGTGCGTTAAGTTCGAGGACTTTTTCTGGTTCAAGTGCGCGGCTGGATTCCGAGAAGTGGACCGGGTCACACGAGGCCGCTTGCGGCGCTCCGTCTGCGAGCGTGAGTAGAGGGCTTTTAATGCGTGAGCATTAAAGTGCAAAGTCAAAGTGTAAAAAAGTGAGAAAAAAGATGCAGGACTCCGAAAACAACTTCATTTTCGAGTACACTACCACAGAGCTTATGTTGTGAAACATTCATAATTGAATTTGGCATTCATCACAATAATTGCGCATTCACGGGCGGGGGACCACGTCTACTCCGTCTGCGAGCGTGAGTAGAGGGCTTTTAATGCGTGAGCATTAAAGTGCAAAGTCAAAGTGTAAAAAAGTGAGAAAAAAGATGCAGGACTCCGAAAACAACTTCATTTTCGAGTACACTACCACAGAGCTTATGTTGTGAAACATTCATAATTGAATTTGGCATTCATCACAATAATTGCGCATTCACGGGCGGGGGACCACGACAAAAAGATTAGCCCCCATGTGTTGTACCTGATTCCGTATAGCGCTCCTGTCCAGAAGACGGATGGAGCTCTCAGCTTCCCACAACATGACCCACTTCTCCCTTTTCTGTGCAATCAGCTGCGTCACATGGGGTGTTTGTCTTCATGTCGAGACTCCCAACCTCTGAGGCGAAGTTAGCGCATGGAGCGCCACATTTGATGATGAGTATCTGGATCGCGCGAAGTCTAGAAATACCAAAGAGAACGAAGTTGTTGTTGAATAGGACTCACTTCAAGTATATATGCAATAAAACTGCATAACACTATAACTAAATTAACATATTAACCAACAAATCCATGATAAGTATACGCTTACGGCTCTTGTATTCAAAATTTTATGCAGGCCGACGCGCATAAACCATTTATGCCGACAACGTTTGCGTAGCTAACATATAATTTTTTTTTAAAAGTACACATTACTGATCAAGAGAGAGAGAGAGAGAGAGAAAGCAAACAGGAAAGGCAGGGAGGTCAACTGATCAAAATTTAAAGGTTCTCTATATAGAAGAAATCCCGGGTGGGACGAACTTTAGAGCTTTTCTCCTACTGCGATTTTTTCGCCCACCGTGGTGGTGTAAGCTTTGGCATTGCGCCAAAGGTGCGGGATCAAACCCCGGCCGCGGCGGCCGCATTTCGATGGGGTCGAAATGCAAGAACTCCCGTGTACCGTGCATTCAGTGTACTTTAATGGAACCCCAAGTGGTCGAAATTAATTCATAGTCCACCACGGCGGCGCGCCTCACAATCTTATCGTGGCTTTGGCACGTAAAACATCAGAATTTAATTTTATTTATTTTAACTGTGGCTTTTCTTTCTTGCCGCAGCTGGAGTATCGTGCACCCAGGACGAAGAGTTGGAATGTGCCAGTAAGGGACAAATATGCGTCTACGAAAACGAAGAACCTAAGTGCCAGTGCCCGCCGGGCATGGTTACAGGGCAAGGCGGTTGCTCTGGTGAGTGAAAAGGCTCTGTTCCTGCTATGGTGTCTCAGCGTGCTCGTTGTCGGAAAAGTAAAATTACGAGAACGCTGTATTAGCTGCTTACGAAAAGCCGCTGTGCGTTCGCAGCGTCTAGCTTTCGTTTTTGGCAAGTGTTGGGATCCCATGCTCCTTTAAAAAATTAGGTTGCATAAAACAAGCACATATGTATTACAGAAAACGAAAAGTCACAGTTTCGCCCGAAAGGCGAAGCATCGATTGCGATACCAAATTAGTAGGAAGCTGGAAGTATTATTAGTAGTTTTGTCGGCCGTATGAGCTTGTAAATATTCGCTTACTAACTAAATTAACAAGCATGGTGTCACGTACGCACAAGCAAACATGAACACATCTCACTTTACATTCGCGGAAGCTCGCTGTCAAAACGCTGGAGTGAGGAAGCGTGGCAGCAGCAGCGAGCGAACCTTCGTGCTGCCTCTCGCTTCAACGCGAAGTGGCGAAAACGCAGCGCACAAGAAGCTATTTGTACTTGTCGTACACTGTCCCCATCGCAGATGGCTTTCAAGATAGCGCATCCGCGGCTGCGCCACACACAGCAGAGCCACCGGAGTAGAACCCCTCCCCGTCAGTGACGGCTTCACTGACGATGTCAGACGAGATGCATGTGACGCCAGGGGTTTAGATCACTGCGTAGCGCTGTATTAACAGTAGGTGCCAGGCGCATATTTTATTACTAAGAAGTGCTGCATGTTCGCACCTGGCTCTAAATTGTCTAGCTTGCGCACCTAGACCAAAGATCGTGCTGTTTGATAACAAAGAACAAGGGGCGAAAGAAACTTTGGAAACCATGACTATTCCGCAAAACTGCGACTGGTGTGTTAGCCAGCCATGCATATTGCGCTGTCGTCAAATCAGATATTCTATATTATTAATCACATCAGATGGCAATGATGGGCTCGTATATTTTGCACTTGTTGAAGTCCCGTTGTGGTGTGTATTCTTTCTTGTTTTCTTACATTTGTGCACGCGCAAATACGTTTCGCATCAAATAAAGCTTAAGCTGTGAGATGAGCACCTGTCTTGATGTTCTCCCCTTCGCGTCGCATCTGTCGCGCTGCCTTTTTTCGTGATGAGTGCATAAAGCGTACGGCGTGGTGTGTCCGTGGTGGTGCGCGACATTGATGGAGGTTCGTCGAGCTTAAGAAGCTGCAAGGAAGGGGTTAATCATTATGTTCAATTCAGTTTTAACACTGCAAATATGAACGAATACGACAATACGACAAGGAAGGACGAAGCCCAAGCTACAACTGTTTCATTTGCTGTGACATAGTTACTAGGGCGAACAAGACTACGGAAAAAAATGTGGGACAAGACAGAGCGCTAGACTTCATCTGACAAGCTTAATTCAGAAAAACACGCAAGGAGGCCCCTGTATGCTCAAATAAATGCTCAGAAAGACGCATAAGCAAATGGGCCGCGTGGGAGACAACCAAATGCGCCACAAAGCCGATAAGCGCCCAGGACAAAGCATTACAAATCATACACCAGGTTCTTCTCAAGGTACAACACTTCTTTATCAGTGTGTGCCAGTGATGGAGCGCTTGCGCATTTATCAGCAGCTCTTGAAATCCAAACGCCTCGAATATTTCCCTATCTGATTGCCTGGCAAACCCTCTCAGCACTTGCGTGTTATGAAAACATGGGGAGCATTTATGAGTACATCTTCGGCAGTGGTGAGCCAAGTGGCCAGCGCCTGCTAAAGTGTTTACAGCGTTCCGGTGCTCCCTAAGCCGGTCATTCTGGCACCTGCCTGTTTGTACCGTATAACAATTTCCACAGGGAAGTGGAATCTTGCATACCATCCCCACATTGCAGTTAACAAAGTGGGTGACATGCTCTATAATGCATGTACCATGACTCCCGGCGTTGTTTACCAACCTGCACAAGCTTGCGAGCTTTAGTGGCGCTTTTTTAGGCGCTGGGACACCCCGTGTAAGTGTGGCACAGTCACAGGG
The DNA here is from genome assembly GCF_023375885.2 of Dermacentor andersoni. Lineage (NCBI taxonomy): Eukaryota > Metazoa > Arthropoda > Arachnida > Ixodida > Ixodidae > Dermacentor > Dermacentor andersoni. Next base: position 160,406,479 of record NC_092818.1, on the reverse strand, counting down.
CGCCCAGTAGGACGTGCGTTATTGCACCGTGCGGCTGTCGGGTCAGCTTTTATCTCTTTAATGAGGCTCTCAGTGACCGACACCACGGTGTTATCGGAATACCCAGCCCTACATAAACTGTTCTCTTGTTGTTGAACGCTGCAGGAAACCTGGTGCACGCAAGGTTTAACCATGGTATCTCAGGCAATCAGTAGCTATGCCTCTTTTAACCAACTTGGAGTTCGCCGAACGGCAGTCAAGAAAGGGCTTCTTGCACTTTCTTGGCTGCCGGAGGAGAGTACATCCAACAACGGGAGCTGTCATTTAGAATGACACTAATATCTAAGAGTTGTAGGCGACCATCTACTGGCGATTAATGGGCTACTACGATCAATATACTTAAATACCTTAGCTACAAAAGTATTGTCAAATAACGAGAAAGTACGACTGTCAACAACAGTTAAAAACAAATTACTTAAAAGAGACGCTATGCGCGGGTTTTCTCGCACACGCTATCTTTTTTGGACAAATGTGTCTTGGTCAAAAACAACAAGGGTACAAGAAAGATAAAACCTTAGCATCTCCACAAAATTCTCAACAGAAAGGCCAGCGGCATTTTGCAAGTCAATGGGACCAGACTCTTCGATATGCTCCGTGACAGAAATTAAAAGCTCAGCCTGGGGGAGGGAGTTAAAAAGTTCTTAAACGTGAATTGAGAAGACAAACAACGGTTCCGCGGTGTTTTCATGTGCCGGAAGGTAGCTAAGTGGTTCATTAGAGTTGCGCAACACGAACAGGTCATTGACGTGCAACCTTTAAAGGTTTTTTTGAAGAAATTTTGACATTTCTCCTTGCAAGACTCTCTTTCAGTTACGATTGCTCCAAGAGGGACGTCTGTTTTATGCGTCTTGGCGGAAAAGAACATTGTCAGAGTGTCGCTCTTCGAGACTAGCATACGCTTCCTGAGGCCGTCAAGATGCATATCCTGTCATAATATCAAGGCCCTCTTCTTAACCCTCATCGCGACATTATCCGAATGAACAAAGTTCTTACTGATAGCAGCACATGCCTTCTCATGAAAACAAGTCTGTGACAAGACTACAAATCCCTCCTCTTTATCAGACTTCAAATTTTACGGACTGCTTAATTGCCTTACCAGTATTGTGAGAACGACCCACGGAGGGAAGGCAGTCAACACCTTCCTTAACACATCTGCTTTACTCCTCAGGATTAGAACGACTGGCTATTTTTCGAACAAGACCTAAAACAGAGACGGGCGTTTCAAGGTTCATTACAAAATTTTGGGCCATGTTGTAGAACGTGATGAACCTGTCTAGGCACGCTGAAACTGCCAAGGTACGTCGTACGTGGATGAAGCGTAGCGCTCTATCCTGTCTCACTTTATTTTTTCGTAGCCTTGTTCGCGCTGGTAACTATGTCACAGCAAATGTGTCAACACTAACAAGCCCAACTTTCTCGGTTAATTACGAACTGTTTGATCCCGTCAGTCAACACGTTCATGTACAAGATGATAGGAACGGAATATAAAGAACTAACAAGATTGGTGACATGTGAAAACACTCGTGCAATCACAAGAGAAAAAGCCAGTCTTCCTCAGCGAGTTGGGTGTGAGTTATGGGCGGATGCACCACACTTTCACTCCTCGCGTGAGGGGAGTATAAGAGGAGCGTCGTGTTCAAATTGTTCTACAGCATCATCTTTCGGATCGGCCGATATTTTGACGCATGGTGACGTGTTAAATAAGTTTAAATAATTTCCGGGGGTTAACCTGTCAAGGCTACGATCCAGTTGTGAGGCACGCCATTATGGGGGAAAAGCGTCCGTGGCGTAACGGTTATAGTATCGGGCTTATGTACTTTATTTAATTGGCTCGAATCTGACCGTTGGACTATTTCGTTGATTTAGTATTTCAAAATTCATGACTCCCCCATAAGGACGAAACAATGAATGCAAGAGCAAGGTCTATAGAGTGTTACACGAAGGAAGGCTCGTAGCCTTTGGGGCCGTGTGAATTTCAGTAAAGATAAACTGGCTAAGCAAACAAGCGTGGCGTGACTTGCGCGTACACATATGGACATAAACAACTGGATGACCGCATGCAGCACGGGCTAGGCCTAGAGGGTCTTGTCGGCGTTGTCGCTTAGCCTCAGTCTCCGCAGCACCGCGTCTGGGTGCCCCAGGAGTTGAGCTGCAGAAAACCCAGCACCTATGACTATTACGTGTGGGGAGAACGATGGTACAAGCTGGCAAGGACAGCTGTGTTAGAGTTAGTTCCGGCAAGCGGAGTTGTATAACCTGAGGTCTTAGAATTCAGTCGCTTCTGTGCACCATTCGGTGTGATAGGAACACGAACACGCCTAGACATATTTCGCCACTCGGTGTTTTAATTGTAACGAAAATCCAAAAGCGCACAGGTAGTTTGAGTAACGTTCTTCAGAAAACGTATTAAAACTAAAGAAATCAATATTTTTGCTTAATTATCGACGACGACGTAAGAGCGCATGGTGTTCATATAATTGATTTCGCAGGAAAACACGCCAAGCGCCTCAACGCACTGGCTTGCTCGGGGAAAAAGCTTAGGAATATTCTATACCACATGCTTTGGCGCGTGCCCGTGGTGTAATGATTTGAGCGTCGAGCTGATATGCTAGGGGTTCTCTTTTCGAATTCTGCCGCCGGATAATTTAATGTTTATTGATTGAATATAATATGTTTCTATATTCGGAACAACACGGTGACCAGTGGTCCCAGTAGCACATATCGGCCCACATATTTAAGCTGCATGGTCATCGGGATCGGTCCGCAATAAGAGGCTAGAAACATACTCGTTACAAAAAAAAGCTGTGGTAGCTCACTAAGAAAGAATTTGTCTTTAAAAACAAGTGCGTAAGAATTCCCCCTATCACGCTTCCCGAAGCAGCGATGGAGCTTGCAGGGACACAGGAGAGGTGGTAAATTTGTTATTTGGTATTTCCTTGCTATCATCATGCACATATAAACGAGTTCATCAACAGGGCGGGCTGCGCTCCAATAATTAAAGAAGCCTCAAATACCCGTTAGCACACTGTGTTTCTCATTAAAGGACGTTGCTGCAGCAAGAGAACCTGTTCCCACTGAGATGGTAGTTCAGTGCTCATGATATTATAGGGTGGTGGCAGAACGGAAATGGCGTGATTCTGTAGTTCTAAGTGCACAATAATGGTTAATCATACCTCAAAGATCTGCAACATAAAGCAGACATTGTGGCATCCTACTTCTTGGCTACTAGTTAGAAATAATACGCTTCAAGGGTACGTGAGTCCATGCTTACCTTTAAGTCTCTAAATACATTTCGAATCTTTTTTTAGTGCATTTGACAGTACACGCACCTAGTCAGTTACCATAGCTTTGAGTAAGGCGGATCTTGAGTCATGTTGTCCACAAGTAACGTTTAATAGAGTCTGCATGATTGATGTAGTGCCGTTCATTTTCTCCCAGCTGCTGTAGTTCCAGAATCGTGCAATGACGAAGAAACTAATAAATGCAGAAGCAGTGGGCAGCGTTGTGTCATGGAAAACCAAAAGGCTGTCTGTAAAGAAGCGTCAAATACACCAGTAACAGAGGTGGTGGATCCAGGTGCGTATTCTAAACCATACTTCGTCACAACTATGGCAAAACTTATTGGTTTACATTTTTCAGCTAACACAGCGTTTCTAGCGACTGGTGCAACCAGAGGGTTGTTAACGTAACCGGACTACAAATGTTGTGATTTAGTTTGGGATGTTCCACTCATGGGGCTCGAACGTGTGGAAGAATGTCTCCCTGTCACTGAATTACCCCATATCTAAATAAAAAGGCAAGTCAAATCCAGAAATGCCCTCATCTTCCAAGTTCTTCCTGGATTCGCATAAGTTCAATAGATGTATACGACAAATAGCATAGTCATAGTGTATGCTAAGAGTCAAGTTTTCACTCTTGTTCCAAACGTTAACGAACTGTCTTGGTTCGAACCATCAAATGTACGTCAAATGCGTTAGAATCACTCTGGTTTACTTGCGCGAACATTTATTACTACACAAAGTGGACTAAAAACAAGCCGGAAGTTCATCATTTGAGCAAATCGTCTTGGGGCACTTGCTTGTAGTAACCACAGTAAGGCGAATCTTGAGCCGCCAGTTTAAATGCTAGAAGGCTGGTTTGACAAGAATGCCAACAATCAACAACAGTGCTTGGGTGTTAGCTTCCTTGTTACGATTCAACGCTCCAATGAATCGACTATTGAAACGAAGGAACGTGAGAAAAAACCGTAGGAGGGTGGTGTGTATGAATCTTATTTAACGAAGTGGGGGTTTAGGTAGCTATACGTGCGACGCGTAAAGATATGTCGGTGACCCACTTTGGTCTCTGTGGAAGTACGAAATAAAACAACAAATGGTACCTGATTCACCTGATCCGCAACAGATATGGGCCATCAAACGCACAATTCCTCTACTAAACCCAAGTTTCTGTTTGTTTGTTTGCGTCTGCTTATTCGATTTGTCGTCGAGGGCAAGTGAACCGATCCGGAAGATGGTCTAACAAAAACTGGGCCAATCCGATGGAAAGTAAATAAAATGATGTGGTGAGGGGTGTGTGAAAGAGTGAGAGATGAATGTGAAGAGGGGAGGGGGCTGACATAAATTTGCGTGCTGAAGGCGCAATTGAACGGAATTGCAGCAAATTTCAAAGACCCTAACACTGTCTTTGAGAATCGTTGTTCATGGTTTCTCACGAATTTTTGTTCCAGCTGCTCATCGATGTCTTTTCAACATGCCACATCAAAGAATCCGTGCTGGCCTTAGTGTTTATTTCCATCAACACATAAATATTGAGATGGGAGGCAGGAATAAAAGCCACAAAGCGCTTGATAAAGTTCTCACACCTCTACTTCAGAGTATTAACACTGAGCTATCCTTACTTTAGAGTCCTTTATGGGCTGATTTTGATTTCTGTCCTTCGAATTCAATTAGTACGTATGAGGAAACGGGGTAATTTGTATAATGTATATTCGTTATAAACACACACTTAAACTCTAATCAATGGCCACCAATCAATATATTCACGTAATACCATAATCCAGTTCCTACTATGACTTTGATTATATTTAGAAACAGCTGTTTTGAAATAAAAGGACGGTTCCTACGGAGACAAGCCGTCAGTGGTGGCGACCACGAGGTGACGTGTGATGCATGGTAATTTGTCACTAATTAAGAAACACACATTAGTTAACTTTTAAGCTTGTTTCAGCGGACTCAACGTAGTTGGGAAATTGAAGCGAGTTTTTCGTACAAGCCATATAAATTTTTGGGACCTAGAAAAATGCGATTTGCCGCTGAATTATGGCACGACGAAATTTGGCTATCAGAGCGCGCGAAACCGAAACTGGGAGGCTGCAGCGAGCGCAATGCCACGCCTCTCAAGGCCACGTTCTGCTTACGTCACCCAGAAGTGGGCAGCCAGCGTGTTGCGGCTCCGGGCTCCTCCATGTCGCAACGCGCTGGCTGCCCACTGCATTAATTTATTTAGTATTATTCATACAGGGGGGGCATATCACTTCTTAGTCTACAGCAGATGAACACCGAAATCTCATTAAATTTCTTGTTGCCAGGCTAAAATATTTCCAAAATGATGTTTCTAACAAGATCAGCGCATGCAATTTTGAACATGTCTTCCAAGTTCATGATATCCACATGTTTACTTTGACACAATATTGGTTCACTGATGCCAGTGCATCCTTTCCTTTAGTTGAATATGTTAATACAGTTATTATCAGTGCAATAAGTATCAATAAAAGCACTGTGACATGCACTAGATAATTCTTGAGCAGCATACTTCTTCATGTTTCCTCCGTGACCTCTTTTCAACGGCTAACAAATGTTTAACGTTATCGCTCAGTGCAAAAAGCGCCTGCATGATGTGGAATATAATCTGATGCTGTCGTTGAATCTATCTGTTGTGTATGTTTTCGCCGAACCTTGTACAATCATATTGCATGCGCAGCACGACATGTGTAGTAGTCTCTGGAAGGCACGCGGGCACCAGCGATTATCCTGGAACGTTCGATGGGTCATGTATGATAGCGAAGGCGCTTGACCCGCAGATCACATTTTCAACGATCGCCGACTGTGTTCGCCGCGATCATCGTGCTTATTGTGTTTGCTATTAGGGGCACACGTTCGCCCAATAAAGGGTTACCTTCGTCATTCACAGTTTTGCTACTGTGTTCTTGACCGTCACTACAACGTTACAAAATAGCAGAGCCCGAGGCTAAGCTCATTTCTTAACAATGAACGTGAAAAATCAATAAATGAATAGCCGCCAACATGACTGGAGCAATGACCTCCGGAAGCATTCGTATATAATAAAAGCTTCGGGTAGGGACGCTTTACAGATAATTGCACAGTTAATTTTCTGCAGACGAGAGAGAGAGAGAGAGAAAGAAAAAGAGAATGATCTATAGAAAGGCAGGGAGGTTAACCAAAGGTAGTTCCGGTTGGCTACCCTGCACGGGGGGAAGGGTTAAGGGGGATGAAAAGAGATGGAAAGTGGAAGGGGGCGTTAGGGAGAAAGAGAGACGAGCACAAACAAACCGCGTACACTATGGAGCGGTAGGCGGCGGCGTTCTTAGTCTATCGCGAAGCCCCGTAGACCGCAGGAACCTTAGTAGGCTTTCAGCGCGTATGTTCTTTGGGAGCACTTACCTGAAGCTTTTGGTCCTGATAGTGGACGATTGTTCAATTGGTCCAGCACTCTGCACATCACTTCTCTCTGGGAACTGTATCGCGGACAGACACAGATAATGTGTGCGAGCGTGTCATCGCTGTTGCATGTGTCGCACTGTTGGCCATTCCATTAAGGAAAGCATATGAATATGTAAATGAAACAATGAAACACCTAGCCACAGACGATACAGCATGGTTTGTTCACGTGTTAATCGAGGCGGTAGGTGCATCCGTATATCCGGAGACAACAAACGCAAACGACACATGGTTAAGACGTTGGAATCTCACAGGGGCCAAGTACATTCATGGGACATCAATCGCAGCTCAGCCGCAGCGTCTGTTCGCGAAAGCGAAACCAAGGCAACTTGACCATTTTCTTGTGTAGATCAGGCGGCTTCGTCTGTGTGGTCATTCCCGTTGATGGTGCAATGTCCTGGAAGTCATTGAAAGATTATGTCGCGTTCCTTATCATGGCTGCGATGATATATCTGCCAAATTTCTGAGGCGAGTTGTTCATTTGGTCCGTTTGCGTTGGGCTTTTTATGCATGCACTCAAGGGCTGCGTTATAATCACTAAAGACTGCCCATTGTTGCGGTGATTCCTGATTAGCGAAATCAAGTGCAGCACGGAGTGCCGCAAGCTCTGCACCCGTCGAGGTGGTGATACATGAAGTATTCAACCTGATTTCTGCATAGTTTGCCGTGATGATGACTGAAGCAGCAGAGCTGTTGAGTTTTCCCGACCCATCTGTGTAGACATGTTGCCGTGATCTGTGCACGTTGTAAATGTGTTCCAAAGTTGCTTGCTTCAGAGCTTGCTACAGCACTCCGGCTTTCTTTCTGATGCCTGGAATTGTCAATTGCACTCGCGGCCGGTGCAGTCACCCCAATAGGTTTGATAATCGGGCAGCAGGCGTGAATTGTGAGGGCAAGTAGGACTGATGTCTTACAATACTTTTGGCAAATGTAGAGTGTGGCTTTAGAAAAAAAAGTTGAAATATACGTATTTGTTCTTGAGAACGTTAGAAGTGTTACAGATTTAAATTAGGAAAAATAATTTTAAGGATATGCACCATCAAACTTAACAAAGCCGATTGCATGAACTGAACTTGCAGCTCCGTCTCAATGCAACGAAGAAATGCGAAAGAAGTGCACCAAGAAAGGCGCGGAGTGCGTCACGGTGGATGGAAAGGCAATCTGCAGATGTCCTGAGGGAAAAGTTGAAACACCGCAAGGATGTTCAGGTTTGTTCAAGAATCATTCAGTGTGCCTACATTCACCATGCCAGGCCATCTATTTTCAGTTAAACGTCTGTACACGGCACATCCTCTCTGCAGCAGTGAATTATGTATTTAGCTAAGCTGCCTTTAAACTTCTCGTTATGGCGCAGTTTTCTTAAAAAATAGATGAAATAGAAGAGTTAATTGAGGCTGTTCGATGAATTGTATTTCTTTATTGTTAAAAAATAGGAATTATATGCATGACTGGTAATGCAAGAAATATGGCGGGCAATACCTCAAGAATTCAAAAGACACAGTAGACAACGCAAACAAAAGTTTACTGGAAGATAGAGGCTTGAAGGGATTAACAGTGGTCGAACAAGTACTATCGCTGGAGCCAACGTTTTGAGAAGGCGTCTTGTCAAGGCAAGTAGGACAATTCACTAGTCGAAACATTGGCTCCAACGGCATTCCCTGTTCGACCACATTAGACAGCGCAGTGTTATATAGTGGCAGTTCTTGTAGATTTTCCGCTACTAGAGCGAACTACTTCATTTATTCGACGAGCCCTAGTATGTTGCCGCTGTTCTTGGTTGCACATTACACCACTGTGCATTTGTATTTTGCTCTTTGTAGATCCCGGACCATCCAGTGCTGTCTCAGTCTCCTCTACGACGCTTTTGTTACTGGCCGCCATGACTGTAGCTGCAGCTGCAGCTGCATAGTTGTAAGGTTGATTACCAGTTCAAGTACCGAGAAGTGTCAGAAATACACAGAGGAAGCTGACAACAAATACCAAAGTGCATATTCGAAAGTCTTAAATTACACACAGTGTGTTTATACCGCCCCCATGGTTCAGTTGATAATAACACTGAAGCTCAGGTGCAGTTTCTCTTGTTTAAAAAGATTAAAAACTCAAGCATGTACTTGTGTTTTTACATCTACCACTCTACCTGAAATGTAATTAGTTTTTACAAGAAAAAGTGACGTGATGGATGGATGAAATTCTTCCTGTTTACCTTCAAGTGTTTCAAAAAGGTGTAAACTTAGAAATACAAAACAACTACAACACAACTGTACGAAAACTTTACTAATGAACTGTAGCACCACGTGTACAAGTTCGTAGCAAGTTGGCATCCCGAATCTCAAAAGGCACCTATCATTCGACTTGATTTTCATTACTTGTCGTATTCAACTACATAACCTAATGTCACAGGCATCAATTGTGTTGCTTACGTCAGTGGCACAATATTGAGTGGCAAGATGTTAAAAGAAGTTAAAGAAACAGGTAAAGGGCATATGTGGGAGCAAGATAAATATGATACAGTCTAACCCAGTTGTGACGAACAGGCTTATGCTCTAAAGATACTTCGATATATCAGGTAATTTTGTTATTTGCAATGGGGGGGGGGGGGGGGGCGAGAAATAGCAATGACGAAGTTATTTATTTGAAACAATATGCGCGTAGTAGGCAGTAGCTTTTGTTTTTGCCTTCAACACTTTCGAAATATGTGAGGGAGAATTGCGTTCTCAATACGCGAGATTCTGCAGAACCTGCTGCAGTCCATTTCGCTGAATGTCGGCTTCCAATACACTTTTCAGAGCTTCTGGCACACTGCCTCGCATTCGTACACATGTGCTTGAGATTAAAAGAGCGACAGAAACAATAGCTCTATTCAATGCTGCCCCCAATTTGATGCAAGGAATTCGGTGTATGGAGTTCGTTATGAGCAATTCATTTTACATAAGTATCGGTCAGTGTATTTCACGCGTTCGATATAGAAATCACTTCATCCAGGTTCGCCTATACAGGTTTGTTATTTACTAGTATTGTATAGGTATTGACGAATATAGGTACTTTTCACGGCGAATGTAACTTTAGTGAGACCTGGCTAATGTTAGGAACATAGGAAATTGGTCGCATCACGTATTTATTATGGAAAAAAAACTGCAGGCTATGACCATTGTATGATTCAGATCATTGGTGGCACCGGAAAAAATATTCAGCGATTAGACAGACGCTACAAACAGTGTTAAGTGTTATATTTATGTATCGGAGAAAAACAAGCATTGCGAAAATGTGGACGTGATGTTACGCCAAATCACATCTTCTTTGTGCACGTTTGTGTTTATAGTAAGCTACTTATACTATGTTCTGGGCACGATCGGAAGGAGTGCGCTTTGGCAGCTTTTGGGACTGTGCACTCAATCGCTTGTCGATAGCTTCAGATTTGCGATGTCTTTCATGCAGTCATTACGCCATATATTGCGACGTAGAGTATAATACAATGTGACATCGATTTAGATGGTTCATGTCTGTATCTTTTATAAGTGACGCACCATTTCTTGCTCGCTAGTGCCAACAGTGGTGTTGCCTGCTATGCATTAAACGGAAACTTTAGGACGGAAGGAAGCTCCTAGTAGACATTACTGTCTCTAGACTCCAATGCGACTCATCTTTCCTCTTAGAGAACACGCAGGAGTATTGATAAGTGCAGTGACCTATGAATGTCGCACAAGCCGAACCAGTTCTCACAGGGAAGAGAATCCGTTCTTTAACGAGGGTAGGTAACGACGCCCTTCGAGGAACTCGTGCCGAATAACTAACCAGACAGAGACTGACGCAGTGTTACAGTACTGTAGGATAGACGCTTTCTGCGTCTGTGCAGATAAAAAATTCCAACAATTCTTCTGCTGCTTTTCTTTCACATTTGTAGCACTTTTGTTTGCTTCGCGCGTAGGGATCTGTGTGCAGTGGGAAAAGCAAACGAATTTCCCATCACGTGCGGCTTTGTCACTCATTTGCTTACCTTTTTAATAAAACAAGTTTGCCACTGACCACGTTGTAAATGATATTGTGTTAATATGTTAACAATGCTATAATAATGAGTTGCATGTCAAACTAACATGTCCGTACTCAAATTATCTGTGCGTTTTAGAGGCGAAAGATGAATGTTATTCTGTCATAATGATGCAAAGTGCAACATTGAGGAATTGGCACAGACAGTTTCCACTTCTTATTTGCGATAATTGTTCAGTTCCTTCGTTGTATAAAAGTGAACGCGTGCAAAATAAACTAGATAATTGCAAAGAATGTGTATTGTTGGGCAAGAAGAAGGCGCCATGTAGCTTTTGGATAAGGTTAATAAAATATGGCAGCTAAGCATTGACCCAACTACATGAAAGTCACGTTGCTGCCATACTTGATGATGGCGACAATTGTGTAGTATCATTAACAATTCCTGCATTTTTTTTCTTGGAAATAAGCTTTTGATGGGGGACGGGCGCATGTAGAAACAACGAGAAGCCTGCGCGTGCGTTGTGTATCAACCATGGTCGCTGCGATTATTCGGAATTGTATTTATATTGAATATACATGTGAAAATATGCTGTTGCAACACACCTGCTTTATTTTCCCGTGTCATTACGCAAAGATCATGTGTTCAATAAAACTACCAGTGAATAAATTTTTCCATAATGTCGCAATGTATATCATATGCAAAATTCCGATGAATACACTGCGATGGTTTTGACATGTCTAGCGCCGTTCAGAGCGGATCCAAGAACTCTTTTTTGAAATGGTCGAAGTAAGGTAAGTCACGGCTACGTATTTTGCGTTTTGAAGCGTAACCTAACGTGACAAAAACAATAAAAAGAAGGCTGCAATTTATCTAGCACATTTCACAAGGATTCATCTTGTAGCAAAATTTCGCAAGTTTTTTTTTCACACGTCCGAAGTCAAGAGAACGGTGCGAAAAGTGGCAACAATTACATCTGCTGTTTATAAAAGGAGCTAGCTTCAGAACTAAAGTTTTATCTGTGTGCAACTCAAGTGCTTCGATGGGATTTCATTCAATTAAATACCACTCAACGGGAATTTCGCTATATACAGAAATTTATTATGTAGCCCACACTATTTCTCCACCCTGCACTGATGAAGGAGGACGAAATCACTCCTAAAAAGGAAGCACTCAGAAGGAGAGCGGTTTCATCGACGAACGAGTTGAGTTCTGGACAAAACGGAGCACAGTATTTCTGTTTGTCCACCGAAAAATTACCATGACAGAAGTCAATTTAGCATGCAAAGGACATTTCTAATATATTCTTTTTAATAGCCCCTTTCATCTCTTATCTGCATATAGTGATGATGAGCGAAATGGCCAGAAAAAGAGAGAGCGAGAGAGAGAGAAATAGAGAAGCCATTTATCGGCAGGCATAGACCTTTGCCGGTCTGCTTATGACCGCTGACATACTACTCTGCATAGGGAGGAGGAATGTGATTAAAGATTCCAGAGGGCAGTGGAAAAAACAAAATGCAAATAAATATAGTATGAGGGAGTAAACCAGAAAGTGATATTTACAGGTCCTTGAAAAGACTCATGATAAGCTGTATTAAAGTGGAAAGTTGGGCGAGTTAGTATGCATTCCTATTAGTAACAGCACGAAGAAAACGACGACGGGTTGTCTTGTGTTCTTTCAATCCGTCAACGTTTTGTTCGCGCTGTCACCATAATGAATGGACGATAAGCCATATACAGAAGCAAAGGCCTGGGGAGCCTGGCCTAACAGTTCATCAGCCCACAAAGTTGGTCAAGCGCTTCTTCAGTACTTGAAGGAAATAGAGTTGAGTGCCCGACTGTAGACATGCTGCACCAAGCTTAGTGCATGTGAAAGTGCGATATAGACTCATGTATTCTAACGCCCATTATTTCACTCCCCTATCCTCCTCTCAATGTGTAGTGTAGAAAACTGGACTCAGTTTGGTTAACCTCCCTACCTTTCCTTCCTCGCTTCTCTCTGTCTCTCTCTCTCTCTGTCTCTACAGGTTAAACAATGGGTGAATTGAGGCTTTTCTATGACATTAAGTTTTCCGAGAGGGCCATTTTATGAAAGGTATCCAAAGAAGAAATCCGAATCTCGCCGTTGTTTTGATGGGCAAGGCCTACGGCCTATATGATGCTACGTAACCTTAGTGCAGCGTGACAAATATTGTTCACCTGGCACTCAAAACAAACTAAGTTGTCGTGGTGCGCGGGGCTTTCAAGTAACATGGAAACAGTGCTACGCCCTATGCGATACAGACAACTTTTCGTGGATGCTACTTTCAATCGATGCCTGTGGTATAATGTGTCTGACTGAGGAGGAAGTAGTCGCGGAATTCTCGATCTTACTCCGGAGTCAACGAATCGCAGAATATTGATGAAACGGCAGACTTCGGAGGCGATTCCTTCCTTCATTGGCCCATTTTTTTGCCATATACAAATTGTCGGTACACTTAAAAAATATTATTTTGAAATTTCTCTATTGAAGTCCGTTTCGGGCAGCTTTATCCGCTATTCGGCTTCCCGAGATACCGGAGTGACCAGGTATCCACTGGAAGGTGACGCAATGAAAACACAGGGAGCTGCCTTGAATTGCAAGATCACTTACGATGGTGGTGTTTAAACACATAAACAAATGGGAAAGATAAAAGGTAGCATAAAGGTAATAAAACGACAAAGTTCTCTTGTCCATGTGTGTACATTTATAATAATACAACGAACCATATGATGACTTCGTGTCTGCGTGATTTATTAATCCAAGCACCTTTGGTTTTGTTAGGTGCTGCCACAAACTAATAGCTCGTTTACGTGAGCTTCATACGATGATCGTGGGGCCGTTCCTTCAAATTTTGTCTTACTTACTGAAAAAATGCATTTACCAGTTATTTCAAACATATGTTTCTGTTTTGTGGCCTTAGCTTGAATAGAAACACTTCATTGTATATATTTAGGGATAGTTCTAATAGAGAAATTTATCATTTGAACGGCTCCCCTCGCACCAAAAATGGCGCCATTATGAAACCAATGTCTTGGACCAACTACATATTATGAAGTTTTTTTTTCGGGCTTCAAGGCCACTTCTTTCCATCTTGCTGCCGCTATTATGCAGTAAATAACGGTCCTTGTCCACATTACGTACGAACTTCTTGTGTAGGCGGAGTCGTACATGCAAACTACTAACATGCGCGATGTTTAACTATGCGCTTATCCTTTTTGATGGTATTCAAGTAAAATCATGACGTCTATCGCCAATAGCAGTGGACAAAGCGTTCCTTCAACGAGAGGGTAAGCTTCAGAAGGTTGCGCAACTCTGCAGCATTCAGAATCAATCCAAACTTCGGTTATAAGAGTGCCGCAGCTGAGCTGGAGAAATTTTCTTCACCTGCATAGAGTAAATAAAGCGATAGGAAATTGAATGAGCTTCGTAATCAGTGATTGACACAAAAACACAAAGCACTAACAGACGCAAAGTAAAATTGTAGACCTATTGCTGACGACGGCGCATCCTATGGTCGTAAAGTGCATGAGCCTAACAGCAAAATTTTAACGTTCTTTGTGTCACTTAAAACAACTGTTTATGCACATTATTTGCCCAATCTTTTTACTGAGCTACTATGACGCGCCTTCCAGTAGCGCGGAAGCTTCTAACACCACAAAATTTTCTCTTTAGGGCATTATGTTTGTGATACTCCTAGAGTCCTTGGATTATAAATTGTGCAACTGCCGTACACAAGAAACCTACGTCCTTTTTGCCCAACCCAGAATCCCAGCAAGCACTGCAAGCCAGTACAAAGTAGAACTCAGAAAACGTGCTGAGAGGCATTGTTGCGTGCGATGATGTGCTGCAACTCTTCTAAAACGTGAAATGTTGACCAACTACACTTGGTTATCGCAGAAGGGTGCTTTTTTAATTAATAATATTTTATGGGTCTCCATGCTGCATGTCGTAGCAAGACACAGCACACATTTAATTACAAATCGTCATATTTCTAACCTTTGGCACACAGTAGCTTCCAATGCAAAAAACATTGCCTCCTTAGTTCAGAAACAGCAAGAAAGTACCCAGTTACTGTCCTGTAATTAAATGCAGCTCATACAGTACGAGTGCTGGTCAAAACGTCTTCATTGAAAAGTCTTCAGTTCTTTACATTGGGACACAATATCATGCAGAACGACCTCATGATGAACTACAGCAAATGGGTTGGCAAACCATAATGAAAACGACTACATCACGGAACCAGAAAAGATACGTCCCTGTTATTCGCGCCTTTTCTCTTTCTGCGCTGTAGTAACTTTCATTGTGGAGTAACTACAGACAACATCAACTTAAAAACTAAATTGAGACGCTGGCATGAATTCTACCCCTACGTTGTATGGGAGCGCTCATCCTCGCCACGTCTTCGGCCTGCTTGCACGACAAATTAAGCCAAATATTTCACATAGGCTGAAAAATTCATATAATTTCAAATAATACGAAAAACGATTGATGACTTTTTTTTCGATCCTCGAAGCAGCTTGACAATGGCAAATAATTGTGGAACAAAGTGTACGTGTATTGATGGGCGAGTCCACTTACGTGACTATGTTCTTTGCCTCAACTGGTTTTCATATGTACTTGAAGCTAAAGATCTTCACTGGCCACAGTCTTATTTTTCAACCTGTAAATAAAATACAGGTAAAAGCTGTCACGACATTACGAACATTTTGAATGTCGACTATATCTTCTTTCATTTTTCTTTCTCGGGTGTTGGGCTGCTGAGCACGAGGTCGCGGGATCGAATCCCGGCCACGGCGGCAGCATTTCGATGGGGACGAAATGCGAAAACACCCGTGTACTTAGATTTAGGTGCACGTTGAAGAACCCCAGGTGGTCAAAATTTCCGGAGTCCTATACTACGGCGTGCCTCATAATCAGAAAGTGGTTTTGGCACGTAAAACCTCATAATTTATTCTTTTTTATTTTTCTCAATGGGACCGCGTTCAAAACGTTCCGTTTGTCTTTTTTTACACGTTAAAACAGTGTAAATTGTACGTAGCTTTGTCGGGCAGATAGGCATAGCCTCATTATTTTAGGAGAGAAACTGTACATTCGAGCAACATATGCCAACAAAATTATTATTTTTACTATATCTTTTTTGCTTTAGCGATAATACGGTTCAATCCAAACAGATCATTAAAACTTTTGCTGAGAAAGAAACGCTTAGGGGAATACGGCACCTTGTAAGTACCGCCATTCATTGAATTCTAAGCGACGCCAGTTGTTTCAGACCGCATGCATATCTGTAGAACAAAGTTAGGACGGTGACACGAAAACCGCGTCGCTGATAACGATTCCCAAGCTCCAACTTGGGCAGACAAGTCAGCTGTGAAGTAGCTTATTTCTTTTGTAGGTGTAGGGCGAAATGGTGACATGAGTTGACCGCTATGATTTCTGTAGTTCCCGCCAAAATGTGTTACTCTCTTTATTATTTCTTAGTCTCGCTTACCACCTTTTCAAATAATTTTGGAAACGGGTTTGAGGATGTGCTCAGACAGTAATAACCAGACAGTAATAAAGACAGTAATAAAGAGCTCGGACAATAATAACCAGCTAGATGTGTGCAAAACGTCAAAACTATGCACACCGATGATCGTGCCTGATATGTAACACCAGCCACGTTGGCTCAGTGGCTATAGCGATCTGTTTCTGAGCACGAGGTCGAGACTTTGGTTCCAGACCGCGATAGCTCTATATTAATTCGGGCAGAATGCAAACCAGGTGATCGAAATAAATACTGAGCCACCAACTACGACGTCTCTTATAACCCATTGTCTTTGTTTTATACGTAGCTGTGCTGCTATATTACTTTAGCCAGAGTAACGAAATTGACAATCACATTGAATGAACGTTGAATTGAGGGGAGACTGTCTTACCTTCTAATTACTGCGCCGGCAATGCCGAGGCAAATTATAATGAACACTCCAAGAATAACGCCGACAATAGTAATATTTCTCTGTGCAGCTGTAAAAAAATGCAGAAAAATGTATTTTTCAGGTGCGATCAAAAGCCAATGCTCTACAAGTTTGCAGCGCGCACGCACATTCACACACACACGCACACGCACACACGCACGCGCACGCATGCATACACAAGTGCACGTTAGACTAAGTTGCAGCCCTTTCCGAGAGCTGAAAGAAAATGGAAGGTGTGTTTCGGCCCAAGCATCGAAGCTTAATTGGCTGTGATACAGAACACATGGATTTGTTTCTACATTTCTCAACCTTTAGGTTGGTTGGTCATAAGAGAAAGGATGTGGAATCTTGAAAAAAATTTACAAGGTTTTTATTACGAGATGTCATTGCGTCGTTAGTTCTTTTTTTTTTTGCAAAGTTCGCAACGCAGGAATATGACATGAAATTCCCAGTTGCGCATGTGACCTACCCCAATAGCTTCCTCCTAATACTTCCAGAGTTTTACAGCAAAACCAGTAGATATGTCATTGCAATGTTTTCTCAAGATAAACAACAAAGAAAAATTTCCTAAGCAATAAATTTTGGTAAATAACGATCTCCATGAATTCTTCTATGTTCAGTAAATTTT
This sequence comes from Dermacentor andersoni, assembly GCF_023375885.2. NCBI lineage: Eukaryota > Metazoa > Arthropoda > Arachnida > Ixodida > Ixodidae > Dermacentor > Dermacentor andersoni. The sequence goes on along the minus strand of NC_092818.1, from coordinate 160,389,117 downwards.
GAGAGAAAATGCAGCATTTTAACAACCTTGCAACCTTCATATGGAGCCTCCGGATGTATCCAATTCTTTCTGCTTCCACAGATTCACGTTGAGGCACCTCTGTTTTCCATATCCCAGTGTGGCAGACGGATGTCTCATTCCTCGAATTATACTATTTTAAAGGGCTACTCACCAGGCCCCATTGCAAATTTGGCTCTACATTGTAAGTCGCAGGGTGCCGTCTGTGGAGCCTTTCACCGCAAGAATGTTTTTTATTGGTTTATTAAAGGAAGGAGATAGTAGAAATAAATGTCGCATTACCATGCTGTGAGGAAGCGAGCTTCCCTAGCAACAAAGACGCTCTCTCCCGTTGCCTCGAATAGCGACATTCCTCCTCTGTCTTCTCGCATATCATAGCTGAGCAAACACGTCGTGGTTACGTCACGAGCCCAGCCACATTTTCTTTTATTGTACTCAGCGATCTTCTTTTGCAGCACGGAGCACCCCCCCCCCCCCCCCCCTGGCGGCCGTATTGTGCGTTCCGCATCATGTGATCTATTGATGGCACGTGACATAATGGATGATGTTGCAGGCATGACCTCTTACGTAGAGGCATTTGTTCCGACCACCTTGACCTTCTTGCTGGCACAGTGCTGCGAAATTGACATTTTTTTTTTACACCAGCATAAAAATATCAGTGCCCATTGCAAAAGAAAGAAGGGCACCACAGTCGATACAATAAAATAATGTTACCTACTGAAAGACAGCGGCTATTCCTACCTATCCCTATCCTTTAATGGCCACCTCATTAAGTTAAAGTCATTAAAATCATTTTTGCAGTTCACAGAAAAATGTCATACCGGTGTACTTTTCGAAATGAACTTCACAACTTGGCCCTGTGTAGCTCGGTTGACACCTGTAAAATAGTAATGATAGAAATCCAAATTACACAAACAACCTGCTCCTGAGCATAATCGAATAATCCCAAAGTTTATGTACACTTCCACAAAATATATCTGTGCCATAGATTCTGCTGTAATAAAGTAATCATGTTTACGCAATCAAACAGAAGCATCAGGTTTTGTTCACATTAGTAGAGTTATGTTTGTGTTATCACCGTAATAAGTATAATAATGTTTAAAGTTATGGATAACAAGTTTACCGCAGTTCTGCAATATTTTTGTCATTTACACAATGACACTTCAGTTCATTTTGGACGTTCCAACTGCATCTTGGAAACAAACTTTTTTCTTTTAGCTGTATCAGTAAAGGTCCCCTAAGGAACACTATAAGAACCCGAACCTGTAGTACACGAAGAAACGTACCGACAGTAGTAGGATACCTTCTCACTTCTTTCACAGACGCCGCGATTCTTGCAAGGATTCTTGTCGCATATTGCTGAAGAAGGCAATTAAGAATCACAGTTATCCATTTGGCAAGTCCACGTACTTCGGCGTAGAGGAACACTTTTATATGCGTTGGGCCTGGGCTCCCGAAGCTACCAGTTCTTGGCTTCGAAACAATACTGCAAATATACGACGACTGCGGAAAGCGAGTAATGAAAGCTGAAGAACAGCTCTTTAACAAGGAATTGTCCCAGACGCGACAAACGTCTAGTGCTGCTATAGTGATGACTATTTAAAGTGCTATACTGCGCTAAACAAAGGGGACAAAATGTTGCAGTTATGTTCATCACAGTGTGTAATAGGGAAGCGCTGAAACTTACACACCCTTTTTCCTCATTATTTTGGAAAGCACCGGCTGAGGAGTAAATACTCACAAAAGATGTTGTGTCGAAAAGACCATGGAAAAATTTCGGACGAGAGAGAGTAGCAGTAGCACTGGCAACACGAAATAAAACGCACATTTCATAACAAAATATCGAAAAGGAGTGAGCTGGAGAGAAACTAAAGATTAGTCATGTATGTAAAATATGAGATAATAGAGCGCTTTTCCTATAGTCTAGAACACTGATCGCGTACAATATTTCTGTGAAAGATGAGCATCTGTGCGAATCAAAAGGGCTATCGCGCAACCTGTACGACCAACTGTGTACGACCAACTGCGATGGGTCGCGAACACCACTGGATAGCCAGAGCTCGTCATACATCTGCGAGTATCTCCACGTACTGTTCTGGAATGGAAAGCTAAATTTCCTGTGAATATATCAATCCTGCTTTGCGGTACCGAAGTATTTAGTAGCTGCCTCTTGTGTATAGTTTACATAATGCAGATCGTTGAAAGCGCCTGCGTATGTTTCAGTTAAGAACAGATTCATGATATCCTTCCAATTTCCACACCTCGATTGTCAATGCTACATGCAACAAAAACACGTTTACCAGGCTGTGAATGAGAACATTTCCCAGGAATGTGAATACCACACGTCCTTTTCGTTACGTATAGCGTTTTAGGCGTCATAGTACTTCTGAAAAGTCGTGGTCGCATCCGTACTTTGTTAGTTACCATGGAGAGTTGTGCGTACAGGACTAGTGCGGTGGCTAAGCAATGTGAGCATACGAGTACTTCACTCACTTATTGAAGCGCGAATATCAGAATGAGTGATTATTGTTGCTATCTTTTCTTGCGCCACCTAGCAAAGAGAAAAAGGAGCGCAGATGTATGACGAGCTCTGGCTATCCAGCTAGTGGTGTTCGCGACCCATCGCAGCTGGTCGTACACCTTCGCCCCTGTTGTTTTCGCTAGGTTGCGCGATAGCCCTTTTGATTCCCATAGATGCGTTGCAGCATCACTGCATTTAGTAGATGGTCCTCGAACGGGACTTAAAGTACTTACGAACGCAGATGCCTTCTGTGGATTCGACGTAATTTGTGTGGCAGACGCACTTGCCTTCCAAACACTGTCGTTCTGGCTCCGTGCAGTACTCCTCGCATTCTCGCTCTGAAAAGAAGACACAGCGCCCGTTCATTTGTTTCGGTGGATCGTACAGGGATAATAGTGAAGGACCGTAAGGGAGGCCGAAAAAAAAATTGCCATTGATACTTATTTATCTAGCTCCCATAAACTCGCTTTGTGTTGTTACTAGAGGTGTTATTGCTCAGGCTTTATTAATAGGTTAATAACTTACAGCGTTAGTATTCCAGTTCCTTCAACACCTAGTGAGAAAACGTTATATGTGTCTTTAGGAGTAATAAGACCATAATTCTGACTGTTTTATGCGCTAAAACCACGGTCTGATTATGAGGCACACCGTATAATGGGGGACTCCGAATTAATTTCGAGCCACCGGAGTTCACCAGCGTCACCCAATGCTTGGTACACGGGCGTTTAGGCATTTCGTCCCCGTTAAAATGCGGCCGCTGCGGCCGGGATTTCCTCCCACGACGATATTGTACTTAGTAGCGCAACGCCAAAGCCGCTAAGCAACCACGGCGGACGTGTTTTATGTGTGTTCGATTAACAAAACGAATTTATATAGAGTGAGAAGAATCGACGGAACAAAGGGATTGGTTAATTGTTACTATCAACTAAATGACGACAACAGATAATGAAATCATAGGGAAAAGTAACCAGATTGAACGAGTTTTTGAGAAAACCCATACATCTTCCTCGAAAGAAAAGCCTCACACTTGAAGAAAAATTCTTCCTGGTCCGGGACTTAAACCTGCGACCATCGCATTTTCGTCAAACTCTTGCCTTTGCTTCGAGCTGTTGACAAGTTCGACTTCGCCCTGCCATCTGCTAGCCGCTTGATTAGCTCAGTTGGCAGAGCGGCTGCCTCGGAAAGGCGGTTGTCCCAGGTTCGAGTACCGGATCAGGACGAATTTTTCTTCAACTGTGAAGCTTTTGTTTCGAGGAACACGTATGGCTGTTTCCTTTGTTTCCTTTGAGACATCCACGATTGCGTGGATGTCTCATTTTCTCTTTATTAATCATTTCTCTCCACCTTGCGGGTTTCCGCAGAAGATTTCCGTCTAGCTCAATATTGAAATGGGGAGATAACGAAGAAAAGCCAAGTGAAAGAAAGACAGCTTGCTAAACCCAGAACTTTGACATGACGTGTGGCACGGTCTGCCAATGAAGCTTCGGCAGTGGCTGCGCCCCCTTCGTCAACATCCTTAAATATTTGTGTATGCACGTAGTAAACTTAGCCCTAGGAATGGGTAACCAGCTCTTCTTAGGGCCCAGGAACATATTGTTAACCAAAGCCGCGGCTTTATTGTATGTAGTCCTTATTCTTTTTACTAGCAAGTATAGAGAACTGTAATGGGACGCTGACGAGAAAAAAGAATTTCAGCTGTTTTGTGAATTACCTTAACCTCTGAAACCACAACAAAGTAATTCTTTCAGGAGCGGCTTGGTAAGACAGAACAGACACAAAAATGAGAGAGAGGTGATCCGGACGCGACCTTTTCTTTATTATTATTATTATTATTATTATTATTATTATTATTGATTGCATTCAATTACATGTTAGTGCCACCTATAACTGTTCGGTTAATTCATAAATGGGCTCGAAAATAGTATCGGACAAGAACTGTAGAAAAAACTCTAGTGAAAGAAGTCCTAATGTTCACATACGCAAAGAAAACTGTTTCTAAGCAATTCACAAGCTTTAGAGTGTACATGTTAACGTACACTCGGTGACCCTCGTTGGTGGAAAACACAGGCCACCCTTTTATGTTCCCGCACCAGCCAGCCATGACGTCATCGATTCTAACGGGTATTACTCTGGCCTAGATCATTCTTTATCCGCAAAAACTTACTGCACTGTATTCTAAAAGAGGAAATTTAAAGAACTATTATTGGGCCCCAAGAGCAGAAACACGAAGAAAAAAAAACCTGTATCCGTAGCGTCACAATGTATTGCTGGCGCTAGAATTTCAACAAAAAGATAAGTTAAGAAAACTGTCATCTCTATTTTATCTTCTAATATAGTTAGCCTATTACAGCAGAATTACCGAGAATAGAGTTTGGAAACAATACGTTATAACACTAAACTAGTTTAATGTTTCCCTTTATTGGTCCTTAAAGTGCTAACAAGGACATGCCTGTAGTCTTTTGCACACGTCGCTGTTGGAGCGTGGTATAAGTCACTGCAAAAGCCTATATGCACGCTGTAACTTTTCACCTAATTATCTAACAATAATAGGAAATTTTTGAAAACTTAGCTGTGACATTCTTGGTTCGTCGTACCTGCACAAAGGTCGACCTTGAGAGCTCCCTGTCCGTATGACGCCATGGTTCTGTACGCTTTTGTGCACTTCAGGGCGTACGAACTCTCGTTCTTAACACATTCGTACTGCTTCCCAAACTTCTGCGCTACATCCTTCAAGTAGGTGTCGCACAGGTTCTCCTCTGTTACCGCTGCGAACAAAATAAATAGATCATTTTCATTAGCTTTCACTGCTCTCATTTTCATTAGTGGCTGAAAAAGAAGTCCTTAATAATTTGTCATATCATAAATCTGTGATTTATCGGCGGCGGTTTGAGAACAAGCGTTTTCTTTATGACGTGTTTCTATAATCTTGTGTAAGGTGGTGCTGGTGGTGTAGATGTCTTTAAGATTGAAATAGTGGCCTCGGGGCCTAGTTTAGTATCAATTTCGTAAATCGCAGAATCCAAGGCGGTGCCCGTGCTATAAGAAAGGAGTTGAACTAAAATGGAGACAATGAACGCAAATTATGAGACCATCCGGGTCTGTAGGTGAGATCAACCCTCAAGGAAGGCCGCCTTCGTTGGATGTCGTTTGCGGTATCCGCGAAGCAACAGTTGGATGCAAGGATGCAGTGTGCGCGCAGTGTGATGAGTGCAATAGAATGCATTAGAGGATGCACGATTAGCCTCCTTTGCAAAGTTCTCGCGCCGGCAACAGAAAGTGAAGGCGTCTGAAACTGTTAGGCACGCCTATTTTTTACCGGCGTCATAGGAATTAAAATGCGGCAATCACGCAGTGCTTCTTATCACAAGCCGCGTCTTTACTGTAATAATTTCGTTGCTGTAGAAGCGACTGACGTGTAGTATACATCGCCTACCTAATTTTTTTTCTGTTTTAGTGAAAAACAAATAAAAGTGTAGTTCCCTGTCAAATAGACCACTTTCAGTTACGAATGATTATTCACTGCAATTATTAAAGAAAGAAAATATTAAAACTCGACTCCAACGAACTTACGCACAATTCTGTGCCAATAAACAGATTTACTGCCACGCAAAATTACGCTTTACCAGAGGATATTTTCATGGACTAACTAACTAACTAACTAACTAACTAACTAACTAACTAACTAACTAACTAACTAACTAACTAAATAGCACAAACTCAACGCATAAACACCGCAGCTGTGAGTCAATAGCTTCGCTACGCAGCTGCCGGCGAAGTCGGATACGTCACGCCGACAACGCCAGGATCGCAGAAAATTTCTACCGTGTACATTTCAGGATGTTGAAAGTTGCACGCATGCAGCAACCTGGCGATCAGCACATGCGCACAATGTGGGTGGTGAGTGAGCGCTTTTTCGTTTGTCGAAGGCGCTAACAATACATGGTATATATCGCACTGACCGCGCCAAAGCGCGCTGTAGGTCGCCCGGTGCGCTGGCTGCGCGCGCTGACGCTGTAGATTCTAGAGCGTCCACATCGCGCCAGTGTGCATCTGTAGCGTAACTGCGCCGCTCGCGACGTGCGCCCTCGGCACGCCGGACTGCATGCGCGTCTTTACATAAGCATTGCACAATATGGGCGTTGGCTTGAGCGTCGCTGCGCACTGCCCAGCAACTGTTTTCCCTTTGCGCTTCTGCGAGCGAGCAAATTCCGTAGAATTTCTCGCAATAATTACTAGATTTAACTCTGGCACTACAGTCGTTCAGCCGCCATGGGAATGATTGGCAGTACGTGGATTGGCCTGATCTTCGTGCTTGTGAATTCAGACGTTCTTGGGGCTTTGTTTGTTACGCTTTATCTGCCTTCACTGTCCTACATTTCAGAGCAATCTATAGTGTGCTAATGTGCAGAAGACTCTGCGAACACGCATAATCGCTGGCAAATTCAGCGGTTCGGCCTGTCGAGGTGCCCAAATTGAAGTGCGCCAAGCGGCTCGACAGCTTGACCTACGAGAATTTCATACGGGCGCTCTATGCCGCTTGTCGATGCATGCGTCACTGGCGCAATGGTTTCTATATCGGGCTTCTGTGCTAGCCATGCAGGAAGGAATAATATAGGAGGGAGTGCTACGTCACACAGCCAGCTTTGACAAACGAACGCTCCGCGAAGCCACAGTGGTGCACGAAGACGTAACATCTTGCGTGGAGATCATGGAGCAAGAATCGGTATTTGCTTGGACGTTTGGTTCCCAGTAGATATGCCAGTGTAGTTTTTATTCGATGCGCGTTTGTTCGGCTGTCCTGCCATGGCTCTACCTGCAGAGCAAAAACACTAAAACAAACCGCGAACTTTGACTTGCGATCACGTGTTCAGCCGACAGGTGTGGCTTTAATCGCGTTGTGTTATGCTCTTTATCTCCGATATCTTTCCTTCCTCCATGGTGCTGATGGCCCTTTGCTCGAATCCTCCCATCGGACAATCTTAACAATATTTATTTAATCATTCATTACATAGTACCGCGTTGACAAGTACCTAGTTACATAGTACCTAGTTTACAAAGTCACGTATCCGTTTGAAGCCAGAAGGGCGAAATTTAGGCAAATCCTTGTACTACCTATCATTCCATGAAGGAAGGAAAAAGTTAGGAGAGAGCATTGTGTCACGCAGCCAGCCTTAACAAACGAACGCTCTGTGACGCCAGACCATTTGCTCAGTGTCAGCTCAACACGTGACATCTTGCGCCGAGGTCACATGCGTACGTGCGCTGAACTTATGCACAAAACTTTGTGATTCATATACTGTTGGACTGTATATTTTTTATTCATCCAGTCTTCTAATGAGTGTCATATTTTATATCACTATTATCTCTTTTTAGGCAAACTTGTTTCCTTTGCCAAGTGACAACGAGTAGCCGGTGCCACCATAAAGGCGCCAACCTCTCCTAATATTCATTTCAATAAAAAAGCGAACAATAGAGATTTCCCCACATGGAGTAATTTTTTCCTTCCTCTACGTGAATGTCTAGCGAAAAAAAAATCGACCGGCAGTACTAAAACCTACCGCGCATTTTGACGTATTCTCCGTGCTCTGACGTTTTCACCACGCGTTGGATAATTATACTCTTGGCTTCAATCGCGTTGTGCGATGCTCCCTCCTAACGTTATCCTTTCTCTGGGCATCATTCCAATGCTGGATGAATACCCCGCTTCCAGATTCCGTAGACACAAGCGCCAGAGTTTCCTCTAGTAATTATTGTATGAAACTTTATGACGAATTCCACCGCCAAGTGTCGGTCCTTGTTATTGGTGCCGAAATAAAGAGAGGATTACCAAAAAAGGCAGGCGTTTCTTACAGAAAAAGACCTCAAATCCTTTTCAACCAAGTACCTGATACACTTCCGTTGACTACGTACAAATCCGGCGGAAAAAAGCAAATATCTTTTCCTTTGGTGTCATCACATCTCTGCAGTTTTTCGAGGGAAGCCTGGTCTTGTGGCATTTTGAAGTTCAGCTCCACTTTGTATTCGTCCCTGCGAGATGTTACAGTTGCGTCGAGTGTCATTAAATGGGCATTACGCGTAATAAAGAGCAGAATGAGTGAATCAACAATAAATTTTACTGGTCGCGTTACTGACTCAGTTTCATATATTAGACGAAAATAAATGAATCGGTTATGCATCTTAGGCAATCCACAACTGCGCATGATTGTTATTTACCCGCCCTAGTGGCTTAGTGGTTAGGGTGTTGCACTGCTAAGCACGAGGTCGCGGGATTGAATCCCGGCCGCGTCAGCCGCATTTCGATGGGGGATAAATGTAAAAAAAACGCCCATGTCCCGGGCTTTGGCGCACGTTTAACAGCCCGTGGTGGTCAAAATTTTCGGAGTCCCCCACTACGGCGTGCCTGATAATCGTATCGTGGTTTCGGCACGTAAAACCCCAGAATTAAACAAAATATATATGATTGTTGTTCTTTGCTATACAATTCTACCTACCCTTATCGAGGCTTTGAAAAAATTAACATGCCACCACAGCAAACAAGACGGATACGTTGTTGTTGGAAGTCACCCTGAGAAAGCAAGGACATTGTTTTTATTTTCCTTATCACTTATTTAGCTAGTATTGACTCGATATATCTGAAGATACTATGCTTGTGATGTTTTAATGAAGAACATTTAGAACGTCGCCGAAGAAATCAAATTCAACTGTTTGTAAAAGCCACCTCTAGCTTGGCCATTAACATTCTATTTTTCTTTACTGCTTGTTAACGAAAAATGGAAAGTGCTCAAACCGGTATCAGAAATCGCAGCTATCGACATCAAGGCGCAGTATTGCTCGAGTGCGTCAATTGCCTTCATGGAAGTGACAGAAGACCAATAATTGTTGCCTCCAGGCACGAAAACACGATAGCTGGGCACTCCGACATCGTCACGTCGCTTATCGCTATCGCTTAACAGCTGTTTCGATTCCCTATGGCTACCCATCGCGATCACTTAGCAGCTATATGGCGTTGCGCTGCTAAGCATTAGGTCTCGATGGTCGTATATCAATGGGGGCGAAATCCAAATACGCCCGTGTGCCATGCATTGGGTGCACGTTAAAGGACCCCAGGTGGTACAAATTAATCCGAAGAGCCCCGTTACGACGTGTCTTATAATCAGATCGTGGTTACGGTAGGTAAAACACCAGAATTTATTTGTTTCCAACGTGACTCTGGACGAGCACAGCAGGTAAAAATATCGCGGCCGTCGTCATACTAGATGTCTCGCGCATTGATAAGGCGATGGCGTGAGTGTAAGCATCAAGACATCAAATTCATTTTATTACAGGGCATTATATGGAAAGCTTAGCCAGGCTGTGGGTCAGCATTGTCTAAATCAAACAGCCCGAAAGGAACAGAGTGTGATAGAACCGATGATCTCAGAGGCTTGACGGCAGTGCTGTCGCGGCGGGGAAGTGCTCCATAATTTGATTTTCTCCGCCTTCTTTTAAAAACTGTGGAGCAAATTGACAAGCACAGGGCTGCGCCAAAATTGTAATTTTAAGAAACTGATTCGTTCGTAAAAGAAGAACAAAAATATTATGAATATAAATAGTTATATTAGTAAATACCTGATTTGTAGAAAAAAAAAGTACTGAGTTGTAAAAGCTCTCTACCTATAATATTGCATAGGTTTACAAAAGGTTCAACCGCATAGATTGCATTCACATTTTCTTAACTTCTTGGCTAGCGTTGTTTGTCACATCTCGTGCGCTGTAAACTGCCCTTTCAATGCGCAATCGTATTTGTCGTATGCAGTCGAGTGTAAGCCGCATCTCTTGATGAATCGCCTTCCAGTGGTACAATTCTCGGACTGTATAAAGCCCTGACGACGTCCAAATGAACGATAATTTCCGTGAGGCGAAAGCAAGCTTTACGGAGACGCGGTATTAAGATCTCATGGTTGGAATCTAAAACAAAAGTAACTAGGACATAGAATAAACTAATATAGTAGCAGATAATTCTTTGCAAAAGTAATGGCGAGCGGATATAATCAATACGTTCGAGCAAAGTAAAGGAAACAGCGCAAAGACATGTACACTATGCAAAGATTAACCTATTTTGACGACGTCGCAGAGGGATGAATTAGGAACACAAAGAGAATTCACTTACGAACACTTGAGTAGCTTGACAGTTCGTAGCGTCTGGGGATAAAGATTTCGCATCTGAAATATGAAACATACTTTGCACGTTAATTTTGCTTGAGTGTGACGTTTAATGCGTTAGCATTAGGAGTGTCAAAGTTGTAATAAATAGATAAAGAAATGTATGTATGTATGTATGTATGTATGTATGTATGTATTTATGTATGTATGTATGTATGTATGTATGTATGTATGTATGTATGTATGTATGTATGTATGTATGTATGTATGTATGTATGTATGTATGTATGTATGTATGTATGGTGCAACTGACAATGGTGTGGTCTGCTCGGGACTACAATCAGTTGGACTTCGCTCCTAGAAGAGGCGGGAGGTGTGTGGAGTGAGCTCCTGAACAACACTTTCCAATGTGGTGAACGCGGTTTCAACCATGGATCCGGGACCTCAAAGGGGTGCGACGTAATGCTAAAGCATTTCTCTCGCATTTGCCGCTGAATCGCCACTGAAGTTTGGTTTGATCGATGATTTGCTGCGGCCGCTGTAGCCGGTAGAACGGAAGGTAACGAAAATTTAAATAAGAGATAGAGCATTAGTTAGCTGTTTGCGTTGAGATCTACATAGAAAGGACTGCAGAAAACAGCATTTCATATTTAATTAAAATATTAAATTAAGATACTATTTGTAACCAATTACTTAACGGTAAATTGACCAACAGCCTCAAGATAGATCAAATATAAAAAAGAAAGAAAATACGGAGCTCTTAAACTAGAAAGAAATAAGCCTTGTAAACAAAATGAATAAAGTAAAGAACTTGTCCTGGTCCTCAGGTTATAACAGGTATCAGTAATTCTCCATGGTAGTTGATCTATTCTGTCTTGCCATCTACTAGCATTCTGGTTAGGTTATTTGTGGTGCCTGGTCCAGACACAGAGTTCGTACGGCTTTTTTCATCAATCACCTCGCTTTTTATTCTCGCGTCGCTTTTTATTGTTCCGTCTGGTTTGATATCTCACTCTATACGTGACACTTTCCAGTGTCACGTATAGGCATAAGGCCGCTTGAAAACCACGAGCGTTGCCGCCCCTTGACGAAGGCTATGCGGCTCACCTGTTAAGCAGGCAAGCAACTCGGGCTTTGCGAAAAGACATGGCGTTAAACATCCGTGATTTCACTGCTCGCGATAAGTCAGGAATTTCTGCACACCTAGGCCGAGACAAGCACATTGTTAAACTGAGTGAACTAAGACAAAATTCGCCAACTCGGGGGCGTGAAAGCAGCGTTGTGCCAGCCGCCCCTACGTAGTTTCTTCTGTAGGTTAGAGTAGTAGCAAGCTATAGGCACTGTATTCACATACAACAGGCGCCGGAATCACGCCCCTAGTTGGCCGATGCCGGCGAAATTCCTTCGGGACGACGTGGCATCTTCCCTGCACGCACGAATGCATGCAAGATCTATCGCGAGGGTTGGAATCACGGACATTCGCCGCAGTGCGTTTTCGTGAAGTGCGAGTTGTTTGCGTACTTGAGATAAAGGCCTGCCGCCCAGCCTCAGTTGCCTTATTCAGGACGCTTTTCACCGGTTGCAGTAGAGCCGCCAGCGACAGACGGTGATGGCAAGCGGGAGCCCGCCGCCGATGGTGTGCCGAGGCATTTTTTTTAGTCAACGGACGCTTTTCAAGCACGCCCAGCGAGCGGTCTGACTTAACCCAGGATTCAACCTTCTCGTCGTTTGAACTCCAAACAGTGTGTACTGTGCAACACAGTGGACGAAAGCTGTGGATTCGGCGTTATGGCGTCTACCGTTGTGCAATTTCTTCGACATGTGCAGGTTAGTTTCTGTTACCACCCTCTCGAACGGCTTTTGTTTGGCTAAGCAATTTCGAGCGCAAACGCTGCCTTCAGCGTTGTCACATCAAGATGTATAAAAGCCCGGGGCACTCTTACGCGAGGCAGTAACTTTTTTCTGCATTGGCGCAGCGTTTCTTTTTTCGATACTTCTATTATGCGAAGAAAGGCAGTCAATTTCATTCGGGCTCCTTCAGAGGACCAGTTTGAACAGCTTCTAGAAGGACGAAAAGCTGTAAAGTTGAAGTTATTGCCAATAGAACCTAATCAAACCTTGCCGACTTAGGACACGGTTGAGTTGAGAGTGCAGTTTCCGGGCCCGAATAGGAAATTTGTAAAGTGCGTGACTTAATTATGGCCGCTACCGGTCCATATAAAAATTCAGGCCCATTAGGATCAAGGTGCGTTAGAAGATGTATTTCTAACACAGATGACCATAAGGGTCGCGGAAGATCAAACAACTTATCAGTCACTCCCGCGAGGATTTTCGCTATGCGCACTTGAATGCAGAACGAGCAAAAAAAAAAAAAAAAAAAAAAAATTCGAGGAATTATTTTAAACAAAATAGACAAGACGGAACTGAAGCTGGCCTGAAGTTCGACCTTTATCTCGGTGATAGGTTTCCAGTATAAACGTGGTTATTGTTGTTGGTCTGAGTGATTGTGGCGCGTACCCACAGTGGGGGATTGTTGACGAATCGGGTGGTGTAATTAGATATATAAACATAAGGCAATTAACAATGTGGATACGCTGGAACATGGAAAGTGAAAATTTTGTTAGAGGAAAAGCAATCCGAAGAAAACCGCGAATACAGGAACTAGTAATAAATAAATAAATAAATAAATAAATAAATAAATAAATAAATAAATGCATGACGTGTACGCGTTGACAATCAAGAGATTCTGTCGTGGCACTGTCTGGCGGTGTTTGGTTGGTACACCGTCTCCGCGTAAAAAAGTAAGATTTTTAATTTCTTATTAGTTTCATTTATTAAAATATTGCCTGAGGTGCGAAATCATGTGCCATCTGGATCAGGCGATTTTTTTCCTTCAGATTACTATAACTTTAAACGGGATTGCACCACACGTTGCAACGGTGTGTTTTGTGCGCTCCTGTGCAGCGAACTTGCGTAATTGTCGCGCTTGAAAGTTGTGCTCCTTAGCATATTGTAAAAATGCCATTTCAAGCAGTGTAGCCCTGTGTTAGTCATTCTACCCTCGTCTGGCTGTGTCACATCAACCACTTATCTCCTATGTCTGAGGTGCGTGAAACCATGAAACAAAGTTGAGAGGAGTTAACATTTAATGTTCATAGTAATGAATCGCCATCCAGAGACTCCGAACTCACCATCATTGCTGACCTGCATTTGTATTTTATCGTCACTGATTGACGGAAGTGCTCATATTCTAGACATGCTAATCTGCAGCTGTTCTACTACGTTTGCGGAGGCTTATACAAATGTCTCTAATGTGTGCATGAATCAATGATAAATAAATAAATAAATAAATAAATAAATAAATAAATAAATAAATATGCACATCAAACTCAGATGTTGAAACCTATATGAAGCAAACACTTCGTGCAGCGGTTAATGAAATGCTCCCAATTTCTCCATTTCGTTCTACGAGAAACTGGTGTGCTCTGGCGTAGGCATGCTACGCAGTGTGACATATTTTATACAGGCGGGTTTTTTTATTTCTTTTCTCATTTATTTGAAATATAACGGTCGCGTCTTTGCCAGTCCGCCTTTGTGGGTACGTGCCATACTGCGGAAATCATAACCATCATCAGCACGCGTCCATCATATTAAAAAGCCAGTCTTGCTTTGGCACGACATGGCGTTGTGGGCTTGTGGCAATGTGTGAAAATCATCATCGTAATCAACACGCGGGCATGCTTCTTGGCCGATCTCCTGTTGAGGGTGCGTACCCCCGGTATGGGTATCTGCCATAGTATGAGAATCGTAATTCATAAATACGCAGTGATCATCGCACATAGCTAGCTGGTGTTGGTACGAGAGGAGTGTACGTAAGGTTGAGGCATGTTCGGGTCATTTCATAGAATATTTGCTTGTTTTGTTTGGCGTTCACCACGGGAAACCATGAGAAGGGACAACCTTTTTTCACCACCTGAAAAGGGAGGCTTCAGCTGTGTGCATTTGTTTGTGAAACAATTGGTCATGGTAGTACTTTATCTTAAAAATGTCCGTCCTTCGTTCCTTCTTGCGTTTATTCGAACGCATGTTGCTTCACACCTACTTTTTATTTTGTCACGAGAAAGAAAGCTATGCTCAAGAATTGTCTTTATGGGGCTTCCTAAAACAAACTCTCCACACTGTCTCATATTTAAAACTCAGGTTCACCCTACAATATTTGTTTAGCGATGATCCAACGCCGCTAAATAGAGCTCTTGTGCATAACATTTTACATGAATAATAATAATAATAATAATAATAATAATAATAATAATAATAATAATAATAATAATAATAATAATAATAATAATAATAATAATAATAATAATAATAATAATAATAATAATAATCAGCCTATTTATCTCCACTGCAAGACGAAGGCTTCTCCCTGCGATCTCCAATTGCCCCTGCCCTGCGCCAACCGATTCAAGCTAGCGCCTGTGAATTTCTTAATTTCATCACCCTACCTAGTCTTCTGCCATCCTCGACTGCGCTTCCCTTCTTTTGGCACCCATTCTGTAGCCCTAATGGTCCACCGGTTATGTAACCTACGCATTACATGACCTGCCCAGCTCCAATTCTGTATCCGAAGGTCAGTTAGAATATCGGCTATCCCTGTTCGCTCTCTGATCCACCCCGCTCTCTTCCTGTTATGCCTAAC
The DNA here is from genome assembly GCF_023375885.2 of Dermacentor andersoni. Taxonomy (NCBI): domain Eukaryota; kingdom Metazoa; phylum Arthropoda; class Arachnida; order Ixodida; family Ixodidae; genus Dermacentor; species Dermacentor andersoni. The sequence continues at coordinate 160,373,737 of NC_092818.1, read as the reverse complement.
ATTATGCCCAACATTCTTCGTTCCATCGCTCTTTATGCGGTCCTTAACTTGTTTTCGGGTTTCTTTGTCAGTCTCCAAGTTTCTGCCCCATATGGTAGCACCGGTAGAATCCACTGATTGTGCACCTTTCTTTCCAATGATAACAGTAAATTTCCAGTCAGGATCTCACAATGCCTGGCATATGCGCTCCAACCCATTTTTATTCTTCTTTAAATTTCCTTCTCATGATCGGGGTCCCCTGTGAGTAATTGACTTAGGCAAACGTACTCCTTCACAGACTCTAGAGGCTGACTGGTGATCCTGAACTCTTGTTACCTTGCCCGGCTATTGATCATTATCTTTGTCTTCTGCATATTAATCTTTAGCCTTACTCTTGCACTTTCTCTGTTAAGGTCCTCAATCATTTGTTGTAACTTGTTTGCAGTTTTGCTGAATAGAACAATGTCATCTCCAAATCTAAGATTGCTTGGATACTCGCCGTGAGCCTCATACTTACTTATAAGCCTTACCAGTTTAATAGCTTGAATACTTCTTCCAAGCACGCAGTGAATAGCATTGGAAAGATTGTGTCTCCTTGTCTGACCCCCTGCTTTATAGGTATCTTCCTTCTTGTGTAGAATTAAGGTAGCTGTCGAATCTCTGTAGATATTTTTCAAGATATTTACATAAGCGGTCTGCACTACTTGATTGCGTAATGTCTCTATGAATGCTGTTATCCCTACTGTATCAAATGCCTTTTCGTTTTCTATAAAAGCCATATAGAGAGGCTTATTGTACTCTGCGGATTTATCGATTACTTGATTGATGGCATGGATGTGATCCATTGTAGAGTATCCCTTCCTAAAACCTGCCTGTTTCCTTGGTTGACTAAAGTCCAGTGTTGCCCTTATTCTATTGGAGATTATCTTCGTCAATAGTTTACATAATATTGGAAGTGAGCTAATGGGGCTGTAATTTTTTGATTCCTTAATGTCTCCCTTTTTGTGGATTAGTATAACGTTGGCATTCTTCCAGTTCTCTGGGACCCTTGAAGTCGATAGACAGTTCGTATAAAGGGGCTCAAGCTTTTCAAGCATGATGTGTCCTCCATATCTGATTAAATCGACTGGTATTCCATCTTCTCCTGCCCCTTTCCCCCGTTTCATGTCTTGCAAGGCCCTTCTAACTTCATCGCTAGTTATAGAAGGTGCCTCTGTAACCTGTTCTTTACTACTTCGAATGGAAGTATCGTGGCTGGTCCGGGTACTGTACAGGTCGGTATTGAATTCTTCCGCTGCTTATGCTATATCTTCTAGATCGCTGATGATATTACCCTGCTTATGTTTCAGTGCATACAATTTGGTTTGTCGTATGCCAAGTTTTCTTCTTCTCGGTTTCATGCTGAGTGCATTTTTTACTGCTTCCTCACTCTTTGTCACTTCATAATTTCGAATATCTCTTATTTTCCCCTTGTTGATCAGTTTTGAGAGTTCCGCGAATTCTATCTGATCTCGTGAGTTCAACACTTTCATTCTTTGTGGTTTCTTTATTAGGCCCTTTGTTACTTAGGGGAGCTTACCTACTGAGTGCCTCGATGCCCTTCCTCCATTTCAACTGCTGCTTCTGAAGCCAGCCTAGTTACGGTTTCATTCATTACTTCTACGTATGAAACCGTAACTAGCCGATGTGCAGTAAACCGTATTTGTATCTATTTGGTCAAAATATTCTTTGCCGTGTCCGTAAAATGTGTATAGAGCCAGCAGCGAATACATTTTTCCTCTAACCTACACACTTCCAACTTGCAAGTTAAAACATGGCTTCGCGAAAAGAGTATATGTACCGTGAAGTGCAAATTGTAGACTTCGCAACAAACCCGAGGCAATCGAACACTCTTTCTTTCTTCGTCGTGACACACTTTATACAATTTTCGCATAATATTACTCAAATTGAAATGCAATAAATGAAAAGAAGTGCTAGTGTAGCCTAATGGAGGGAGCATTGGGCTGCTACCTGTGGGTCGAGGTTCGAATCCTGCGGCTAACGCGCTCCATTTTTTTTTTAAAGTGAACGCGAATCTATATACATGGCAGGAAACCGATCAGCAACCGATCGACCCAGGCGAAGCCATGAAGTGGTAGCCAAAGAAAGCTCCATGCTGATGATTAATTAACTAATTAAATATTTATTTGTTTAATTACTTATTCATTATGATTCATATAAATATTCTAATGATAAGATTTATGCACATTTACTAAATGAAACGTTTAAGTACACAAAAGCAACGCTCCAGTTTGCACAGCTAATTCCGTAAAACGAGTGAACATTAATTACATAGTCATTCACTAGTACTGCACCTTGTGATTTGTTTTACTTATTCGTAGAGAGCCCGAGCATTATTTCGCGTTTTGCGTTCTGGTGCCAAGCATGACGGCACGGCTGGAGCAGCCGCATTTCGCCACTGTTGGAAAGCAAAAGAAAGAAAGAAAGAAAGAAAGAAAGAAAGAAAGGAAGGAAGAAAGAAAGAAAGAAAGAAAGAAAGAAAGAAAGAAAGAAAGAAAGAGAAAGAAAGAAAGAAAGAAAGAAAGAGAAGGGAAGAAATATCCGTCCAGAGTTATTTAGGTGGACGATACATAAGCATAATGAGTGCAGAAGAGCGTGTCAGTTGCTGTGGCATTCTCACAAATAACATTGCGCGATGCACGACACAGCGAACAAGACGAAACAACACGAGTGCTAGCTGCTAGCGCTGCTGTTTGCTTTTGCTCTCTCTCCGCCGCATTGCGCTATCTTATCCTTCACAAAAGAAGTCTCAATGGCTAAACTCTTCCCAACACCACTCTTGCGGCGTCATGGAAAGCCCTTGCTTTCGATATGTAAAGCGCAATGAGGTACATCATTCCTTGGGTTACAGTTAAGAAGTAAAGAGAGAGATTCCTTGTAACGTACTTACAGCTGCTTCTACGTTATTCTTCTTGTCGGTGCAGTCGTCTACGCTGTACTGCGCCGTTCTCGAAGCATTCACTATCTTGAAAGACACGCTGTACCAATACACGTGCTCTGCGTGAGGGAATCGTGGAAAAATGGGTGTTGTTAACAGATCACGGGAACTTCTAGTCATATTGTATCTATGCATAATTTCTAGTTTTGGAACCGCTGCGCAAAAATGCAACGAAGAAACAAAATATTCTAAATCACTTTATGAAAAGCGATAAGCTGATAAAGACGAATAAAAATACGCGCGTAATAAACGTAGAACCTATTCTGACCTCACTACTGACAAAACTGTGGAGCCTTGAGTAATAAGTAAATGAGGCAGATAATCCTGTGTGCTACCTAAGAAAGTTCACTTTCTTTAAGAGGAAATCTCGGTAGTACGTCCAGCACAGATTATATATATATATATATATATATATATATATATATATATATATATATATATATATAGGAGAAAAGTAGTCAAAAACTACTTTTCTGGTCATCTTGTGCGCACCTAAATACCCGACATGATAAGTTTGATAGTTATAGCCATTAGAGTTTACTTGGCGCAGTTTTCGTGTCATGCACTTTCATGTCGTTATATTTACTTGTCACAAGAATCGCAAAAAAAAAAATTGTTGCCATCAATTATTTGATTTTACACCTTCAGATACGAAGGGTTTCGAAGTGCGATGCCAGATCTCCAAGCAGTAAAGACAGATAAATAAGTTCCTCCATACCCAGAAAACAAGCCTTCTCATTTGCATTCCACTCGAACGACTCGGGGCAGGAGCATCTGGCCCCGCCGGACTCGTCTACGCATTTGCCCAAGATCGACGAACACATCTCAGCATCGGCTTGTCCACATGGCCCTGAAAAATAAATGCTCTGCGACTCAGTTCGCAAAGCAATGACCAATGCAATGAAAACTCAACGTCATGTATATAGCTTTCTTCCACCTATAATTGTACAAAAATTGGCAAGGAGCTTACATGCATTCCATCGTTGCAGTTGTGTTTAAGTAAACTTCACCGCGATATCGATGTGTATTGCAGTGAGATTATTTGGCATCCAAAAATAAAGCTAGTGCCGACAGGCGGAGGCATCAGGCGAGCACCGGATATTACAACAAAGCGAGTGTTGCAAGGTCTCCAGAGTCCCAAATGGCAACGGTGGGTATGAAAGCTGGAACCAGGGCAGACCATGAGTAAGAATCGCGTAGGCGAAAGCGTGTCGGGGGTGATCGCATTCGAGATCTGCCATCCACGAAATTACACACCCTAGCTCGTAGAAGCCTCGGCGAGCCCCCAATCCATGGACCAGTCCAGGTTTCAGTTTTGGTGTCCCCGTTGCCCCTTGGGGCTCTGCGGCGCTCCCCCCCGCAATAAACGAGAGAACCTTCTCCAGTTCGTTCATGAAATCTTGTGAAAGGATCACACATACCATTTTGCAGGCTACAACTTCTAGGACGTGTTATAGTGCCACCGCTATTATAAATAGCCTGTCCACAGCGGATGCAAGCGCCATTTCTAATTATTTTAACCGGCACTTTGAATATTTATTCATGCATTATAATGCTGCAAGACTGGATTTTCTAAAGTATAGAACAATTCGCCAAATCGTTGACTTTAAAGCCTCGGAAGCCGGTGTTCTTATTCTCCTACAAATAAAAGAGCGGAAATCTGCGAGTCTGCATGTAGACAGCGTATTCATTTCTGAAGTGGTACGCAGAATCGACCGCAATATTACTTTTGCCTATATTTATTGAATCACTTTCTATTGGTGTGTTGCCTGTTAACTAGGTTCATTATAAAATTAAACCACTGTTGAAGCAAGGCGAGAGCAGATGATCATGAACTACCGCCAAATGGTTTTGGCCGGTAGTTCACATAACCAGACAATTTTACGGAAGACGAGCTGAATATTTGCGCGGCCTAGTATTCGCATTTACAGCCTCTGCTAGTATATGCAGGCTGCTCGGAAATTGAACATTTTTGGAGGTCCCGTGGTTCGTAAACTTTCGTGGTTGACTATACGTGCCGTAAAATACTGGAACACATTATTCGTAAACATGTACCTCATTTTTAGGTCAGCATTCACTTATGTCCCCATATCAACAGGGGTGTGGTAGTTTTCCTACCTCAATTCAGCTCGTTGAAGTAACTCATTGCTAGCTATTAGCAATCATGCACAAATAGAAGCAATTTTCTTCAACATTGCCTGAGCATTCCGTAAGGTTTGTAATGTTAAACTGCCTTTCACACTACGGCGTACATTAAAAGATGCACACCTCTGTAACTGGATCGAGTCTAATTTTACTCCAAGACAGCAATATGTACTCCAAGACAGCAATATGGTTCCGTTTAACATTACAACCTCCAACATGTTACAGGTGGCCTCAGGTGTACTAAAGGGTTCAATGTTTTGGCCGTTATGATTCCTTATTTACATTAATAATAGTGTTGATAATATAATGGTTCATATCAGAATGTCTGTTGGTCATTGCACCGTATATTCAGAGATAAATTCTGTTAATGAGCAGCAAAATCTTCAATCAAAAGTAGATAAAGTGATGTAATTGCAGGTGTCTGTCAAGTGTGAGAAATGTGCAATTATGTCTGTTCCAAAAATAAAACAATCTTTAACCTTTTATTATATGCGAATTTAATCCTACTGTCTCGTGTTAAGGACTTCAAGCACCTCAGTTTTCATATTTGTGACGGCCTCAAATGACATCAGCGAATTGCTCCCATGTCTAATAACGCAATGTCTAAGCTTCATTTCCTGAAGCATTCCCTTCGTAACGCTTGAAGTCAGACTAACCTCCTTGCATATAAATATTTTATATTAACTATTCTTCACTATACTAAGGTTGTTCCGGACCCTTTAACAAAAGTTATGTCAACAAATTAGATTACAAAATATGGAACTACGGTTTATTTTTAATTTTAAATAGCTATATGGACGCGCACCAACTTCAAATCTAGTGACAAAAGCTAACCTAAAGCGAATTTCCGAGAGAAATTGAGTTTGCTAAGGGAATTTATTATTTAAGGTAGTCAAGCGTGTACTGAACTATGATACATGTTCTTGATGTGCTACTCGGCGCTGATGTCCATTTACATTAGCTCCATCTAAATACCCAAATAATACATGTAAGTATCCCTTTCCTCGAGCAGTAGCTGAGTGGAATGAATATGACGCTGGTTTAGCCGAACAAAATGAGTTGGAGAAATTCCAGTGTGTTCTGGAACTACGAGAAGGACTTGACGTTTTTTTTTTCTTGACGAACATGTATGTATATTTATTTTGTTGATACGTTTTCCTCGACTAGCTTAAGGAACATATTTTATAATGCTATTGTATTTATATTTCTGCTATTGGTTGTACAAGTCCGGCCAAACCCCTAAGGCTGAGGTGTAGTATTTGAAGAAATAAATAAATAATGAAACGTTCTTTACACTTTGTGCTTACGCGAATTATCACTTCCGTTCACCCCCATATGACGCACATTTTTAACCTTCCTTTCAGCTGTATATGTATAATTGACCATGTACGTCTGTCTCGGTTATTCGTGCTGTGCGTTCAAGTTAGCGTGTTCTCAAAATTAACAAAAACCAACTAGCCCCATTTATTGCTTTGTTTATCTTAGTAGTCGAATCAATGAAATGATTGGAAAGCTTGAAAGTGCAGTTATCTGCCACAAATTTTTTAAGTACATCACTATGAAGCTTCATAAGTACAAAACGGGGCCATAGAATCGAGAAAACGTTCTCGAATTAGACTTGTCGCTCGGCGAGAGGATATGCTATAATTTAGATCACTGAAACGATTTCATTGCATAAGGAAGTATTGCGCTAAAGTAAATTTATAAGCGAAGTTATACAGTGAGGGACTAGATTCATTTATGACCTGTTTGAGTGTACGGTTGTATAGGTGCATGTGTTGTCTACGAATTTGTCGAATCACATTTTAAACTATATCTTTCACCCAACACCTGGAGCAGTATGCTGGGCCATCAGCCGCAGAAACATCTCGTGCTTGCACTAAAAACAGCATCTCCCTCTCTCTTACTCTCCACTCCTGCTACCGATAGATGGCGCTGGCGGTCGACGCCAGAAATGGCTGGACATAACTGGCACACAAAAAATACTGGCGATCTCTTTAACTGAAAATAGAGCTCATCTTGTAAGGCACTAACGGAAGAGAGGCTTTGTCAGATATCTCCAAGTCATTTGAAGTAGTGTCGCTGCTGTTACAAGCAAGCGCACATGCAACAAGCACTGAGCTAACACACCAAGCTGCGGCGGTGAAGAAAGCTGCAACACGCCCACTCCGCAGCAGTCCAATATGTTTATTTGGATACATTAGATCGAATGCAAAGCGATGAGCAAAGCAGCGCAGCCAGTCGACAGCACTGAGCTGAAAGACGTAGTGCTTGAGCCACCAGTGCTGCCTGTTAAAAAAAGAAAAAAAAGGTTTATTTTGTGAAAGGAATATTTCCACCAAATGACTCCGCATATTCATTTACGCGCACAACCCCTCAAATCTGTCATAATTTTCCTAGCGCTGCCCATGCTGAGGTTGCCATCATGGAGACTTTTCCCTGTATTGTGGAATCATCCTCTCCTCAGCACTCCCCCACCCCCCGCTCAAGAAATTAAAACCCCTTAAACTTCGTAAAGTAGCCGACACTCTCCTCCTCCGTCTTCACTCCTCCTCGTTTCTCCTCTCTTTCACGCTCTCTCCTCGACCGTGGCGCCGCCTACACCGCTAGAGCATAGCAATGGCGCCAACATGTGCTCCTCGCCACTCCGTAGACGCTCCTCGAGTGAAAATGGCGCTGAAGCGCGGCGCGAGGGCCCACGTGATGCTATTAGGCCAATAGCGACGCCTTGTCGGCCTCGGCCAGAGCGCGCGAGGAGGCGGCGGCATTCTTCAAAGCGTGGCGCTACTTTACGAAGTTTAAGGGGCTTTACAAGAAAGCAGACAGCTACGCCACCTCTAGGAAGAAGTGGTCACTGCGCTTCATGGTCATTCACGACGATTCTTGAGAAGCGTAGCCCCATCATTAGTCGAGGAGCGGCGTAGTGCTCCAATCTGTGGAGTGTAGGAATAGCCTCAAGTCGAGGGTCGTATTCGTATACGAGGCTAAGAACGGTCGCGAACCAGTTCAAACGCATTTATGCGATAGCCTGTACCTGGCAGCTAAACTACGGCACTCGTTCGTCGGGAGCCTTCGTGGTCAGTGCATTGTTTTGGGAGGGCAGACCTTGGTCAGGTGTGAATAAACCACTTAGCCTTGCTCTTCGTGGTTTTTTATTTTCTCTTTGTAAATGAACCAAACAAATTTCTAGTTCCAAGATCCTTCTGCCACTAAACGTAGGATAGCCTTTGCATTTTTGCTCGACATCCCACCGATTCGCTTCACACTAAGCACAATCACTGCAGGCCCTACGAAGCGCAACAAAAACTAAGCACGGCACACCTATGAACATAAGCAGTTTTAATATGTCGAACCATGTGCAGTGTTCGTTAAGTTTGTGCGTGCTTCTTGCAGCAATGAAAAATGAAAACGTTGCACCACAGATTTGTGCCCGAAAAGATTGGTGCTAAGAATTATTTACACTACACACACAGGGGAATGGGGGGAGGGGGAAGGGGGAGGCCTTACTTTCACACATGGAGCGGCTCAAGCGTCCCGTCTGAACAACATCTTTCTCCTCGTATCCTTCCGCGCACTTGAACGAAACCATGTGCCCGTCTTGGATGCACTTGTTCGTTCCGCTGTACTCCATCTCCACTCTCTTCAGCACTCCGGCACATAGGTCCTCAATTTTGACATCTGTAAAGCATTCACAGCTACCTTACTGGACTTAAACTAACCACGGTCACCTATAGGGCGTCCCTGTATTAGGAACTTTTCATCGAAACAAAGATAATTGTTGGTGTTGTTTTCCAATGGCATTCCCTTTGAAACAGTGCGGCGGCAGATAGTGATCTAGTTTGCTTGAGCCAATCAGGTTTTAGTATATCTACGGCAGTGTAGCATCTTGCCTATCGCTCTTCCACTTTCTAAACTTTGATTGTAACATATACTCTCGGTTGTGAAGTTACCTATGCCTGTAACGGCCCGGTTCCATCTCTTCCATGCTTTCTTCTTCATGAATTTTTTGAGCGTATCTTGCTCATTTCGACCACTGACCAGTTAACGCTCGCATCAACTTTGAAACTTGGTGCTCCTGGAATGTCGACAATTCCTGTGATCCTGGCTGGATGGATATCTTGGCATTTTATTCCAATGTGCTGAGTCATCTCCAGTTTTCTTCCTCCAGGAGACATGTGCCTCATCATATTGCGAATATTTTCTCTCGTATGTTTCTGCGCTAAGGCAGCCAGTTATGGTCTGCCCAGCTGAAAGCAGTGCCCTTTGTGTTATCGCGCAAATTTTCTTTCCCCATTTCTTGCGTGTCAGCTTTGTAAATCTCAACGGGCCTTCTTTTTTATCCCGCCCTTTCCATCAAACTAACTGTCTCCTTTCCTCTCACTTTCTTTCTGATGACTATAGGCTGTGTATTTGTACGTCCGGTAATCCTGTACTTGATTCCATGTTTTTCTGACCTGTTTCTCTATTCCATGAACATGCTTTTTATGAACAGATATTTGTGCATTTTAGCGTGGCGCGATTATTTTCGATCACAGGTAATAAGCATACCTACGCCAGAGACTTCAACATTGCACCTCATTTTGGCCACTACTCGCACCATGAACACACCGATTTTTTTTTTCTTACATTCCACTGAACTTCCTAGACTCACAACATAGGAATATGACTGAATATAACTGTGAATACGTAAACATGCATTGCCAGGGTAGCATATCTATACAAAGACACACTGCCGAGAGCTGCAGAAGAATGGGCAACTTACCACTCACGGAGTTTTTCACGATGGCTAGACGTGGGTAAAACATGCAAAATTCTCCTTCTGGGTATTGGCACGCCCGAAGATGATTTAGCAGCGCGGTCGGCGGCAGTGTTCTGAATACCAGCCGGATGGTGATATCTTCGCTACGTGCGTTGCATCAGGATGTTGAGGAAGAAATAGAAGATTATTAAGAACATAATGAGTTGCTGCTTTCTCTATTTTTTCGGCAACCGGAACAAGTTTGGTGACATGAAATGAGAAGTAAGGGTAAACAATCGTATTAGCGACTATCGGGCTAATTCTGTTGTCAATTACTGCTGTGAGTCGTGGTAAGCAGGTAAGCAAAAATAATTGTTTTATCTCAAATAACTACTCTTAATAATTTCAGAGAGTCGCCGTAGACGATCGAGGTGTAGTTGCCTGTAGAGCAGCCTTCCAACCTTGCATGAAGAAACTGCTTGCAGTGAAACTCACGTCACGATTCCAACCAGTAGATGAACAGTGCGACTAGGCACTTTCTGACGCTTCTATTATAAATGAGTGCTGAAGATACAACATTTTCGAGTCATCGGTAAATTACTGCATGCAGAATTTGTATGCCATGCAGGCGCTACGATAAGTATACACTTTAGTAAATCAGCATTTCAAATGGGGCGATTTCATGCGCGCATACAAATCATTTGTGGGCATGAGCATGTAAAAGAGTGACTAAATTTGCAAGTACGTATATATCTAAAGCACGCTGGTTAAAGCGTCTTGCTTTAGACGGAACTACATGGCTGGCTTCCTTTCGTTCATTAGCTTCCTCTCCACTCTCCAAAACATTAAAATTAAGAAGTAATTTTTCTCTCCACATTCACTTGCTATTGTTTCCTCGTATCGCAAGCTGTGACCCTTAATGCATGTTTTCGCGAAATTCTTGCATAATGTCTTCAATATACTAGCAAATAACCCTGCGTTGGTTTTGCGACGTTAACAGCAGTATTGATTGCTCCGTCTCGACCGTGACAGTTACGCATGCGGAAAATGCTACAGAGGAAGTAGCTAAGCGCGTTGCTAATTCTGTGGCATGTATCGCCCTCTTTCGAGAAATTCATGTCATTCCTAAATGTCCAAATGTCCAACGTAAACGTTCTGTAGCTTAGAGACCTAGTTCCCGGAGATGAAAAGCGAGCGGGTGCCATTGGTAACCTGAGAGACACTGCCTGTCATTACGACCGTATTAAAGCTTGTGGAAGCCCTAAATAATCTGGAAGGAGGAAAGAGAAAAGTAGAAGGCAGGGAGGTTAACCAGAATAACGTGCGGTTGGCTACCCTACACCGGGGGAATGGGAAAGGGGAGAACAAAGATTACAGAGAGAGAGAGAGGAGGGAAGGAAAGAAGGAAATTGCGGTGAGTTCGCTGACGCACGTGGTCTTACAGAAATTGCATTATGTATACAGTGGAGTAAGGACGTGCCTCTGGTGCAGCTCTGCAAGTTAAGGCGTAGCCTTCTCGTAACAGTTGTGGGAGACAAAAAGTGTAATCTCTAAAGCCTCTTGTGAGCCCTCTGTTTGACGAACGCCGAGTGACGCGCTGCACCTGCTCGTATCCTCGTTTAACCGCACGACTGAACCCCTTCCAACGGCGAGCTCGCGGTGGTTTAGAAGGAAAATGGCCGCTGTCACCACGGAACTCCGCCAGTGGCGCTACTCTTAATAGCTTTCCCGTAACTCAAAGTATAGGGGAGAGAAAGTAAAAAGCGTGACGGGCGCTTTCCCAGAAGAGCGACAGAACAACACCAGGCCGTGATTAGGCGTAGCCCGTGTGAAATGCAAAGAAGCGCAGAGGGAAGGAACATACAATGAGGTTAGGCTAAGTTAGCTTAGCTTTCTACATCTAAAAAAAATGGCCGATGTAGCGGTGTGTGCACTCATCTGTCGCCGATGCAATCATGGCGTGACTTCAGATCACTGCACCGGGCTAACTAAAGTGTGGGGCAGGGTTTGTGACGCAACGTGAACGCCGAACTTCGCCTTCCCTGATGAAATACTAGTCCTCATTCATTTACGACATATTCTGAACTAAGTGAGCTTTCTTTCTCTTCTTTTTTTGATGGTCGCCCTAGAATACTAGGCAATTAGTTCACTGTCCAGCTCTTTAGGAATCGGGACTTCACACTGAATAGTTAATCTGTCGACAACTATCCAAATGACCCAATTTTTGTTTTATTGCTCTTTAAAAAATTTTACTGGTAGCGCAAGTTCTTTCTTATTTATCTCCTTTCCATTCGTACTTCGAAGTTATCAGCAAAAGTTTAGAGTTGTGGCCATAATGTCATCTACCATAATTACTACATGCACACCCAATGGGAGGCACAGCAAAGAAACACTCAAGAAGCGGCAAGTTTTTTCGCACACAACCAGATACCACACAGAAATTAGCTAATTACCTGCAATTCAGGATGTCCACTTGGGCCAAGTCACGACCGAATGTCGTTTTCATCTTCAAAAATAACAAAAGTACATTAGTTTAGTCGCTCACTTGAAGGAGTGAAAAATACAGCCAGGGTGGTGAGAAAGCTTCACATAATTCATGCACTTGACCCGCGAGTTGTTATCGTACAGCGTTTTAAGGTGCAAATTGTGTATATACAGCTACGACAAAGGTTCGCGGGAAGATGTAGACTTGAAATGGTCAACAGTGGCCGAACAAGCGGAGCCTCATGTTTCCCCAGCGGTAATTGTCTTCGACGGGCACAAGGGCACTTGATGCGCCCTTATCCCTGCATGGCGAAGGCCAGTCACCTTGTCGAAACGGTGGCTCTAGCACGACATAACTCATTCGTTCACCGTTGAATATACTACATGCTCTGCTCATTGTATCGGCCAGATGACACGGACATTGACGAGAAGCAGAAATAAGAAAATTGACATTTTCTTAACGAAATAACAAAATGCCCATGGGCTGTCGTGGCTGTGCTCACAGTTTACCTTCAAACCAAAATAAAAGGCTACCGATGAAAGAAAAAAAATACACAAAAAAGAGAGAGAGAACCGCTCTTTCGAAATGAGATGCAACAAAACTCCATGCGTAACTGGCGGGGATGTTATGAGCAAAAAAAATAATCATTCTAGTTTAGCGCTGGCAAACTTAGAGACCAAGAAATAAAAAAGAGCGTATACACACACCTATATATATATATCCATACTGAGCATTGTAAGTCGGAGATTCTTGCAGTCCCTGTATTTGGGAGTTATAATTCGTGCTCTAAGTATGTTCTTTTTAAGAAGAAAATGTATTTGTTTTCCTTGTGTGACATCTTTTCTTGTTTTATTTATGTTTAATGGTAGTTTCAAACAGTGTCCGTCCATAGCAGCATGCACGAAAAATGATGTATACAACAACCTTCTTTGGTGATGCGTACTCTGACTCTTGCTCTAGATGCAACGGCACGCATTCGTGTGTTGCTTGTTGAATTCTACTATGGAGGATTCGGATGCCTCTCATTTCTGAGCTCATTTAAATGTATACAAAACCCGAGAAACGTATTCGTACAAACGTCTACAGACGAAGTCGTACATCCTTGCAAGGACGTCTACATACCGCTTTCCGAACAGTGCCCGGACAGTCTTCCGCATCGAGAGTCCCGTTAGCTTTAAAGGAAACAATGTAGTAATACCCCTCTGAAAAAAAAAAGAGCCATCTTCTTGTCTGTGTTTTGCGGTGACACATGCAAGGCATTGCCTATAGCAAAATAGAAAAAGAAAAACAACATTGCACAGCGTGACACAAATGGATTGTAACGAAGACAAAATGTTGCAAAGGATAGCCACCAGCTTTATATGATATTGTTGTTTCTTAATTTTTAGGTATATGACGATTTGTAGCACGGCTCTGAATTTTATCGCTACCTTTGGTGTTTCGCAAAAAATGCAGTCTTTTCTTCTCTTCTTGCTCACAAAAAAAAAAATTATTTATTAGAAGCTCAATTCCGCAACATATTATTTTTATTTTTATTTTCATAGCCGAAATAGTTCCTGGTTTGTTGCTGCACAATTATGCCACAAGTAAGCAACTGGTAAACAACCCCTCGTGTGCTACTTCTTGGCTTCAAGACTTCCAAATCCAAGGGCCTCGCTATTTAGCCAGCTGAAAGAGGTAGTGATGGTCGGTATATATTTGTTACAGCCGTATGAAGCAAACAGATAGTCAAGGCATTAAAGGCATAGGAGGTACTGTAGTTGCTCTTCTGCTTACTGTATTGTAGAAATGCTCAATAAAAAGATAAAGTGTGCGAAAAGCCTTGGTGCAGGTGGGAGCCGTGCCAACATCCTCCGCATTGCCCGTAATTGCCAAAAGTGGTTTATTTTTGATCTCCGACAATACAAAGACGACAGGGAGTCCTCGATCTACGATTTACAAGATTGTCCACTCTTAGTACGAACACGGTACAACCTGGCCGCGCATCGAAGCTAAACGGTGCAAGCGCACATGGGTTCGGAGGTGGTGCTTCGCGTCGTGTGTCGTCTGCTAAATCGCGGCACGCTGCCGCACTTTAGCAGAAAGCACGAAGTCCCGCCTCCAAGAACCGTGTGCCCCTGCGCCGCTTAGCTTCGATGCGCGGCCGCACCGGGTGCGCTGGCGCCCCGCAGAGCACGGCAACGCTGCGCCGTGTTCGTACTAAGTGCGAGCGACCCTGTACACTCTTGTGTTCAAGATCTAGTATCAGAGGAACACAACGCACGCTATTTTACTAAACGCACGTCTGACCAGTGACTTAACAGAAAAAAAAGCGATACAGCTACGCGCTATGTCACGTGAAAGCGTTGTTTTCGCTAGACGTCCACAGCAATAGGCCCTAATGGGATCCGCTATTCGTAAGGAATCATCTCTTCGTTGGCGTTTGCTAAGTGAGCTAAAATATTGGCTTTAACTTCAGTGATTCATGGGGAAAAACAAAGGAAGTCAAGAGATAAATGATCGAACATATGCCTGTCAAAAATATTTCTTGTTAGGTATGATGAATGATTTGGAAAGGGGGATACCATATATCGATAAAGTTCATTTATAGCGCTGATTGCGACTGCACCTTTAGGAACTTGGCTGGCTCATAATAACATATGAGACACATACTCAAGAAAGGATTTAAACCGAGCTTGTTCTTACATATTATGTAACTTTTTGCGAACTGCGTGAGAGACGAGACGGGGCTAGATAAACACGAGCGCAGACTATCATTAGATACAATATACGTACATAGGAACACAATATAGCGAAAACGCAAACTGTGTTCTTCTAGTCTAGTCTCATTCTTCACGCCGCTGCCAGGTAGTGACATTTGAGACGGTTAAGTTGTTTTCTACCATTTCAGGTATTCACTTCATCGTATAAATTTGATCAGAAACATGTTTTACCTAGTTGGCATCCTGCAGCATTTCGGTACGGCCACGGACAGTTGCACTGCTCTTTTCCGTGGTAGATCCCACAGTATGCGTTGCTCAGGTGGCATTTCTTACCCCTGCATCTATCTAAAGGAACAAGCAGATGCGTGATAATTTTCTAGATAGAAAGAGAGAGAGAGTGCAGTGATCAGAGAAAGGGGCAGGAAGGTTTGCCAGGCTGGGCCCAGTTAGCTGCCCGCTCTAGGCAAGAGGGAAAGAGGCTGAAGTATGAGCAGCAAAAGAGAAAGAAATTGCTCACTGCACGCACGCGCACGCTGAAGCGCTCATCGTTTAGTCCCAAGCGGTGATGCAGGGAAGTGCACCTCAAGAATCGCAGCAACGCTTTTATGGCTTTGCGCATCGCAGACGCACGAGGTCAGGGTCACGGGACCTTCTCTTCTGCAAAAGACCCGTCACCTAATTTCTCGAAGACGGCTGAAGAGAAAGCCTTCGGTTTTCGTGTGGTGGACAGCAGCGCAGTAGGTGCTTTCAAGTTTTTTTAATAAGTGCCACATATGTTAAAGTGGGCACTGACCGCCATTCCGTTCAGTAATGAATAGGCATTCGTATACAGAAACGTCTATTCGCACGGCGCACAGTATAAGGTTACCTCACGCCGAGTAAGACAAGTCTAAAGTTATAGTTTTATGTATGGTCCAATGGTGCGAGGGCACTGGTTGGTAAACTGCATACTAGTTCACGAGTGTGGCATAAGGTATAGGTAGAGAAGCAGCGATATTTAAGGACCCTGCTTGCAGCGGGAACATATCACCCTGTATAACCGTCCACAACAGCGCTCTGTCCTTTCGCCCCCTTTTCTTCTTCTCATTTTTGAGCTACTTTCCAACACATAATATCAAGAGAACAAACAAGGTGAACAGTGATACAGTAACAGTAATGAGAAGTCTGTTGTGCATATCTGCTGCCCAAAACATGGACAGCTGCCCGCAGAAGTTCCCGGAACATGTATAACTGCTGTAAAAATGTATGATTTGTGCTACACATAGGCGCTGGCAGAGTTGTGAGAGATTACGCAGTTCCTTTCTCAGTTGGGGGGTGGGGGGGGTTGTGGCTAGTCAACGAAAAATTCATTTTCGGCAGCGTTAAATCTACTTTGGATATGGTGCGGGACAAATAGTCTTCAAAACCGTACTGAATAATTTGACGCTAAACTGACAACGTTTATCCTTCCTTTGCGCACACAAACAAACAAACAAACTTTAGGACAGTAGAATTTTGGGCCGTTTGATTATGCATATTTGAGTACGGTGAAGCGCGATAGATAGGGCCAAAGGCAGGCGAAACAGACGGTTAGATAACTACAGCTAAGCTGGTTCATTTAATCTCTTGTTTGCTTATTCCTCGTGGGCCAATTGTGCGCAGTTTACAGCGTACACAAGATTCCCCCTTATCACTTTTCACGATAAAATTGCGCACGAATCTTGTATGCAATATTTGTGATCTCACTTAGATTTTTGCACCTGCTCTTTTTGTTGCTAGTTTCAAAGTGTCCTGCGCATGCGCGCATGGCACTGCTGCACCTAATATTTCCAATAAACATTTATAGTTGTTAGTAGAGCTTGTACCGTTTGTCCCGCCTGCCTTTGTTCGATCTATTGCGCTTTTCACCGTAGTCAAACAAACAAACTCACAAACCTGACTACTATGAATTATGGTTTGTGGACGGATACATTTCATAAGTCGATTTTGCAGTATCTGCTTGAAGCAATCCGCAAGGTTGTCGTGTAATATAATTTTCCGTTATTACGATGTGTGGCAACCTAGGCGAATAAACAGTAAAAAAAAAAAGCTTTAAGGTCCTTTTCAGTTGTGGATCTGGTGTCCTGCGTGTGGCCAGAACAGAGCAAGGCCTTCGTTTGGCCACGCGCATTAGTTTGAATGCGCGAGGAAATGACTCCTTTAAACCACATTCTGAGCGCAATAAATTATGAAACGTATGAAACACTGCAGCATCCCACAGCAAGGTGCTGGACAAAGTTTCACCTCATTGTAAGCACACAATCGCCATTACATTGCGTGAAGTACTGTCGACTATAAAGCTTTTAGGTGCACAGGAACCACGAAAATAAGTTTTCCTCCAACCGAGGCACCTGCGTTAGCGGTGCAGTAAGCAAGAAACCCAGCATACATGTTTTGATATGCAGTGCACCATAGTGGCGAGAGGTGGGCTTCGGAAAAGCACAAGCCGCCTTCCGAAGCATCATAGGTGCACTACCATTTGGTTTCTCAAAAGTGCGCCGAGGGATAGTGAAGAATAAGGTGGTGAATAAACACATAGAAGGTGCCTACTAACGTAGGGAAAGCGTAAATGTGCCTTTGGCGGAAGGGTGCATAGTCATGTTTTCGGGTGAAAGTCGCCAAGCATTTCGGGACTTCTCAATGGCGTAAAATGACGTTGCTATCAGACCGGCAAACTGCATCGCCTGTACCATTTGTGAACATAATACACGAAGGCCCATGTAGGGGAAATTTTGATGTTTTCTTCACTTAGTATAGATAGATTTTTCTTTTTGCCTGAAGAAAGACTTGCTTTTTCATTTGTAACATTTGTATCTGAGGTAAGAATGACCAAAATTACTCTCGCACCATTGCTATACGCTGGGTGTGATTTGTAGACACGTTTAGCGAAAACTGAAGCAGGCATCTGGTACAATGCAATGTCTTTATATGCGCACGTTTTTGCATGGAACAAGCTCAGACGTAGAAGGTCTGAGTGTTGCTTCGTATGGCACTCTGTGAAACAGCCAGTATTGTAGAGATTGTGACTTCAGCCTTACGATTTCGGATTGACCACTTCGCAGTAACTCTAAGCTTTTTAACAGAACACAATCCTTCTCCGCATGGCCCCAGCGGGAAACTTGCCTCGGCTGAAGTGATGTACAAAGTGCCAGACGAATTGGACAATCGTCCACTATCAGAACTAAGAGCCCTAGGCTAGTGCTCCCAAAGAATATTTTCGCTGCTAAAATTTATGTGGTATGTAGGCTTTCACGATATACTTTAAGAATGCCGCGCCCTAACGTTTTAATGTGCATGCGATTTGTTTTTGCTCCTCCCTCTTTCTCTCTCCCTCTCTCTCCATTCCGCTCTCATTCTCTCTTTATCCCCTACCCCTTCCCCCCGTGCCAACAGGAACTACCTCTGGTTAACCTTCCTGCCTTTCTGTACGTGCTTTATCTCTCTTGCTTCGGCTGACTGGAAACATCTTAAAGAATCTACTTATTTATCACGGGATATTATACACGATTTTAGCATCGATGACGCCGTAGCATATTTTACCGCTTTTATTATCGGCTCTGCACAAAAACTCATTCCAGATACAAATGAGCAGTCATGTAAGATGCGTGTTCCCTGGTAGAATGAAGATGGAAGAGACACGACGGACGAACAGCCAAACAAACGAACAAGCAAGCAAGCAAGCAATATTTAGAAGAGTAAAAATTTTGGTTCAGTTGGTGATACATATTTGACAATGGTGAAGCGCGAAAGACGGGGCAAAGGTGGGCGAGACAGATGGTTGGGTAGCCACAGCTAAGTTGGTTTAATCCCATTTGTTGTTGTTTTATGCCTTGTGGGCCAGTTTTGCGCAGTTGACATCGTACACATGCTTCCCAATTATCATGTTTCATGAGGAGATTGAGGATTCGCACTCCCTCTACAAGGCTGAACCCTTAGGGTAAACATAAGTGAAAGGAATGAAATGAAATGCTTAGAGTATCTTGCATCGATGTCCAACGGCATAACACCTTATTGAATTTAGACAGCTGAACTCACAAGGAAGGCGGGCGAGATCGCAGGCTAGGCGAGCAAGCTGGAAAAGGTTTCTCTCAGGCGTCAAGTCCAATACTCAGGAGGCTAAAGTATTGAATGCGTTGAGAAGGCTAAAGAGGCGCTCAAGTCACCCGTTGCTCTTGGTAAACGGCGAAGGGAACAGACTAGAAGACCAAGCTTGTACGCTTGCGGAATACTTCAAACGTTTGTAGAATTCCATGCATTATTTCTAATCTATCCTTAAGTAAAAAAAAAAAAAAAATAGAAGAATACCTTTTTCAACCACAAATGCACACATAAGGATTCATACCTAAGTCCTTTAATATCGCCGATTTAAGAGCCACCTTGAACCCATGCAACAGCGCTGCACCAGAAGATGAGAAGATCATCTAAGAGATGCCCAGGAACCCTCACCCCGACTCACAAGGAAGGCTGCTCGCGCTTTTTAATAACATATTGGCGGTCAGTTTCCTTCCAACTGCTTGAAGAGAAGCTATCGTCGTCCCAATTTTGAAGCAGGGTAAAGGGCCAACCCCGGTAACAAGTTGCCGCTCAGTAGCTTTTACCAATCGCCGTGCAGTCATTTGAAACGCACAGTCTCGTACACTTCTTGGAATTCAGCTAATTATTCGATCCATACCAATGAGATTTCTGAGAAGGGCAGTCGACAAACAACAACCTCGTGCGTGTCGAGGCTGATATTCATGATGCATTTCTTCATAAACAATTTTATTGCCCGTGTTCCTTGACAGGGACAAGGCCTACGACACCACGTTGCACTACGGGACCCTGCGGGACCTGTCAGGAATGGCTCTTCTTGGAAACATCTTCACCGTTATTGACAGCTACTTATCAAGCCGGACATTCCGTGCTCGAATCGGCAACGTTTTATCCAAGTCATTTTACACAGGGAACCGCGGTACCGCAGGGAGAGGTACTTGGCAGAGAGAGAGAGCGGTACTTTCTTGTTATAGAAATGAATTCTTTGCGCCCAACAATTCCACTAAGCATGTTTTATTGTTTATACTTCGGCGACATCTGAAGGTGGGGTTCAAATCGTGGAGCCTTGCTGTCTGTGAGCGACACGTTCAACTTGGCCTAAGCAAAGTGACAAAATAGGCTAACTAAAATGAGTTTTAAGTTTACAATCCGACAAAATTTTACACTCATGTCCTTTATTCAAGGAAGATAGCACTGGTCCAAGAACCCAATATCAAACTCGACGGACAACGCTTACTTCAGAACACGGAGCACAAGTTTTTAGGCGTTATACTCGACTCATGAACCACATCAAGTACAAAGTTAAATGCCTGAAAACAAAGAACATGCTAAAAATTTATCACACACTACATGGGGCCGTGACATAAAGTACCTAACAAAACTGTATAAAACCCTTGTACGATCACACTTAGATTACGGCGTTATGGTGTAGCACTCTACCGCACCGAGCGCGTTAAGGATGCTTGATCCTGTACCCCAATTAGGAAGCCGTCTCGCCACAGGTGCATTCAGGACAAGTCCTGTAGAAAGCCTTCACGTAGAGTTAAACGAGTTGTCACTGCCTTTGCAAAGATTATGTTCTCCCTTCCCAATGTTATACTGAAGTGCATTAAAACCATGAAGATATTTTTTACACAAACGTAATTGACATGACGTGTGCCACACCGTTTCCTAACCGACACAGAGTGAGAGAGCCCTTCTCTCTTTGCGTAAGGAAGCTCAGTGAACGAATTGGTCTCCCTCTTCTAGAATATCATCTAATGCTTTCAGCGGAGCGCTTGCCGCCGTGGTGGGGGCAGAAGATCGAATGTGACACATTGTTTATTGAAGTCAATAAACACGCCCTAGAGGCCCATATTAAGATGCTTTCTAGAACTTCTAGGCGAAATACTGATGCCTGGTCTGACAGTGACGTATCAAGATCACACGCAGGTCTATCTTATGCAGCACTGAGACCATCTTTCTCGGAATCCGTTGTTCTGCACACTGAAATAAGTATTTTTTGCGACGGTGACATACGCAGTACTGTGGACTGCTCAATATATTAAGGAAGTGAAGATACAAAAAGGCATTATACAGACTGACTCTTTAAGTGTTGTAAGATCCGTAAGTTTGTTTTATAAAAGTAAAAATCCGGCACTAAATGACCTTTATTAACTACTGTGTACAGCATATGTGTCTAATAACCATGTCACAGAACGCTGGGTTCCTGGGCATATAGGCATCGATGGGAATATGCTTGCTGATGAAAACGCTACATCAATAGCAACAAATGGCACTAACTCCTCTATATTGCTCCCTGCCACAAATTTGAAACATTTCCCACGGATAAAACCTAAGGAAATATCGGCAATGCTTATGCGACCCTGAAACACCTAAGAAATTGCATGTCGTTCAACAACAGTTATGAAATTGGCCGCTCAAATGATAAATACCATGAACCGAGGTCTTCATTGGTCGATTTATAATCGGCCACAAGTATGGCACGCACTCGTATCTGTTAAATGGTGACGAGTCACCTATGTGTAGTAAGTTTCGCTCGACGTTGATTGTCTTCTACGTGTTGCTGGAAAGTTGTGAATTAGAGGCTCACAGGAAAAAAGAACACTTTTATTTACCACATCTTCAACAAGTTTTACCACATCCACCAATCTTCCTAGGCAGTAACCCGCTCTTTGACAGTACATTAGTCTTAACTTTTTTAAACAATGTTGTTGTACATGTTGCACACCCAAACGATGCGTAGCCCAGCCTCTTATGAGAGGTTGCTGCTACGATAGTACTGTTTCGACCACGTGCTTACCCGCCCTTGGGCGCAAGGGCGTGGTTGAGGCGTTAGTGCTACTTGCATATTCCTAAATGTTTATCGTATGATCACTTCGCAACATATATGTTATGATCATTGCACACCTCACTTGTCATTTTCATATTTTTAGTACATATGTATTTTATGAATTTGTACATCTACTGATTTTAGGTCCCGTTACAGTCCTACGTCCTTTTTTCCATGTACAATTGTTAACTCATTGCACCATGTGTTTGACGCTGTTTTGTCAGAGCTGACCCTGGTGCTATTAAAGCGCAATAATCGATCCATCAAATCAATCTTTGATTTATGCACACCCGCCGTGGTGGTTTTGTGTCTTCGGCGTTGTGCTGCTAAGCCTGAAGGCGCAGTTTCAGATCCCGGCCGCAGCGGCCGCATGTAAATGAGGGAGAAATGAAAAAAAGAAAAAGAAAAGGACGTTCATGTACCGAGCGTCGGGTGTACGTTTAAGAACTCCAGGTGATTAAAATTACTCCGGAGTTTCCCACTACGGCGTGTCTCATAATCACATTGTGGTTTTGGCACACAAAATATCAGAATTCAATTACATTAAATTCAATTTATGCACTTGAATGAAGCTCCATGAGAATTCTTGGAGTGTTCATCCTCGTTGGAACCACCATGTGCAAAGCGTTGCTGCTTGAATCGGAGATCACGACAGGCAAAGTTGTTTTGCGGAATGACTATAGGCAGAACACGAAAATCAAGATTTTTCTTGCTTACGCGTCACGCTTAGAGTTATGAGCCCAGACTCGGTTTGTCACTAAATTGTGAAAACAGCTAAAGGAAGTTAACAGACTCACAGGTACATGACACTAACAATGCCAATCGCACTCATTCAGCGACTCTCCTGCCTACTTACGCAGTTTCGTGCCATTAAGCATTGTTATAAACGCTCGCTCACGAGAGACACAGAACATATAAACTTAAGCAAATTGGGCGTAACGAGATTCTGCCTTCTGTATAAGGCTGTGTTCATATTGCAGGAGGGTGCGAAATAATTAATATTGCAAGGGTGCGCCGAGGCCACGAAGGAGATTATTAGTATTGAAGAGCGAACACCTGAAGGTGCCTAGGATGCGATTTCACGTTTTTAACGCCACAAGAAACAGTCGCATCAACGAAGCCCACTCTCAGGCCTTGTCACCGTTAGTCCGATAACTTAATCCCAATAAAGTATAAACCCGTGCTGTCGGTTTTGACAAGAACATATCCCTATAGTTCAAGCTTACCTGTGCACAATCCGTCGATTTCCTGTTCATATTCTCCGCAAGAACAATGCACGTTATTGTTGGCGAGGATATGGCACTCCTGATCTGCTCGGCACGTTTTCTTTTGCCCATCCGTGCACTCTTGCCCTGTGGAAAATTTCGAACAGAAATCAAGGCGAACGGAAGTAATGGCAACGGGTTTTTCTTGCCGATATCACTCGTTTCACAATGCAATACGTAAGCAAAACAAAAGCGTATCTGTTGATGTCAGGCAGAAGTCAAAATTCCGAACAAGTTAAAGTAGTCAAGGAAATGGTGGGAACTATAATTGATCGTCGATGGACAAATATGAGAAGCCTTAGCTGGGTGTCAATGTAGCGGCAAACTAGACGTGTGAGCGCGAAGATGCCATTTTATACTAATTCTCGCACTTAATGACCACCCGGATAAGCCAATAAGAAACGAAAACACAATAAAAGCAATTTGCCACTGAGCATTGGTGAACTTATGTACCCCATAGCTGTCGAACTCAAATAAATTTTAGTCATGGACCTCATAGTATAGTGTAAGCAATTACTGTAGTATTCATCCTTTCCCTTCTTTGATTTTCAAAGCGTTGGTCACCTACAGGCACGTACGCAGGATTTTTTTTTCGGGGGGGGGGCACCCCAAGGTAACTTTTCTATGCAAATGAGGGGGAGGGTACTTTTACTAGTACAAATGTGCATAATCCCACCATTCGCCATAAATGCCAGTAAGCCTGCAAAAGAGACTTGAAATAACGTGTATCTCACAGGTACACCTGTGAGATGCACCTCTTCTTTACGTGGCAAACAGCGAACCACATCAAATGGACTCGCGCATGAAAAATGGGCAGGAAGAACCTTGGCAAGAACAAGTTAACAAGCGAAAGTGCAAAATAAAGATTTCTAGCAGCGTTTTTCGAATTAGCTCTGGAAGAATTACAAATAAATGATTATTTTTGCAACAATTACAGTTCTTTTGGATCCCTCGTTTACTGCTCTACCAAGTGCCAAATCCGACTCGTGTTGTTATTTCGGAAGTTACGTAACGATGCGTGGTCCCGAGTCCCGTAAAGCCACGTAGAGAGCGGGACGCTGCGGTTCTAGACGTACTGCGCCCACCACGGAAGGTTAGCAAAACACCCCCATTATCACAACAGGGAAGTGGCTACGTCAGGCGGCTCTATTGAAAACTGTAGAAGCATCATTCAAAACACACGGAATTATTCTCCCCATCCGGCAGCGTTTTCTCTACTAACTTTTTAAATAAAAAGATGTTGATTAATAAATACTTTTACAGTTTTCGCTTTTCCTCCCTGTTTTGGCTGTTACCTTGGCTTTCTCCCTTAGTAGATAGCTTAATTTCTCATCTCCTTGCGAGTCTTGTTTCCAGTTGCCAATTTTGCTCGAAAAGGGCTGTACAATTAGGGAAAAAACAGACGAGGTAACGGGTGACAGTCATATTGCTTATGGTGTGAACGGTTATTGCAACGTCTGAAGTTGGACGCTGTTTCGCAATATGTTATTTCCCACCTTATCTATCGCATATCGCGGATATATGATTCCGAGGATCTGCCAGCGTCGCAGCGAGCCGTCACTTGAGGAAATAATGAAGCAAAAGGAAAAGTTAAACGCAATTGTCATTTTCTCCGACCACAACTCGTTCCACAAGCATACAGACCAGCTGACTATGAACCGAATTCCTTTCCTGGCCCCTGGATCAGTCTAAACAAAGAAGGTTGAACTAACGAAGCAACAGCGTTGCGCGTGATCGTTGAATAGATGGTGAAATAAAAATTGTGTTGTGCATTATAAATAAAATACTATAATTAAAACAATAAACTACGCCTTGCCTGCTGCAATAGATGGTGACAGCTGAATTGATCTTGAGTTAATCGCGCGGGCACCAAATTGATGAGAAAACTGACCTCCACACCCCAGAAGATGCCGATAACTACCGCCATCCAGAAGGAGTGAAAAAATTGACTATTCTGCTCTGTGAAGATGGAATAGCAGCGAAAGCTGACAGTCAAAGCTCTGAAACGAAAAGCAAAGTGTTTCACATCCGCTGCGGTTCGGCCTGAAGATAGTGCAATATCGGGCCGACCCGCGCCAGAGGTGAAGCAGGCTTTAAGCGCTCGCCATACGTGGCTCCATCCCGAAGGTAGTGCAATGCCAGGCCGACCCGCGGTGGAGGTGAAGCAGGCATTAACAACACCCCATACGTAGACCGATGCCGAAGATATTGCATTACCGGGCCCACCCGCGGCGGAGGTGAAGCAGGCGTTAATCGCTCCCCATACGTGGGCCCATCCCGAAGATTCCGAAGGGCGCATTACAGGTTCCCGAGTCCGCAAGGGTATGTGCCATTGATCTTGGACCCTTTTTTGCACTATCACCAGAATCGGCCCACATGATGATTTTTTCTGTTCCGGACGCCGAAAGAAAACTACGGAAGTTCGTCATACACTGCTTTCGCTGGAAAAGGCAGCAAAATGTTGACCGCCGAGTAGAGTGATTTGTCGGCGCTTTAGGAATGTGTGTGAGGGTGGCGGCGTGGGCGGATAGAGGGCGGGGGGGAGGGCGTATGCTGCTTGATTTCGGGGGGGGGGGGGAGGGGCCCGGCCCCCCCCCCCCCGGGTACCCCCTGGGTACGTGCCTGGTCACTTAATGGATCAGCCACAAAAAAATACTACCAGTGCAAACTTGGAAAAATTTTGCAAGGTGTAACCTA
The DNA here is from genome assembly GCF_023375885.2 of Dermacentor andersoni. Lineage (NCBI taxonomy): Eukaryota > Metazoa > Arthropoda > Arachnida > Ixodida > Ixodidae > Dermacentor > Dermacentor andersoni. The sequence continues at coordinate 160,347,845 of NC_092818.1, read as the reverse complement.
ACCTACATAACCTAACCTTTAGTCTTGCAGCAATAAACGTACTCAGTGTTAACTGGCGTTGGCTACAGTAAGGTTTAATCTGGATTCACCGCGATAGCTTCTCCGATAATGCGAACGCAGGTTCCGGATAATAAGACCCATCAGTCATCTAGAATTTTTTCAACAGGCAACTTCATCCAATGGTTTTAAGCAGCATGCCGAGATTCTGGTTGGCCCTTTTTAAGCATCCTTGTAACCTAAAGCATAGTAGGCCAAGCGCAAGTGAACTGCGCTTTATTCTCACGGGAAATGAATAAACATTATTTCGTAATCCCATAAGTTTGCGGCAGTGTACACTACGTACTTTTCTTTTTTGCTGGCAAGTGACAAAAAGAAAGAAAGATGAAAGCAAACAAAAGCGGACGCATAAGCATCTTATATATACATGATAATTGCATTCTAATTATTACCACTTTGAATATGGCACATAAACTGGACCTGCACTAATATATCACTGGATAATCAGCATAAGTAGTTACTTTTGCAGGTGACTCCGTCTTCTGCCACTGCATAGCCTCCCTGGCATTTACATTCAAACGGCCTCTTGTCATTAGGAGCACTTCTGCACCCATGAAGACATAAGCTGTCGGCGTCTCTTGTAGAGCAAGCGTCTGTTGAATGCAAAAATAGCAATACTGAGATAGTAAAGACAGGTCATGGCACATGGCATAAGGCATGAAAACATATTCCTGAAGAATTAATCACCTGATGCTTAAGAACAAGTCGTTTTTAAATTAGCGGACGCGCTCTTAGGCAACACTCAAGAAAATACTCCACATTTTCTTTTTCGGCTAAGAATAAGAACTCGTCGGAATAAGTACCTTGACACTTTCCCTCCTTTGTCATGATATTTCCAGGTGAGCAATATTGCCCAGTTGGCTCTGAAAGGTAGAAACAATTGCAGTAAACTCTTTCATAAAGTATCAGTAAGGGAGAGAGAGAGAGAGAACAGTAAGCAGGCGAGCAGTAACATACAAGGTTAGCAATTCAGAAAAAGCACTGGTGAAAACAGTAACAAAAGGTATTTTAGATACCTTGTTGACAATGCTGCTAAACACGTAAGAACATAAAAATAGTTGGCAGGTCATTAAGGTAAAAAGGTAAAAGGTAAAATATGCGTGCTGGGCCCATGTTTAAACAGCATTGAGCGCGTCCGTTTACACAAAAACAGCTTGCAATTCATAACGCAGGCATTTGCTCTCAAACACTATCATGGAGCTTTGCTATCCGTATTCCCGATTACACTCCAATTTATGTGGCCGAATTCATGGCCATATGCTTGGCCGTATACAAAGTTCTGAAAAATGTGTCTCTGTGTCCCGCATAATATTGCTCGCAGACTGCCTGTCAGTTCTTATGTCGCCAGAAAGCACAACTAATTCACTATTGCACCGGTCACTACACTTTTTTATTGCACACCATGTTAAAGAAATTCGGTTTTTGTAGATACCTGGACATTGTGGACTAGGACTTCATGAGATGGCAGACCGCTTGGCAAAGACAGCGCTTGGTGGGCGAGTGAGGTTACTTATACCGGCTTTATTATGCTAGCGGTAACAAGATATCGAAGGCGACAACAAGTCCTAGGTAGAAAAAATGAGCCCCTCTTTGCTGCACCGGATTATGAACATTTAGCGTTCCCCTGGAATATCCGGTCTTGTTCCTCTCGCCAATGCGAATGTTCCATCACACTATTACAATGTCAAATACCGCAACTAAATCTGTACATGAATAGGTGTGGGCTTCCACCATCGAACCTTTATGCATCATGGGGCGATGTAGAATCACTGAACGATTTCCTCCTATATTGCCGAAAATATAATTCAGAACGAAAGACCTACTTAGAGGAGCCCCTATCGCGCATGGGCTTTCCTCTCTCGGCAACTGACATTTTATTTTTGGGGGAAAGTACCCTTGGCCGAGCCCGAAAGGAAGCGTGTCAGATTGTACATGAGTACGTCATTGCGACTGGGATACTCTCATGTTAAGTACATTTTCCTCATTATTAGCACTGAATCGCGTTATTTACGTAATATAGCATCTTCATAATAATTGGCATGACCACTATTCACGAAACGGAAAGAAAAATTAATTGATAATCACTACTATTTAAGTATGAAGAGTGCAGATCAATAAATTAACAGAAATTAGAAAGAAGTTCATATTATGTTTTCACTGAGAATCATATGGCCAATCAACCCCTTGTGGGTACATGCCAAAACTTGAAGGAAGAAGGAAAACGCAGGCGCTGATCAGTCGTGATAGCTGACACATAATTGGCGAAGGGTGCCATTCAAGCACAAGCGGTTGCTACGAACATTTTTCGATATTGCGCAAGACCTTTGCTTGATTTTTCTGCGAAACAGGAAAGAAAACGGATTAACTAGACTTGAAGCTAAGCTAGAATTTCATACCGGCGTTGTCTGGGACAGCAGGGATTACTCTAGCACTCCCCCCGCCATCACGTGATAGTAAATACTGTTAATTCAACTCATTTCATACAGCCTCGCGAACCTTACTTTTGCGTTGCTCAGCATTATGAATTGCCACGCGCGACTATTGGTACATCAGACGAACATGGGTTCAATTAATAGCTTTAGCGTGGCACAGCCAAACATTCAACTTAAGTGATGAAGAGAGAGAGCCAATGCTATTTTTTTTTCGAACATCCGTAAATTACTGCTACAATGCCCTCTCCTAAAGTCTAAGTGCTGAAGCTTGCTATACCTTTGCAGTTGTTTTGGCTCCACCCTTGGCAGCAGCGATTGTCATTTTTCAGAAGTCCTGCTTTGCAAAGTTCAGAGCATGTGTTCGAGGGCTTGAGGCAAGTTGTCACTGAAACACGACCAGGGTTCTCATGAAAACGGTTTAAAATCTGATAATTAATATATTGGTGTCCCGTAAATGAGACATGAATGTTTAATGAAGTGATTCGTTCATTCATTCATTCATTCATTCATACACACGAAACATCTGCCACAGCAGTTTCCAAAAGTGTACAATCCACGACAACGTCGTCTCGTGACTTGAGCAATGATTTTCTTTTAGTAGCCTTAAGGGACCATGATAGCAATTTTATTAGATTTAACTATGCATTGCATGTTGAGCCGTATGCTCTCTGTAGCAAGCTGGCGAAATTTCAGGGCATTTGGTGCGTCAGAAAAATTGAAAATTGTCATGTTTTTATATGTCCCTTAAACCGCACAGCAATCTGTCGACAATGAAGGGGGACGAAATGAAGTGCGCCCTGCGCAGTGATTCTGCGTAGCCACTTAGCGCGTCTCACAGGTGGTTACATTTTCGCAAGTGGGTCTCGGCGGTTAGCTCGAGATTGTTTCTGCCGGCGTTCCCCGGTTTCTGCTGTTTTCCTTGCACGGGTGAAAACGATTCCGGGCACAGCGTAACAGGGCGATGCCCTTGCTTGAACCACGCTTTCTCTTTCTATGGGTGCGCATTTATATTTTCATGGAATATAAATACACTTACCTATACATTGCGAGCCATTTTTTACAGCGTCGCTATTGCAGACACACTTAGGAGTCCCTCTGATGATCTCTACATTACCATTTTTGCATTCATTTGCGAAGCCAGGTTCAACTGCAAGAATAACAGTTCGGTAAGGCTGTTACTGATTTGCAACATGCACATTAATGTAGGTTTCAAGATTTAAAATGTTGCTTGTGAAATTTGCTTCCTGTAAAGACTTCCTTCTCGAAATATTTGCTGGAGAACTATATTAAGGCTGCAATCTTAAGGAACAAAGGTTGTTATTTTAATGAAAGTTGATATTATTAACTGAAGTTATATGAAACTAACGAGGCTGCAGCCCTAGATAGCTGTGGCACCTGCTTAGCCATCTTTTTCAAATAGAAATGGGCAAGGGCCCTGCCATCGGACGCTAACAGCTGCTGTTATCGGTGATAACGCTTTGTTTTCTTTAGCGCCATGAAGTTTCTTCTAAGCTTACCCTTGCAATCTTCAGTAAGCCAGTCCATTCCTTCACATGTGCACCGAGTCTGCCCATCTCCTTGGGACTCACACTTTCCTACTGCGCACACCTTTGTTTCGCAAGAATTCTTGTCTGGAAGAGAATGAAATGAGCCGATATGTGAGTGTCTTTTGCTCCTAACTGCAGTGCATTCTTTTTTTGTATTCATTGCTAAAAAATGTTGAGGGAAAGTTCAGTGTGCCAAAAATTTTCAGGCATAGATGTACAGGATTTTCAACTCTCAAAGATACACATCATTAGTTTAAAAAAAAGGTAGATTCTGAGGTCTTACGCACCAAAATGATGACATGATTATTAGGCACACCATAGTGGGGTACTCCGGATTAATTTCGATCATCTCGTGCACTCAGTCCAATTTTCTTTTTGCCATTCGCCTGCATCGAAACGCGACCGCCACAGCCGGGATTTGATCCCGCGCCCTAGGGCTTAGCAGCGCACCGCCAAAGCCACGACGCCCCTACGACGGGTTACTAGTATTCATCATCATCATCATCAGCCTAGTTACGCCCACTGCAGAGCAAAGGCCTCTCCCATACTTCTCGAACTACCCCGGTCATGTACTAATTGTGGCCATGTTGTCCCTGCAAACGTCTTAATGTCATCTGCCCACCTAACTTTCTGCCGCCCCCTGCTACGCTTCCCTTCCCTTGGAATCCAGTCCGTAGCTCTTAGTGACCATCGGTTATCTTCCCTCCTCATTACATGTCCGGCCCATGCCCATTTCTTTTTCTTGATTTCCACTAAGATGTCGTTTACCCGCGTTTGTTGCCTCACCCAATCTGCTCTTTTCTTATCCCTTAGCGTTACACCCATCATTCTTCTTTCCATAGCTCGTTGCGTCGTCCTCAATTTCAGAACCCTTTTCGTAAGCCTCCAGGTTTCTGCCCCATATGTGAGTACTGGTAACACACAGCTGTTGTACACCTTCCTTTTGAGGGATAGTGGCAACCTACTGTTCATGATTTGAGAATGCCTGCCAAACGCACCCCAACCCATTCTTATTCTTCTGGTTATTTCAGTCTCATGATCCGGATCCGCGGTCACTACCTGCCCTAAGTAGATGTATTCCCTTACCACTTCCAGTGTTTTGCTACCTATCGTAAACTGCTGTTCTCTTCCGAGACTGTTAAACAGTACTTTAGTTTTCTGCAGATTAATTTTCAGACTCACCCTTCTGCTTTGCCTCTCCAGGTCAGTGAGCATGCATTGCAATTGGTCTCCTGAGTTACTAAGCAAGGCAATATCATCAGCGAATCGCAAGTTGCTAAGGTATTCTCCATCAACTTTTATCCCCAATTCTTCCCACTCCAGGCCTCTGAATACCTCCTGTAAACATGCTGTGAATAGCATTGGAGATATCGTATCTCCCTGTCTGACGCCTTTCTTTATAGGGATTTTGTTGCTTTCTTTGTGGAGGACTACGGTGGCTGTGGAGCCGCTATAGATATCTTCCAGTATTTTTACATATGGCTCATCTACACCCTGATTCCGTAATGCCTCCATGACTGCTGAGGTTTCGACTGAATCAAACGCTTTCTCGTAATCAATGAAAGCTATATATAAGGGTTGGTTATATTCTGCACATTTCTCTATCACTTGATTGATAGTGTGAATATGGTCTATTGTTGAGTAGCCTTTACGGAATCCTGCCTGGTCCTTTGGTTGACAGAAGTCTAAGGTGTTCCTGATTCTATTTGCGATTACCTTAGTAAATACTTTGTAGGCAACGGACAGTAAGCTGATCGGTCTATAATTTTTCAAGTCTTTGGCGTCCCCTTTCTTATGGATTAGGATTATGTTAGCGTTCTTCCAAGATTCCGGTACGCTCGAGGTTATGAGGCATTGCGTATACAGGGTGGCCAGTTTCTCTAGAACAATCTGACCACCATCCTTCAACAAATCTGCTGTTACCTGATCCTCCCCAGCTGCCTTCCCCCTTTGCATAGCTCCTAAGGCTTTCTTTACTTCTTCTGGCGTTACCTGTGGGATTTCGAATTCCTCTAGGCTATTCTCTCTTCCACTATCGTCGTGGGTGTCACTGGTACTGTATAAATCTCTATAGAACTCTTCAGCCACTTGAACTATCTCATCCATATTAGTAACGATATTGCCGGCTTTGTCTCTTAACGCACACATCTGATTCTTGCCTATTCCTAGTTTCTTCTTCACTGTTTTTAGGCTTCCTCCGTTCCTGAGAGCCTGTTCAATTCTATCCATATTATAGTTCCTGATGTCCGCTGTCTTACGCTTGTTGATTAACTTAGAAAGTTCTGCCAGTTCTATTCTAGCTGTAGGATTAGAGGCTTTCATACATTGGCGTTTCTTGATCAGATCTTTCGTCTCCTGCGATAGCTTACTGGTTTCCTGTCTAACGGCGTTACCACCGACTTCTATTGCGCACTCCTTAATGATGCCCATGAGGTTGTCGTTCATTGCTTCAACACTAAGGTCCTCTTCCTGAGTTAAAGCCGAATACCTGTTCTGTAGTTTGATCCGGAATTCCTCTAGTTTCCCTCTTACCGCTATCTCATTGATTATCTTCTTGTGTACCAGTTTCTTTCGTTCCCTCCTCAAGTCTAGGCTAATTCGAGTTCTTACCATCCTGTGGTCACTGCAGCGTACCTTGCCGAGCACGTCTACATCTTGAATGATGCCAGGGTTCGCGCAGAGTATGAAGTCGATTTCATTTCTAGTCTCACCATTCGGGCTCCTCCACGTCCACTTTCGGCTAACCCGCTTGCGGAAAAAGGTATTCATTATCCGCATATTATTCTGTTCTGCAAACTCTACTAATAATTCTCCTCTGCTATTCCTAGAGCCTATGCCATATTCCCCCACTGACTTGTCTCCAGCCTGCTTCTTGCCTACCCTGGCATTGAAGTCGCCCATCAGTATAGTGTATTTTGTTTTGACTTTACTCATCGCCGATTCTACGTCTTCATAAAAGCTTTCGACTTCCTGGTCATCATGACTAGATGTAGGAGCGTAGACCTGTACAACCTTCATTTTGTACCTCTTATTAAGTTTCACAACAAGACATGCCACCCTCTCGTTAATGCTATAGAATTCCTGTATGTTACCAGCTAATTCCTTATTAATCAGGAATCCGACTCCTAGTTCTCGTCTCTCCGCTAAGCCCCGGTAACACAGTACATGCCCGCTTTTTAGCACTGTATATGCTTCTTTTGTCCTCCTAACCTCACTGAGCCCTATTATATCCCATTTACTACCCTCTAATTCCTCCAATAACACTGCTAGACTCGCCTCACTAGATAGCGTTCTAACGTTAGACGTTGCCAGGTTCGGATTCCAATGGCGGCCTGTCCGGAGCCAGGTATTCTTAGCACCCTCTGCAGCGTCACAGATCTGACCGCCGCCGTGGTCAGTTGCTTCGCGGCTGCTGGGGACTGAGGGCCGGGGTTCGATTGTTGTATTCATATAGGAGGTTGTGGCCAAGTACTGCACCAGGGTGGCCAATCCTGCTCTGGTGAGAGAGTGCGTTACCGGTTCTGGTCACCGGGATCAGGCCGCACTCCAGGCCTGTTTGTGCAATTTTCTCAACACACGGTTTTTTTTTGTATTTTCCGGTGGAGAATAGCGCGGCACCGGGATTTGAATCACGGTCCTCTTGCACTGGAGACGGATACTCTACTAGTATTCACACCTACATAAGTACAACATATCAGGAAAAATTGCCACCCACACGAGTTCAGCACGGAGTAACAAAGGGGACTCACGGGGGGTTCTTGAAGAAGATTCGCAGTTGGAATAAAATGCATCCTGCTAGAGGTATTGAACCCGAGACCTTCTCAGAGCGAAACCTTATCAATCGACATTTCGAAGCACGAAGACAAAAAATAGGGTCACTAGTAGCGCGACGACCCCGGAGAGGCTTTCCATCCAAAGACCAAGTTGAAATTTCCTTTATCTGCGAAGGTCTCTTTCTGATGAACCTGCACGGGTTTCCTCTTTAGCTTATTGTTGCTTTCGGGGGATAAACATTTTCCCTTTCATGAAGTAAACAGTCCTAAAGCACCCCCGTTATGGCCTGGCCATAATAGAATTGCAAAGAGTTAACTGGAATATTGCTAATATAATAAGGCGTATTGGGTGTGCGTGTGTGCACGCGTGCGTGCGTGCGTAAAATTGTTTGCGAATGTTTGCGAACTTGACGACCCCTATTTTTCTCTGCAATCTTAGCCGCCAGCACCATAGCTGTTGATTATATTGTCGATTAAGTGGATGAATGCAGACTATCTATAGCTTAGAAAAGCGTCTGAAAACGTCGTCAGGCCGTGCTACTTCGATGTGCTCTGTATGAGCAGTGATGCAATTTATAGATTTAGCAGTGTTAGCGTTTTATGTGAAAACATAACACTGACGACAAAACATAATGTTGGAGTACTCACACTGACATTCCTTCTTCATGGCATCGAAGTACTGTTCACCAGATTCACATCTGCATAAAAACGTGTCGTTGGACCCAGGCGGAACTTCGCAGGGTATTTTTCCGCAGGCCTTTGCTCCGTACTGCTTGCAAAGCTCTGTTGAAGGAATTACATGTTGACCAATACTACTGAATCAAGCTGCAGCTCGTGTCGCGCAAACCCTGAAGGGGTTTTATGGGCGTCCACATCAATCGCATATGCGCTGCATGAGCAAAATATTGACTTCCGGGAAGAAGAGACCTAATACGAACAGAGATTGCATACAAATGAAGGTGAGCTGAATGCGCCATTAAGCCGCAATAATGACTGTAGTCAGATATGAGCTTGTGACTAAGAACAGTGCCACAGGGCATTTACAAACCGCTTAATTTTTAGCCTATTACGCACACACGTCTTGTACAAGAGTAGTTCTAAAAGTGGTGAAAGCGTCTTTTGTCCCCTGTCCGTCACATATGATAAGGAGGAACTGAAAAATGTTTATGTATGTATATGCGGAGCCGACCATTCTATTTTCCTCCTGTAGTTTCCTGTGCAGGAAGTGCATTATGTGACTTCGTATAAACGAAAACTCATAATGCACCCTACTATACAAACCCCTCGAAACCTCTTCCTAGACCACGCGCTTATGTTATAGGGATCCATTAACAAGGATAAGCACAATTTGACTCAAATAAAGGACAAAACTTTCTAACGTACTTTACATTTGCTTAGGACCCTTTTACCGTCCCCTTTTACTTTGAGGTTAGCCAATTTCCACTTAAACACATGGTTAAATACGTCATAAACTACAATTATTACAATTGTTTTACACGACGAAAAAGAAAGAGGAGGACGGTTTCAGCTACGGGCGGACCTAGGCTTGCAGATGCTTGTCGGCAACTGCATCGCCCAAGTGTCTCATCTTCAAACGCCTTGGTAAACCTGCCACTGAGTTAATCGCAGCGTAAACAGAACTAACGCTACCAGGTGGAGGAGTGCAACAGTTCCGTCAAGTTCGCCCGCCGCCCTTTAGAATAACTACAGCATGAAATATTTGCTGATGCTCAACCCTACGCTCAAACCATCACCCCCCCCCCCCCCCCCGTCCTTATCGCCTAATAGATCGACGTCTTTAAGAAGCTTCAGGAGGAGACTATAAGCTTCAGAAGGAGACTACAACACCTTTGTCCTGAAAATCAAGAGTCCTTGCGGGTGGATCACATACTCCATCGTATGCCACTGAGCCACTCTGTGTTTCTCTCCGTCAATAATAGCCTCGTGCTCTTCCTCTAAGTCTGGGCATTCTAACAAGTTACCAAGTCTATCTATCTATCTATCTATCTATCTATCTATCTATCTATCTATCTATCTATCTATCTATCTATCTATCTATCTATCTATCTATCTATCTATATATATATATATATATATATATATATATATATATATATATATATATATATATATATATATATAGTACCATATCTGCTAATACCAACTGCCCACGTCTTCGTCGACTGTCAACGCACAAATATTGCATCGCTATACTTGTTTATTGTCGCATTGACCCCGGCTACTGTGCGAGAAAATACCTAAATTGCTTAGCTCTGTCCATGGGTTGCAGCGCTATGCTGAGCCATAAAACACTATTTCAGTGACTGTTTCGTGGTCTTCATACAATGACTGGGAACGTTGAAAAGAATCGGTGTTTGTAGGAAGCATGCAGTTACTAAAGATGCGAACTGGGTGTTCCTTGGGCTGCGAGCCAGCCTGCACGATAAAGCGATTTGCCAGAAGGTCTCCGCTGTGTGGAATCAACGCTGCGATTAGCAAGCGCAAGATAAAGCCGCGAACTGTATATGTTGGGAAAGTTAGGCCTTAAGAAGGGCGCTGTCTATAATAACCTTAACAAATTTCCTGTCATAGCTAGCACTGGCAGTTAAGTTGCTTAATAGGGCACTTCAGTACACCTGCATACTGTTATCGCTATACGGAGGTGTGATATCTGCGCCTGCACCAAAAACCTTTTTCTCGCCACTCATGCACAGATAGGATTCTAGGTGGCCGGTAACGCTAGCGGTGAATTGATAACGGGTGCGCCAGAACGTTCTAGTAAAAATTCTAAAGCTTACCGTGAACTTCAGTGGCGCCATCGCCGCCGCTGGAGATCGCCTTCCCGATCAACAGGGATAACGTCGCAAGAAACGTCGTGAACACGCGCATAGCTGCTTCGCCGAAATGCGTTCGTCGGAAAGCAGCGTTCGCGGAGTGCATGCATTCTTCCGCTTGCACGCATAGAGCTCGCGCGATAAAGGCACGTATCGGTGTTGGCCGACGGTGCCTTATCTCTCCATTTTCTTTCGTTATTTCTGCCGCGTACGACGCCGGTAAAGAACGGTCTCGCTCTCGATCGATATAACGTGTCCTGCTTTTCCTCGGCACATTGCACGGCTCCTGTGAAACACTCGGAGTGTGTACGGAGAAGATACGTAAAGGTCATGCTTCGTGGGAAGCCCTTGCTTCACACTTCAGCTGCTCACTTTAATGTCCCTACCCGACGCCCTTCACGTTTTTCTCTTGACGGATGATCAGAACTCAAGAACAGAGGCGTCGAATGAATATAACTGCGAAATAAAGGTTCTTGTCCAAGAAAGGAAACGCAAAGCCTGTGCTGCATCTTTCAATATGCTGACTTAACTTTAGGTGAATATATTATCTCCCAATGACTATATCGCCATAACGTCATTTCATTATTCCTTCTTCAGGCTATACTTGACATTTAACGCTGCCCATGCCGCACCTGGCGACTGAACGATTTTCGATAAAATTTTCACGGACTCGCCTTCCATGAAATTGCATGCTCCTGCACTTGCGCCTTTTCCCGCACGCATGGCAGTGCATGCCTTATACGGTAAATTACGTCGTATGGAAAAAAGGTATTAATCTAGAAAAATCTAAATATTACGATGTTGTAATGGCGCTTCTTTCTATTTCTTTTTTTTTTCGGTTCAATGTGACCTAGAGAAAAATTATGAGGCGTACACGGAGGGGCCTGTATCAATTCTTGTATTCTGGCCAGCTACTTATTTTTCCGTGGGATTGACCACAATGGAAGAGTAGTAAAAATAAACAAATCGAGTATCCATTGAACCCATGCAATCTCGTGTGAGACAGCTATTTCAGCTACTTACAATATGCCACAGTAACGAAGTCTGTATGTTATTTTGAGAACATTCGGCAGGTATCCTGAAAGTGACGGTAAAAGAGCCATTCTGCATAAATGATGCTCGGATGAAACTTGTATCAGGTGTCTCCGGCAGTCTTTCCATCTCTTCTTGAAAAAAAAATATGGTCATGTTCGCTCGCTCCTTGCCCAAAATAAAGCGTTATGCTTTCCGAAAGGCATAATATTCCAACACATGGCTGCAAGCGAACTATTAAATTGATCATACATCCATGCACATTATGCGTAGTTCTTGCATTCAAGATGTTTACAGAAGTTTCACGATCACAATGTCCTCAGTCGCAAACGCGTGCTTTGCACCTAAAGCTGCATTTCTTTTCCAGCACTTGTGCCATGTTTTTGGCGCATTGGTTATGTCAGAAAGCTGACTTCGCGCATTGTTCAAAAGGGCCTGTTCTGTCTACACAGCAAGGGTACAAGCTGAAGCAATTACAGGTTGTTAGGATTTTCACATATATGGGCTTTCCTCTTTTCTTCAGTCAAATAGAATTGTCCACGAAGTCCGCAATGAAAAAGGCCTGCTTAGCTATGCAATCATAGTAGCTGAACTGCAAACCATAGTTGATATTAAAATGCAAAAGCCAACCCCAGGACCGAATCCCAACAGCACAGCGCATGCCTGAGCTCTGTAAGGAAACACTGCGAAGCTGACGCTGGGAAGAGCATATGTTTGTCATCGTAGCCGTGTATTGTCAACGAGCACAGACAATCGGCAGTCCCAAAGCTCACTTAAAGCGAGAATGTAATAAACGGTTAAAGTTCTCCAATCCCATTGCCGTCATGAAGCTTCAGGCACTCCCCAATTATTACGGGTCCGTTTACAACAATTGTTCTAGTATTGCATGCGTTTCGTGAAAGAATGTCATGTCTCTTAAACGTAAAATAAGCACGAGCGGTGTTCTGCAAGGTCTCGGTCATGTTCTCAGGTAATCCCATTTTTACCTTAGCATTTCGACTTTGTGCCGGCTATTAGTGAGAGAAGAAATAAAGCGTAGCTTTACGGGAATAGTAAATATAATCATGAAGTTCTATTAGCAAATTCAGCTTACACGGGGTGATCCTTTCTCAGTTTTCCGGAATTCTTAAACATTGCCTGCGGCAAATAGCATAACTCTTGTCCTTGAGCCGTAATATTCGAAGAGGCGGATATTACTAGCGCGAAAAATAGAAATACACGTTCAACTAATTAAAAAAAATTCACTAATTAGCTTCAAAATGAATTATGTTACGGCACATATCGCAGTTTATGAATTTTAGCCCGTGAATTTGGAAGATACACCCACTTGAAACAAATATACTGAAGGCCGCAGTTTCGAGATATTATTGCCCAAAGTGTGGGAGGAAATACATGGGCGTTCCAAATGCCTTTGTTCTTCAATTGACAAAAGGGGGCCTTGTAAAACGAGCAATACGCCAACAGTGCATTCTTACGCCGAGTTTGATGGCGTATACCTCCAAACTGGCGTCACTCTGGAAATGTTTTCTAAATGAATACGCCTTGCAAACTAAGCGGCTGCAATTCCTAAAGTGCAATATGTGCCGTAAAGTACCTAAGTTAATTAGCAATTTTCTTATTGGTTGAATATGTGTATAGATTTCTCGTACAAGTAATGTCCGCCTCTCAATATAACCCACCTCAAGGGCCAAAATTATGTTATCAGTAATAGGCTTGGTTAAAAAGAAATTCCGCAAGGCTTAATCCTGATCTCCCCGTCGTTTACAAACAATAGCTTGCCAGTTCAAATCGATTTAGCGCCGATTTTAATGCACCTCTAAGAGCCTTTTCGGTAAACGCGTTTTTTTTTCTTCGTCCTCTTCAGGTGCACAGTTTCGGCCAGCCACCGCAAAGTAGGTACTTTTCCTCACCAGAAAGCAGTGCCCTCAAACAGTGCGCCGCCTCGGGCGTTGGTATACATACGGAACGATCGCCGAAGACTATATTGGCGCACCGTCGAAATAGGGTGTGAGCACTTATCTTTTTGCTGTAGCACATTTCTCGATACCTTTCACACCGAGTGACCCTGTTTGGGCGCTGAATTCTGATACAGGTGGGTCTATTATCGCGTGGTATTCATACACAGGAAGCTAATTGTATCGTGCTGAAAACATCCTCGTTTGATGTTTCTTATGGCTGGCATGGCCGATGGCTTTCAGGCAATAGAAGAATATTGCTTTTAGTCATGTTCCACGACCAGCTTTGTAAGGTTTCCTGCATTCCCGCTCGGCTAGGGTAATCCCAAAGAGGGAAGAGGCTGGATACGCTTCGTGACACCTACAGGGAATGAACCTCAAAAAGTTGACGTGCCCAACCTGCCCGACTCGAGTTCGTAGGCGTCTAATGTCACGGCGCTATTCCTGAAATCTATTCGGGGCAGATCTTGACCTCTGGTAGCTGCCTCAAAACGTGTTTGTCGAGCGAATGGTTGGTTTGACCTAGGGTGAGAGGAGAGCACGAACAAGTGACCCGAATAGGACAGTTCGCAGCTGTCTATAGTCAAACCACGTGTCGCCTAAGCGAGCTAGACGGGGGCTGCCTGCATATCCAGTGCACCTTCTCTCACGTCCTCCTGTGTGTAGACTTGCGAATGCATTTCTAAATATGTTTCCTTTATTAAGAGGAGCCTCATTAAGTTTGGTGGTGACCAAGATACATCACTTGCGAGCACCAGTCGGCGGACCGGGATAGCTCACCGTATCCGCACGAGTGGGAGACGTGAGACTACGAACCAACTTGGGTTTATTTACTACGTCGATAAGCACTTCCGAAACAAACGCACTCCTTGGAAGAGCGTGTGAGAGGCTGCTCGTACAGAGGGACAGCAGAAGTGTTGAAGCGCACGCCATGTGCTTGCTTAGAGCAGTGGGGAAACGGAACCTGCGCATCCATGTTTATTGCACGCAGTGCGCATTAAGAAATGTGTGGATAACTTGTCATGGTTAGGTTAAGAATGAATGCCGTATATTTAGTGCGTTAAGGCACGCTACACAGGTTTACAAAACCATTTATAGCACATATTCTTGCGTTATCGTTACCATAATGAGTAGAATTGTGCGATTGTTTGGAACTTATGATACCAGTGCAATAATGTTTTATATCAAATTTGTAGTTGATTATTGTTCTATAAACCCTTTGCCAGAAAGCTTCCAAGACTGCTTTCTCATTTACTTTTCTGTAATATTTAACCCCAAGAACCGGGTATATTGAGTCACTTTGTATATCTACTAAGAGTATGTGCTGAAACGATGACATCCACGGTGCCCCTCTATTACAATCGGTACTCAAGTGTAAAGCCAAGAAAATGCACTTACCGTGCCTGCCTGACTGGCATGTTTCTGACGCTAGGCGTAAACTTTTTTGCCAATCGACGCACTCAAAAGAACAGAATAAATCGCCATTTATTCACTGATGACTTCAATCCCACGGTGTCCAAGCAAGCTTGCGTGGCTAACACGGCCTTCTGGCCTATGATTACTACATGTTTGTGTTGGTAACTGCTGAACCGGATACCAATATTCTCGTCCCACGCCGCAACGTCATTTGGAGAGTCACTGGTGCTCATGGGTATTCGCTCGGTTCGATTACATATCTAGTTGCCACTTTGACTCTTCACTGAGGGCAGTGTTGACATGGAACAGAGCATTAGTCTTGCGGCTTTCATGACACTGTAGCGGCAGCAGCATCGGCGTCGCATGAGAATTACATAAATGCTCGCGTCTACACAAGGCACGAGCGACTGGCACGCTCCGGCTCCGGCTTGCGTACCGAAAGGCATTAAAAAGAATGATACGCTAAAAGATCGAGTGTCGGTTTTTCCTCTCCCGCGAAAGCCCGAGTCTTTACCGGTCTACGTAGTCGCTCGTCGCCACAATACCGTCCCTGTAGACATCACGGGCTTCCCGACTTGAGCAAATTGTTTCTATAACTACGAGTGAAAATGTCGCAATTGAAACTGCTTTGTGGGAACTTTCGTCTTGTCAAACTAAACCGATTGTAAGAACATCTGACTGCAAGTCAGCACTTGGGGCACTAAAACTGCTTTTCCCTAAGGACACCTACTTAAAGTGGCCATTTCGAAATTCAAGTAGCGAAGCTATTTCTCGGTCCATATGAAATTCTAGTGCGTTCTCTCGCACGTCGGCGCATAGGGAAGCAAAGCTGCTCCTACTCTTTCGCGCCAAGCAATGACGCATAAGCCAAAGCTGAAAAAAAAAAAAACTGAGGATGTTCAGCAACTTTTTAAAAGACTTATTGTGAGGGACGAAATTCAGCCAATTAGACGCGTCACTACTGAACCACATCTGCACGCTTTCAGCGCTAACCCTGGCATAGCGACACAAGTAGGACTGTCAACATCGCTAGTGTGTTCATTTTTTCGTGGTCATGGGGACGTGAAAGTATATATTTATTGGACTGCCCAGAGTTCATCCAAGAGTGAAATATTCTCATTCAAGAGTTTTAACGTATAGAGCGACTTCAGGCGCAATCATCGAGAATTTAAGCCTTCCTGTAGGAACATTGCGTTTTCAGAAGAGAGCTGTTTTGTTTACTAATTAAAATGTTCAGAGATACCTATTTGTTCAACAAGGTATGATGTTTAACCGTACTTGACAATAGCCAGCAATCGCTTTTCGTTTCAGGTTCTTTTAAGTGTTAGTGATAGGTCACATTCTCACATCACATTCTTTGGGAGCCAACAAATGATAAAATCAAGAAAAACGCCGGCTAAGTAACTTGTTTTATTTTAAATGTACAAATGATGACATAAATGAAAATGAAATACGATGCAAAAAGTAACGTGCCGCTGGTGGGCTTTGAACCATTGTCTTTGCATTACGTGTCTTGTTGAGCTGTCGCGGCAAGCCATGATTCGAGGCAAATCTAGTGAATGTAGCGGATCCTTCCAATACTGCAGGTGTCGCGTAGTATATGAACTACGGAACTGAACATGGAACATAAAACTGAAACTGAACCCAAGAAATTATCCCTCGCACATTCACAGCCAAACAGAAAGTAGCCAGACGAACAATTTTGGATGAAATTTTGAAAGGGCATGAAGTGACCCCACATTTATGTTAAGCATCTCAGCCAGAGACGAAAGTTGGCTCCATTAGTAGGACTCTAAAAATAACATTCACGCAGAAACTCCTGTGGGAGTTGTCTAAGTATGCGTAAGCATTACACCACTTGCTCATCTCTACGCAGCCCAGTGTCGTTAACATTGTTAGAAAGATGAGTCGAACAACATAAACCCTTATCAACCATGATCGGTCTTTATAAACCTTATCGAACATCATATGACCCTTGCCAACACCTATCTGTCCTTATCCGCCTGGATGTCCTGCGAAGCTGTTGCAAAACCACCAAGACAATTGCTAAGCGGGTATGCAATGCTTTACTGATAGTTCGGATGCTTGTTTTAAGATTGTTCTTTATTGAAATGTGTACTCTTTGCGTGTTGAATGGGTGATATCAGTGAGTGTATGCACTGTTCACTTTGCTGAGCGCTTGCAGCCTCTGTACGTGGGTATGAATCATTGCTTACGGGGGTATGTACGTGGTCTTGGGAGGCGAGACTCTCCGAACTGAACCTGGGAAGCCAACTGGCGACCCTCGACCAGTGGAGCCCTGTCAGAGGGAACCACCCAGGAATAAACCGCGCAACTGTTTCTGCAATAATAAAGTTCCGTCGTCCTCATCCTCCTCCTCCCTTGTTCAGCGGGTTATGAGCCATTGTGTTCGCGTTAGGGGATAGACGGAGAAATTTCTCGTTAGCGCCAAGCATCGATAACAAAGACAATGTTGATCAAAATTTTAGTGCTATTGTTTGCGTGCAACAGCAATGTCAATTTCCATGTTTTGTTGGTGCTTGTTCTGAAGGACAAACAATATACAAAAACTTCTGTAATGACGTGCTACATTGGAGAACGCTTGCGCCAAGCAATTAGGCGCCCCATGCTCATTTACAGTGATCTATTTCTTGTTGCGGCCACAACATGAGGCGCTCTACTGCTGTGCCAGTCTGGGAATGTCCTGTCAAACACCGTATTCCTGTTCTTCCAAATCCCCCATAATCAGTCGACTTGTCGCCATGGCCTTTCTTTCCGCGAGGCAAACAGCCGCTGCATAGGGAAACGCCATAAAGATATGGCAGAAGTCCAAACTGCTGCGACTTTAATTTGTTGAAGAGATTCCAGGAATGAGCCTTTGTCTGCTTCTCTACATGAGCTCGAGAAACGATAGCAGCTGCGTGTAGAAAACTGAGGGGCCTAGTTTGACAATACCTATAGTAATTAGTTTGTAACTTGAATAAATTGTATTTTTTTTTCAAGCCGAGCCCTGGGACTTTTCTGGCTAATGTATATTCGACTTCTCACAACATTTTTTGTATATATCCGTCTAAGTTCATGCAACTGGGAAGAAGTTATTATTCACATAAATAGCCTTATTATTCGCCGCTTTATGTGCCTGCCAGCTAAGGCAACATTCTAAACCTGTCGCCGATGTTAAAAGATACTTCCTCTTCCTGTGTCTTCGCTGATGCACAACCGCTATAGCTACTCTACCAGCGTCATAATCAGGTTTCTCAGAGAAACGTTTAGCGATACTGCAGGGGATGTCCAAAATTTAGGTTACCAAGAGGATGTTAGTGATGACTTTGATGTTCTTTGCGAACAAAATGCTTACTTAGAGTGGTGCAGCTTTTTATTTCTTTTGCTTCGCGCAGGACTTTGGCAATTTTCGGCGTCAGTGTATGATGTACAAGCTAGTGAACATTGCTAGTAGGACTCAGTGCCATTGTACTTGTAAGCTTTCAACCACGAATATTATTACACGTAGCCAACAATATGATTTCAAGCAGTTTATATCTAACCCCTCCTTTTCTTAATGTGCCGAATTAGAAGGGAAGTTCTTTTATAGATTGCCATTAGATTTGATTGGAGATTGTACCACGTCGACATCGCTTATTAAAACGATTTGTGCGTTCTCCCCTTTCAATCGGAAAGATGTCATTTTGGTTGTCGTAGCTAACGTCGTCCTCTCAGGGCTGGTACATATTGCTTTATATGACCTTGCATTAAGTTTCCGAGTTTACTATGAACCTTTCTAATCCATCACATTGTATAGCCTTCAGAAATGTGCTATGAATGGAAGGGTTCAAAGGACGTTTCTTCCACATGACCA
The DNA here is from genome assembly GCF_023375885.2 of Dermacentor andersoni. Taxonomy (NCBI): domain Eukaryota; kingdom Metazoa; phylum Arthropoda; class Arachnida; order Ixodida; family Ixodidae; genus Dermacentor; species Dermacentor andersoni. The sequence goes on along the minus strand of NC_092818.1, from coordinate 160,328,943 downwards.
ACTCGATCTTTTTTCTTAAATGTTCCAAAGGACAGTTGTAATGGGAGACATGAGTATTCACTCTGCCCAACACAGAATGGTTCAATTGAACATCCTTTACAGTGACATATATGAATCAGCCAGTCAACTCGACGAGTAGCTTGCCTGAATTTCTCCTCTGTAATAGAAATGGAGGTTAGTCACAGATACCATGTGGCACGAACCGGCCTCCTAAGTATATATAGCCCTTTGTAGGGACCCGAGAAAGAGGGTCATTCCCGAGCTGCTAGTCTTTAGGGATTCAAGAAGGCACGATAGAAAAGTTTAATAATAATTTATTGGAAGTGTGTTAGCTGTTTATAGTCATCTCCAAGAAAACAGAACCAAAACAACAGTAGGCTCAGGTACCTGTGTAGTCGCCACACATGTTAATCGAGACCATTGTTTCACTCTGATACAACGCAAGCAATGTCATTTTGAAACGCGCATCTTCAGTCTTCTTTATCCCCTTTCTTTTGCGGACATTTTCTTGTCTAGTTCTCGCTTTCTTAAAAAACCAGCACCGCGGCGGAAAAGCGTGGCGCAAGCGCACCTTGGAATGACTGGCCGATTCCTCTCAAAACTCCGCAAAATAGAGCTAAAACTACGCGGGCATGCCAACTCTCACAACTGTTTGTTTGTTCGCCATCATGATCACTAGCAGCGGCATGAGAAAAAACCTTTTTTTTTAACCCAACAACGCCCCAGGTACAACTCGTGACGCGTTCAGTTTGGTACTCAAAGTGCTGATTTAACCGCTGGAAAATAAACTCAGAAATAATAGTGGCGTTTCTAACATGTGTACGCTGAAGCGACGTTTCAGTTGTAGATAGCTGAGCAGCCTCATTGTTTATTAAATTCTACACTAATGAAAACACGCATAACGTTGCATTATTTTGTTTTCTACGAATGTACCCTCGATGTCTAGAAATAAAGACGAACAAGTTGTTTTGTTTTCTTTGATATGTTTTGGTGTTCGCACTTTGTTGGGCTACATACGCTTTTGTACGTACGAAGTACGAACGTCTTGCCCAGAAATCCAATTGCAGTTGTTATGCACCTGTGTGGAATAAAGGTTGTACCTTCTTGCATAAGCAATCGCAATAGATCCCACGGCGGTGTGGCTTTTCAGGGTTACGACTGCTAAACAAGTACGTGAACCAGAGGTGGCTGAAAAATTGTGTCGAAGATGATGCTCTCTGTTCGCGCTTGAGATGGTCCCGTTAGCCTGCGCAAAAAAAATAATGAAGGAAATTATGATCACTCAACATAACCAACACTCACCATCGGTAGAAGTTGACTAAACTTTCTGCAAACATAAGCACACTCACCGTTACGAGTGACGGGCACTGATGGAGAAGACAGGTGGGCAGGCTTTAATTTGTTGAAAGAATATGCGCACGTTCCGTGCCCCCGTAAGAGTTTCCGTGCTCAGGTTGCTGTTTTGTGAGAAGAAAAGAAGTAAACCGTGTTTAAAATTAACAGTTTATTGAGTACGACGGTGCATTTGCTTTTTACGTTTGGTAGTGCTGCGTTGACTAAATGCATGCCTTAAGGCATTCATGTACTGAAGAGCAAAGTCAAACGAGATAGAGACGAGGTAAAAGTTATCTCAATATGGTAGGTAATGACTGTCATTAAAAGAATTCAGCTGTCCTCAGACTTGAGACGTCGCTATCTGCTTTTTACGCCTTGGAGTAAGTTGCCGCCTTATTTAAGTGCATTCTTTTTCTGTCGTATGTGAAAGCGTCCGTTTGACGTGCATTTCCCTCATATAATCTCCGCAACGAAGCGCTTTATGACGCATAGCATGAGCTTGGCTAATGCATACGAGTGAAGCTGCGAGAAAATTTTGGGCGAAGTATAACCCGTGTAAGGACTTGAGCTAGATAAAGCGAAAACTATCGTAGCGCGACAAATGAGCCCGAGAGCCTGGATTTCAGTAGATATGCTTATAAGTACTCACAGCTGACTGGTGACGCAGCCGCAGGAGTTTCCGTCTCATTCTGAAAAATAGAGAGAAACAAAAAGTATGTACAGTGAAATAATGTTGTCCGGCCAGTTGCATGCACCATCGCGAGCGGAAGTTTGGGGACCAAAGGTGTCGCGATTTTTTTTTTCGCAGACTGCGCATCATGGCTGAAATCAAAGGCGCACGCCTACACGCGGGTGTTTGAGCAGTGCAATGTCCGAAAACAATTCCAGGCCGATGAGCTGCGCTTGATATATTTTAATTTTTTGGTGATGTCATGGTCTCCGAACATTTGCTCGCGAGTTTACGTTTTGTTACTTGTGAGATTGGTCGATGACGAAGTTCCATTAAAACGTTTTCCTAGGTGATATTTGGGTTCAGAGGTTGGCGCTGTCGCAAATGTTGTGCCCTTTTATCTCACGCAATTGACAGCTTACCCAAGATAGACAGCGCGCGAAATGAAATTTCGTGCACTTGGTGTGACGCAAAAGAAAGAGAAAAAAAAACAAAAACGAAAGGACAAGGGAGGGCATCCTTAGCTCATTTTATTTAACTTTCTTTTGTACCTTAAGAGGTGTGAAGCAACTAGCCTAGCAACAACCAGTAATACGTTGCTGCGGTTATCTGAACCACAACCACTTGTGCAACCACTGCAACAGCAGTAAATAGCTCGAAACTGGTCTTCCCGCATCCTTCTGCTTGTCCTCTCCGCTACGCTGTGGTCGATGTCTCGTACGATGTGGTCGCCGTCAGACCACCTTCTCATCCTCATTTTCACCCTCGCAAAAGTTATGTACAAACACATGCCTCGTCGCCGGTTGCCTCTGTGGGGATGCGCGACTCTCGCGCGTCCCCTGATGTTTTTCCCGCATAGCGCATCCCCTGATATGCTGTTTCCCCGCACGGCTCGCGTGGCCTGGCGGTCGGAGTGGTACAAGCGCGGTGCGAGAGATGGCGCGACTGTCGCGCTGCTGCGGGGTTACTTGGGCGCCGAAAGGGAAGGCGCTTGGTCTCTTTGGGTTCGGGAAGCGAGCGGGAGCGGACGTGCCCCCCCGCGCGTGCGCCGACCATGCTTCTGCGAGACCGTCGCGTGGCCGCCTTCGAACGTGCCACCATACGCGTGACTGTACACGCGAACGACCAGGCGTTGGGATCCAGCATGGGGCGAACATATTCGCTCGCAATGCGGTCGCGGTAAGTCGGACTTCTAGATTTGTCGCGCGCCCATCGGCATGTTTTGGGGATAGCAACTCGGCTAGCAGGCATTGATCTATGAAAGGTGCAATAAATGCCCTTGTGACTGTTTGCACTACTGTGTTGTCGTTCCTTTGTCCCAAGAGTACGGAGGAGAACCGCATATCTCCCACATCTGGCTGCCCAACGTGGACCTCTTGGGGCATCGGACGATAGATTTAACAGTTTTGCTTCGTTCAAGACCTTTGTTTGAACCGAAGCGTAGGCCTAGCGTGAATTTTGATAGCTAGCATCGGCAGCGTGCTTTCTTGAGCGAGGCGACGGAGGCTGTAGTGTGTTTGAACATGTCAACATGCTAAGCCTTTTCGCAAGTGTTTTTTTTAATGACATTCGCCGGTACGAGAGCCACGTGGTCTGCATCCTGGGAGAGCGAGGCTGAGCGCCCGCGGAGCAGTGGCAAGCCTGAAGCGAGTGAGTACGGAAGCCTCGTGGGTGGTCCGAATTTCTTATGTAAATAGCTTCTTCTATCTCTTTGACTCGGATGAAGTCGCGGCTCAGGGAGCCGGGTGGCCGCGGGCCACGGGTGCCACTACGGACTGACTGGTATTGCGGCCTGGCACCGGGCGCTCCGACACCGTCTGGGACGGTGGGCGCCGTCAACTCGGATGCTGTGTGCACCGAGCGGAGTAGGACCACCTCACAGAGCTGACGTCTCCTCGCGGCTGCCTGTTTCGCGCCCATTTTGGGTGTTGTTTTTGGATGCCGGTTGTTGTCAGGGTAGCGACGCTTTAGGCCTAAGGCTTTACGAAGCTGCCTGTCGCACGTGGAGGGACACAACCTGGTGGACCGTGGCGTTGAGGTGTTGCAAGTTGCTTCCCTCATTCTAGTTTAGCCTCGCATGAATTGAAATTACTCGTTCGGCTCAAGGAAGCGAGCTTCGTTCACGTGAACTTAGCATCTGAGTAGCTGCCCGATCTTTTGCTAGCCGAGTTGAACATCGTACCACGTGGGCGATGCGCATGCAGAACTCCTCTCCCTTGCACTACTGTAGTGTTTGCCGAGTGTGTTGAGTTTACGCAGCGTGATTGGAGTCAGCCCTGGCTTGCTGTCACCTGCACATCGTCTGCGCTGCTGCCCCGGACTACGATCGAGTCACCCCGGGCGATGGTGATGCTGTGGCCAGTTCGGCGCAGCGACTTCGGCGGCCTCCTGCATCCAGCTCACAACCCTCGGCGGCGGACAAAGGAGCCAGCGGTCACCGACAGCTACGGCGGCTCCTGCCAGCAGGGCACGTCGGCGCGAGCGACACTTGCTCGTACCGACTACTGCGTCGTCGTTTCCGGAGTCCTGGCCTGGAATGATGCCGTCGAGTCTGCAAAGCTGCTGCTGTGACCGGCGGACGCCAGCGGTGTACCCCAAGGACAGTCGGCTCGCATGTTACGGACAGCGTGTGGACATTTCCCCGGCGCGGCCACTGTTGCATGTACCACCTTGTTCGCGAAGCACGGGTTAATGTTAGACCGTGTGACATGTTTCGCCGGAATAAGAAGTGATTTAAGGTTGGGGGGATGTGGGGATGCGCGACTCTCGCGCGTCCCCTGATGTTTTTCCCGCATAGCGCATCCCCTGATATGCTGTTTCCCCGCACGTCTCGCGTGGCCTGGCGGTCGGAGTGGTACAAGCGCGGTGCGAGAGATGGCGCGACTGTCGCGCTGCTGCGGGGTTACTTGGGCGCCGAAAGGGAAGGCGCTTGGTCTCTTTGGGTTCGGGAAGCGAGCGGGAGCGGACGTGCCCCCCCGCGCGTGCGCCGACCATGCTTCTGCGAGACCGTCTCGCGTGGCCGCCTTCGAACGTGCCACCATTCGCGTGACTGTACACGCGAACGACCAGGCGTTGGGATCCAGCATGGGGCGAACATATTCGCTCGCAATGCGGTCGCGGTAAGTCGGACTTCTAGATTTGTCGCGCGCCCATCGGCATGTTTTGGGGATAGCAACTCGGCTAGCAGGCATTGATCTATGAAAGGTGCAATAAATGCCCATGTGACTCTTTGCACTATTGTGTTGTCGTTCCTTTGTCCCAAGAGTACGGAGGAGAACCGCATATCTCCCACATCTGGCTGCCCAACGTGGACCTCTTGGGGCATCGGACGATAGATTTAACAGTTTTGCTTCGTTCAAGACCTTTGTTTGAACCGAAGCGTAGGCCTAGCGTGAATTTTGATAGCTAGCATCGGCAGCGTGCTTTCTTGAGCGAGGCGACGGAGGCTGTAGTGTGTTTGAACATGTCAACATGCTAAGCCTTTTCGCAAGTGTTTTTTTTAATGACATTCGCCGGTACGAGAGCCACGTGGTCTGCATCCTGGGAGAGCGAGGCTGAGCGCCCGCGGAGCAGTGGCAAGCCTGAAGCGAGTGAGTACGGAAGCCTCGTGGGTGGTCCGAATTTCTTATGTAAATAGCTTCTTCTATCTCTTTGACTCGGATGAAGTCGCGGCTCAGGGAGCCGGGTGGCCGCGGGCCACGGGTGCCACTACGGACTGACTGGTATTGCGGCCTGGCACCGGGCGCTCCGACACCGTCTGGGACGGTGGGCGCCGTCAACTCGGATGCTGTGTGCACCGAGCGGAGTAGGACCACCTCACAGAGCTGACGTCTCCTCGCGGCTGCCTGTTTCGCGCCCATTTTGGGTGTTGTTTTTGGATGCCGGTTGTTGTCAGGGTAGCGACGCTTTAGGCCTAAGGCTTTACGAAGCTGCCTGTCGCACGTGGAGGGACACAACCTGGTGGACCGTGGCGTTGAGGTGTTGCAAGTTGCTTCCCTCATTCTAGTTTAGCCTCGCATGAATTGAAATTACTCGTTCGGCTCAAGGAAGCGAGCTTCGTTCACGTGAACTTAGCATCTGAGTAGCTGCCCGATCTTTTGCTAGCCGAGTTGAACATCGTACCACGTGGGCGATGCGCATGCAGAACTCCTCTCCCTTGCACTACTGTAGTGTTTGCCGAGTGTGTTGAGTTTACGCAGCGTGATTGGAGTCAGCCCTGGCTTGCTGTCACCTGCACATCGTCTGCGCTGCTGCCCCGGACTACGATCGAGTCACCCCGGGCGATGGTGATGCTGTGGCCAGTTCGGCGCAGCGACTTCGGCGGCCTCCTGCATCCAGCTCACAACCCTCGGCGGCGGACAAAGGAGCCAGCGGTCACCGACAGCTACGGCGGCTCCTGCCAGCAGGGCACGTCGGCGCGAGCGACACTTGCTCGTACCGACTACTGCGTCGTCGTTTCCGGAGTCCTGGCCTGGAATGATGCCGTCGAGTCTGCAAAGCTGCTGCTGTGACCGGCGGACGCCAGCGGTGTACCCCAAGGACAGTCGGCTCGCATGTTACGGACAGCGTGTGGACATTTCCCCGGCGCGGCCACTGTTGCATGTACCACCTTGTTCGCGAAGCACGGGTTAATGTTAGACCGTGTGACATGTTTCGCCGGAATAAGAAGTGATTTAAGGTTGGGGGGATGTGGGGATGCGCGACTCTCGCGCGTCCCCTGATGTTTTTCCCGCATAGCGCATCCCCTGATATGCTGTTTCCCCGCACGTCTCGCGTGGCCTGGCGGTCGGAGTGGTACAAGCGCGGTGCGAGAGATGGCGCGACTGTCGCGCTGCTGCGGGGTTACTTGGGCGCCGAAAGGGAAGGCGCTTGGTCTCTTTGGGTTCGGGAAGCGAGCGGGAGCGGACGTGCCCCCCCGCGCGTGCGCCGACCATGCTTCTGCGAGACCGTCTCGCGTGGCCGCCTTCGAACGTGCCACCATTCGCGTGACTGTACACGCGAACGACCAGGCGTTGGGATCCAGCATGGGGCGAACATATTCGCTCGCAATGCGGTCGCGGTAAGTCGGACTTCTAGATTTGTCGCGCGCCCATCGGCATGTTTTGGGGATAGCAACTCGGCTAGCAGGCATTGATCTATGAAAGGTGCAATAAATGCCCATGTGACTCTTTGCACTATTGTGTTGTCGTTCCTTTGTCCCAAGAGTACGGAGGAGAACCGCATATCTCCGATATCTCTGAGTGGTCAAAACAGATCTCGAAGGTTATGCTTTGGAGGGCTGCATGCGCCGGAAGTATTTGCGGAATCGGAAAGACATCATGGTTGTCATGTATTAGAAAACACCTGTATACAACAAGAAAAAAAAATCCCCGACGATAACGATACTCCCTAAAGCGAAATTTGTGCGCAACTCTATACGAGTTTTCATGTCGCGATATATTGAGGCATCGCACCGATCACTGCAACGCGATCACGCGACGTACCACACAGTTGCCGCTTCCCGGCAACTGCAGCTTATGCAACCGTGATCATTACCGGGAAACGCTTGCGGCGAAGGTGGCGTGCGAAGGCGAGCTTTCTGGTTCTTTTTTTTTCCTTCCCCCGGACGGCCACCACCGCCGCTACCACGGATGCACGTACGTGGGCGCTGCCTGGTGGTGCTTCAAGGTGACTTCCTCGCGCTCTCTTCGCTATCGCAGTCCCCTGGTTTTCTCCTCACCCTTTCGCGATACTCTCGTCGCCCACTTTCCTCCTTATGTTTTTGCTGTAGCCTCCTCCTCCACTTTCCTCCTCGCGCTCTCTACGCTATCGCCTTCTTTCATTGCCGGCTGCGCTCCACAATCACTCGGTTACACTGAGGGAGGACGAGGCGCGCTGATGCTCAACGCAGGAACACGCGCCTATAGGCCCAACCACTGGCACGCGTCGGCAATCTTAAGCACGCGCCAATGTCTCAAAAGCGTAGGTCGGGAACAGGGCGAAGCGTGACAACGCGCAGAGATTTTGTCGCATGCCGATGCTGGAAATTCGCCGACGCATGGCGACGCTTCGCAGGCGTGCATCAATCAGAGGCTGCGACGCGTCGCCGGTTTCAGCCAATCGGAAACCGTGAGGCCTCCGGCTGCTGTGTCTATGATGGCCGCCGCTGCAAAGGCGCCTACATCAAGGATCGTCCGAGTTCTTTGGACGCACAATGCGCGCGAGTGTTCATAAAAGGCAGTGCTGTGATAGTTGGCTGACAACGACACGACCGACGACCGTGGGTTGTAGCAGTGCGACGTGGATCCAAACAGACTTCGAACGACGCCGACAAATTCAACCTGCTCGCTCGGTTCCGCCAGTCTCAGTGGGATTGTCGGCTAAAACATCCAACCGAATCACGATTGCTACAACGTCTGAGTTGGTGTCCGAACAACATCCGAACTCCGCAGTCTGGGTAATGAGCATTCGCCTACCGCCGCTGTTGTTTACGTTACGCCTAGGCCTAGCGCATCCATCGAATTCGTAACTGGCGAGTTAACGACCCCAGCTGAAAAACTTTGTTGAAGGAAATGTATTTTCACTACCGTTTGGCGCTGCAGCGATTTAAAATATGGCGCTCCGCACTTCGTGTGTTGTGTGATGTTGTGAATGAATCGTGTGAAACTTCGGCTGGCGAATCGCGGCCTGTTTTGTGTGGCTTCAGGTGACCCAAGTGTAACGGGCGAGCTTTGCGCTGTTTCCAGTGGCAAAGATACCTTTCAAAAGTGAAAGACACTAGTAGCCCAATAATGGGAGGTACGCACGTCATCAGCCATGCCGTCCGTGTCAGCTGACAGTGCGATATTCTATTCGGCATGTGAATACAGTTCAGTACAAGTTCACAGTACTCCTTCACTCACTTTTTTCAAGTGCATGGGCTAGTTGGCGATAAATCGTACGTGCAGCACTCAAGCACGCTGACGTACTTAAGGAAACATGACACAGCGCAGTCATGTTTGAGTCAGTGTGTCCTTATACTTGAGCACTACAAAAAGAAATGATCTGTTTGCAATATGTGCACCATGTGCAATGCATAGAAGGACCTGCATCATGCAAGACCTATGCATGCAGCTTCGTATACCAGGATTGCTCCGATGCCTGCTTGAGAAGCAGCACACACTGAGTTAATGAAACTGTAATTGGCTTTTGATCTCTTTTTTTGTTTATGGAGGGAGCAGATGGTGTGAGTGCATTGCGGGGAATGTGAAAAGGTGTCATCAATGCTTTGTGCAGTCGGTATGCTTAAACTGCCCAAATCTCTTCAGCTTCCACTAAAATATTTCTCGCTGCGATACTCTAAACTGTAGTCGGGAAAAATATCAATTCAAAACCAAGTTCCTAATGCATTTTCGCAGAATGTGTTTGATTAACAACTGCCACTGCAGCATTATGCCGGTGTACAGCCCACGTGCTTGAAATAAATACATTGCGTAAAAGTGAACGACTGGGCCTACAATAACAAACTCTGTAGTAGCACTGCAAAAAGTGCTGCCATGAGTACCAGACACAACAAGACTGATGCGTGTCAAGCCCACTTCCTCGGAGGCACCCCTAAAAGACTACATCATTCGACACTTCTATCATTCTGCCACGGCTTGATTACTGCTCATCAGTATAGTCCCTGTACCAAACTCGTGTCGCTGACAATCCTGATTTTGTTTAACGCTTGGCAACTCGCAGCCTCCACTCCCTTCCTTTCGGTCGTCGAAAGCTCATGCCATCCCACGACGATTGCCCAAAAGCCCTGAAGTGGCACACCCTGCAAAACCAGCGCAACATTGCACTAGTCAGTCTGCTCTGCAGGGTGCTTGACGGCTCTCTGGACAGCACTCAACTTTCTTCTTCAGTCAGTCTGAACAAGCGGTCAGCACAGCCTGAGCCCCATCACGCCTGTACGGCCTGACACCGCAATTACATGCTTATATTTAGCGTACAGAGCTTTCTCTCCGGTCTAGCGTACAGGCATCAACTTTTTTTTCTGTCTTGTGAGCTGTCTAGAGTACCATGATGCCACTAAGATTATTGTTCTTATAGGTATCATCACTACTACCACATCGAATGTGCTGAAGCCAGCGTGAGCCTTAATTCAAAATACTTCTATAGCTTCGTGTGCTCTCACTTTTTTAAGGAGAGCGCCAATGATGTATGCCTTCTTGATGAATAATGGTAGTGATGTCTCGAACACTGCTGATGGCTTTTCAGAACATGTATGTTCTATATATGGTGTCAAAGATGCTTCAAGTAACCTTCCTTCTCGGTCTGGCACGGTGTTCAATCATTCAATGAAGCGCCCCAAACTTTCCCTTTCTTGTGGTGCTCATGGTATTTTCTACCACAATGCTTAACCCTTTCAGACGCTTTCTACACAGTTGTGTACGCAAGATGGTACATCAACAGCAAAAGCACTGATGAAAGTAATGATATCTAAAGTGTGTTTCATAAATCTTGAAACACTTATCATTGGAACTGTGCTGCAATTTTCAATAACGGTCAAACTGTTTTAGCAAAATGAGTGGGAAGATAGACGTTTGAGGGTTCTTACTCTGTGTCTGTATGTTGTACATGGCGGGTTCACTTCTTTCATTGTTTTTCACAATGTCATGCAGCAGGCACAACTTTAAGGTAGCTGGAAAAGCGCTTTTCAAGCTGTTCAAAACACGAAATAGTTTGTTTGCATATTTGATGTTTATTTAGCGAGCTTTAGAATGGAGTTGAAATTCTGTAAACGCGACAAATCTTACTCTTAATTTTTTCTGCTGCTGCACATTTTCTATGATTCTGAATATGCAAGAGACGTGGCGAAAGCAAGTTTTCAATCAACGGGATAATGTGCTGTCTTAAAGGAATAAGATCTATGGAAGCATACTTGTTTCTTTTTCTCCCAAGCATCTTCAACAGTTTCCTTAAAGTCTGGTATGTTTTTTAGCACTCGGAAGGTAGTATGAACATTGCCCATGCACAAATCGGATGCTAGACATGCAGTTACTAACTGCTGGCATATATCTATCCTCTGCAGTGCGTCGAAAGTGTTCGAATCAGTATTGCATTCCTTGCTTTCGGTTGGTGCAAGAACACTTTAATAAATGAACAGCATGACTTTGTGTGCCGACGACTTCAAACTATTTCAGACTGTCAACAGTGTTCGCCACTGTATCAACCTCCAAAGAGACATTTTTTCACTCTCAAGCTGGTGCAGAAACAATAAGGTATTCTTAAATGCTTCCAATGCTATGATATTAGGTTATATGCGGAAAACACACCATGTGCAATTTTCATACACCCTTCGGGATGCTCCTCTGCCCAGGGTTTATGAAACGAAAGATCTTGGTGCGTACTTGAACAAAACACTAAACTTCTACTCACACAGATATCACACAACGTGCCCGTCATGCTCTTGGAATTGCATGGCGTATATTGCGTGATTTACACTCATCTGTTTTATTTCTGAAATTGTGCTCTGCTGTAAGCCTTGCACTACTAGAGTATGGCTCTGTAGGTGGGGGTGCAATGTGCACATCTAATTTCAACCTCCTTAAACGCATCCAGGATAAATTGATATCTTCAAGTACCACTTTTGCCATTCTGTCTACCATTGTTCAGCCTTCTCAAGTATGCCTCAACTTGAACCTCTAGATTCAATACTTAATTACTTAGACCTTTTGTTCCTAAGAGGGTCCGTGGCATTACATTTCCCCAAAGCTTCTTGATCATATGCATTTGTTCATGTCACAACAGTATACCAGACAGCATTCCGCATTCTTCTCCTGGCCTTGTTGCATTAAAGACGGTGCTAAATATTACTCGACTCCAAAAAACATGTAATAAGAATTGTGCATGTATTGACATACTTCAGAGTTCATTTCCTGTGTTTTGTGTATCTGTATGTAATCATGTATGATTAACTCCTTTTTACCCTTCCTTGTTTTTTTCCTATTTGTTTCTCTCTCTCGCATTCTTTTGTCCTACACATTCATGTGTACTGCACATATTGTCTCACATATTGCTTTTTAAATGCACAAGTAAGAAGGCTCTCTAGCTGTTCCTGGGTACTATAATAATCATTTGATTGATTTATCATTATTGTAGTATAAAATGGTGCTTTTTATGTATGTACTAGCACATTAGTTGAGTGAAGCATCTTTTGTGCAATTAAAAAAAAAAGGCATGGATTAAAAAAGAGCAATAAAACGCAATGTGCCTCATCATGTGCGCTGTGCTATTAATTTCTTCTGAGCTTTAATAGCGGTTGGCTACTGTATCCAGTGTTGTGCAATAACATAATATGCACAGCAACTGTTGCAGTCCTCACAGAACAAATTGAATGCCTTTCTCAGTCCAAACATCATAGTAGGCTGAAAAGAATAAAGTGGTATATTTTGTTGTGGGGACTTGAAGCATATAACTTCTAAAAATAACCTGTTTATGTATGTATATATATATATACATATATATGATCTTATGTTATGCAGATGAGCTAACCCCATACATTCCAATAAGTGCTTCGATACTACGGCTTGGCCCAGGACAACGAAAGACACCTATTGAAACCCTCAGATTCTTACGCTTGTATTATCTGACAGTATCTGATTTCATTAATGTCGAGAAAGACACTTGACATGTTGAAACCTGTTACAATAGAAGATGACCTTTCCAGAGTGAAAATTTTTCTAGTAATACTGTCAATGTGAAGGCCTCCCTATGCGGTGTGGAAGCTTGAAAACAACTTAGAATAATAAATAAGGTGCTTCACGCTCAAGATTTGACAGAATCGAGAATCAGGAGGAGACAAGCTACGAATTGGGTAAATTTTAGCTATTCTAGATTTTTTTTTTGTGAGTGCTACAGGTGTTTCAATTCGTTTGCTGATTTTTTTCAGAACCCACTTTTTCACGTTTCTTTCATGCACCAACAAGCATAATTATATTGACAGGGATATTTTATCTGTATCTGATGACAGTATTTCACAGGCTAGCAAATGTTAGACGATATCGTTTGGCGGAGGACGCGCCTACACGTATCGGAAGTTTGGCTAATGTTATCGATGGTTCTGTCGGTTGTCTGTTGTCGACAAACGTTGTATAATCTGATTGCACATGCGACACGAAATGAGTAGTAGTTTCTGGAAGGCCCGCGGGCACCAACGAATACGCTGAACTTTCGACGACTGATCTAAGAAAGCCGACGCGCTTGACCCGCAGATGAGCTTTTCAACGATCGCCTACTTTGCTCGCCGCTATCGTTGCGAATGAGTGTTGCTTTTGCTGGGCATAAGTTTGCTTAATAAAGAGTTAAATTTGTAACTCCCAGTTTTGATTCTACATCATTGTGCACGGTAACTACTACGTGTCAATATTTCTAACGCAGATTTTTCAGTGTCAGTAATACTTTGCACGCCTAATTTTTACCTAGTTGGCTGTGCAGAGAGCTAGCAAAAGTTAAATCGTACAACAGCTTTTTGATTTCATATGGCATGGTCGCGCAGGTGTTTGCAAAGCGATCTTCTTCGAGATCGATTTGCAAACACCTGCCTGAGAGCTTGTGTCCAGTGGTTGCACTCTCTTTTTTAAAGGGAAAGCTTTACTGGCCGCGAACTTGCGATTTCGCCGTGGCCGGGCTCCAACGAGGCACATGACGTCACACCGCGTTCCTCGTCGTTGCGTTCGCCTCCGCTCGCTTCGCCAGCTGCGTCGCATGCTTGATAACATGTCAGAGGATTGAAAAGGATAGCTCACGTGCGCCGCAATCGCAGTTGAGGCGGCAGTATGGACGGTGACAATTCTGATAAGCAGGAGGAGGCCTGGAGTCGACATCGGAACGAGATGAAGAGGAAACGAATCGCCCAGCAAATAGACGAACAGCGCGCCGAACGACTGGCTAAACGCCGCAACATAGCAGACAACCACACTAACTTGGACTTGCAATCAAGATTAACCAAGGCTAACTATGCTATGCCTTAGTTTTCGCTACGTATATCCTGGCATATCCGACCTAAGCCACTGCCAATTTTCTATAACCGACGCGAAGTGACGCGTTCGCTTGTCGGCGCGCGCGGAAGCTTGCCGACGCGTGCCGGTGGTTGGGCCTTACGAGGTGCGCTCTGAAATACAAAAGATTGCCCATTACCACCTTAGCGGCAATGTGCATTTGGGAGCTCGACGCGCTAGCTACCGAGTTATCGTGCAAGAATCGCGCTTTGCTATTTCTGCTGAGTTCCGTTGGTCACGCAGACTCCGAGAGTTGTCGGCTCTGTGCACGGCGTTTCGGAAGCCACAGGAAGCAATACTGCATTGGACAAACACGACGTCCTGCTCATCGCAAGGAATTTGCTTTTGAGAATGCGGCGGAGTCCGCTGCTGGTGTCGCTGTTAAGGGAGCTCAAAGGTGAAACTATCGTTGTAGTCTGCGCATTTTATGCTCGCATGTCGGGGCTGAAGCTTGGACTTTAGCGAACTACAACGACAAAGAAAGTGCAGCTAAGAATTATTCACAGCGTTTTTACATATATTTACTTAGTTATGACAGACGGAATTTGAAAAAACTTGTCTAACACGATATTCATAGGAGAGGTCATCTACAAACTCGAAAAATATGATTCTGGCGAGTTAATGCCAGCAAAAGTAGGTTTACCTTTGTTCTTGCACTCGCCTGGACAGTCGCTCATGCGCTTTTGCTACGATACTTTAGGCACCAAGGCTCCCAATACGTGTCGGTAATATGTCGATGAATTATAAATACATAGCAAAGTCCTGACTTAGAGAAAAAGCTTTGCTTCATAAGAGAAACAATAATTCTTCCTTGCTGACGAGGAAATATATGGAGCTCTGTGCGACGAATGCATTAGTGATCTGCACTTTTTTCTGCTATAGGAAGGAGCGGGAATGCTGGTGTTCTTTGCACGTGCTAACATGAAGTAGTGGAGTTTCAGTAGAAACGAATTACCGCATGAATTACAGCACTGCTGACGCAGTTTCATGATTCTGAATAATATATGTTTTTGCTCCCTCAGATATTTAAGAAATATACTGGCTCTCCTATATTGGTGTGCCTTGAGTGATGGTACTATTAAGATGCTCGTAAAAAAATCTTCACCAATTACACCACACACAGCAAACTCAATATATCATTTTATTTTTCATTTCTTTTGCGGAAGCAAGTCGTACTTAACAGGGAACTGAAAGCACTGCAACTTGGTGGGCTGTTTTTCCGTCCATACTTGAGAACATAAATTTCAATTGGAAGGTTTCATTCAAGGGGGCGTATAAAAAGCGCTATCATCACAAAAAGAATTCTTGATGTACCTCTACGCATTACCACGTGACGGTTTATTCCGAAGAAAAAAACTTACCTCACGATGATGCTGGCTGAGACAATGATGCCGAATAAGAGTAATGAGCCGAGACAGATGGATACTACGACAAAATTCATTTTGGCTCCTGCAGAATAAAAATTTCGCGATATTATTATGAAGAATCCATTCGCTAGGAACATATAGCAGCAAAACTTGTATGACACAGCAATAATTTCCTATAGAATAGTCTGAATACATATACGCAATCGCTACTCACGCCCAGTACCTGCTAAGGCCAGATCTACTTTTTGGTACCAGACAGCAGTCAAAGGCGCAAGTTAATGCGTAATCCACCATATGCAACCAATCGAACATTCGCTCGTCATTTCTCAGCGGTGTGCACACACAAAAAAAGAAGATAAAAGACAGATAAAAAAAATGTTTATAATTACTGAAATAGGTCTGCCAGAAGGATTGTCTCGAAACAGGCAATATGCGAAACGATTATTTCTGTGTCCAAGCGAGTAACGATAGCACAGGTTTTTTTCAGGATTTTAATGACAAGTTATCTCGAATAATTCGTAGCAAGTAAACGACAACCGCAGACCAGAATTCACGTGGTTCAGGCTGTGTACCGCAAAGCAAAGCACTTATTTGGTCGCGGGTATGCTTCCAGTACTCAATGAGCAATACAAAGCTAAAAGTTCCCCCGAGCACACAAATTGCCTATTATATCAGAAAGCGGCTTGTTTTACCTGCTGTAACTCTAGTGATCCTTGCTTTTACCATGACTTCCTCTTGGACTATGCTCGCAGCCCATGTTGCTGCAAATAGATGTAGAGATATTGGTTTCATTTCAATCATATCACTTCATGCTATTTTCATTGGTAGGATTCATGAAAAACAGGTGGAGTATAAATACGCAGTCGGGAGTCGCGAAGTAAGAACTATTGGAAGGAGCTCTGTTATGATCTACTTGTCAAGAATGAGAAATATTCAGGCGTGCGTTCCCATGACGAGATGATTTGCCTTGTTCCAGAAAAGGCTGTAAGGATCAGCCTGGACTTCAACCTCACCAATGTGGGAAAGATTCAAGCGGGCGTTCCCATGTCGAGATAATTGCACTCTTCACCGAAAAAGTGTTACCCCTCTGCACCCTGAGTAGACACAAAGGGGAGGACCCACAGCAGGAGATCAGAAGGGGAAGAGCTCGCTGACATCTAAAGCTGACAAACGCCCTGACAATTCCACAAATTCTCAAGTTTTCAATGAGGACATCAACGAGCACAATACCGCGAGGGGTTATTTAAGGCCGTCCTGGCCCATGTGTTAGGCAGAACCGCTCCACACTCGGATATCTTCACAACCACGTACTAATGAAGTGAATAGATTCTTTTCAACCTTTTTTTTTCATCATCACGATGCCCGCCGTTATCGTCGTTTCCTGATTCTTGCGGTGAAAGACCCACCTCACCCGGTGGAGGTGGTATTAGCTCCTTACAGGAGAATGCAAATGGGACCCCCCGTGGTGGCGTAGTATCTTCGACGTGACGCTTCTGAGCACGATGGCGCGTGATCAGATCCCCGCCACGGCGGCCGCATTTCGATGGGAGCGAAATAAAAAAACGAAAATAAAAACGCCAGTGTATATCGTGCATTGGGTGCAAGTTAAAGAACTCCAGGTAGGCAAACCCTTAGTGGGCTAATGGATAATCACATTGTGGCTTTCGCCCTATAAAATTAACCCCATAATAATTTGACTTTTAAGAACAATTGGGCGTTAGTGTAAAGATTATATATATATATATATATATATATATATATATATATATATATATATATATGTATATATATAATATAATCTTTAAAATGACGCTGATGTCAAATCAAGTAAGATTACTTCCCGCGATAAGGTTCCCCGCGCAATTTTTCTTTTTTGTTGAACAATGCATATTGACGGAACTATAATAAAGCGCATCTATTTTCTTGCAGCTTATATATAGTGAGACGTTGATGTGGCAGTGTACCGACAAATAAAGATAATTAATTTCAACAACTATGCGCACGCGTAAGTTAATGGTAGAACTAACTAAACCAATAATCGCATTTTATTGCGATAGCAATTTTATGTAAACTACAGGCGCATTTCTGCGGTCTGCGTCGCTGTCGCCGTGAGTTTCCATATAAAGTCCAAGGGCGATAAAATCCTCACCGCGTGCTGTATACTGTACGTGCTAGTGAAAGCGTGCGAGAGTGAGCCGGCGGTCACGGCTCGATCTCGTGTACGCAACGGACGAAAGCGGGGAGGAAGCGCGCCGCCTTCCGTCGCACGCAAGGTATCGGGGGTGGGGGGGTGGAGGGGGAAGGAGTGGGGCGCGCGTTCTATTCCTGGCGGCGCACGCGATCGCCCGGCCGGGCCGCTGCATGTTGAAAGCCATCTGTGATGGGTACGGAATCAGCACTGCGCCGCGTTTTCGCGCTTTACTTCGCGTTGATGCGAGTAGCAGTTCGCTCGCTGCTGCTGCCGCGCTTCCTGACTGTCGCGTCTTGACAGCGAGTTTTCGTAGTCATTGGGTGAGATGTGTTCATGTTTGCTTCTGCGCACGTGGCTCCATGCATGTTGTGGCGCTTCCACTTGCATTTCGAGCAATTTGCACGGACGCTTCTTTATCATGATGGAACAACGCAAAAGACGAGCATGAAGAAAGGACGCTGGAAGACGGTGCGCTGACTCTCACCTGACTCGCAACCGAACCATTTGGCGCAGTTTCATCATGTTACCACACCAGCTCGTCCAGCTGTTAATACATTTTATCTATACCATCTTAAACTAGGCTCTTTAATCAAGCGGTGCAATATTTTATCGTAGTTGGCCTTTAGAGAAAAGAGACTTCAAACTGAGCAGAACATCGCAGCCAAATTGACTACACACTAGGAGAACGTTGCAACCGGAACGTCTGCGAGTTTATAAGCGCTTGCTACCTCTCATGAAAGTGGCGGAATTATGGTCGGCCCTGGCAACTTGCAATGTTTACCCCTTGATGGATTACCAGTTTCACTCTAACTTCCGAGCGAGTGCGCAGACGTCACCACCAGTTACTGTCAGCCTAAGTAATTACGCTTAGAAAGTCGGTGTTTATTAGTGATCTTTTTCTGCATTGTTTTTTCTTACGGCGGTGACAGTTATGGGGACACTCGAGCCGTATCTCGCGCCATCGTTGCCGTCATGTCCTCGCATCGGATGGTGAAATAAATAATAAATAAAGTCACATGCCAGCGCGGCACAACCAGCAGTCAGAGCGTATGCTGGAGGCTCCATGGGAGCCCGTTTCCGGCAGCACGCACTAGAGGGTCTTCGCGGCGAAGTCTCTTCGCATCGTTTTCACGAGAACGATCTGAACCATCGGCCCAGCTTTGACGGCGAGCTACGGTTTGTGCTGCTCTCTTCACAGAGGTCTGCTAAGACCGACATTGCCTGGTTTTAGCCACGGGCGTAGCTCTGTGTTTAGAAAAGATTTATTTCAGCAAGAGAAGATACGAACTCTGAGTCCCAACCATGGCACAATTCCACCAGGGCGATAACATATACAAAGTACGAAGTGTTGTATACGCGGCACGTTTTCAAAGTAGTGTCCGAGTCCTCACTCACTAACAGATAACGACATAGACCAACGGAAGCGCACAGTTACACGTAAAGTCAGGTTCATATATAAAAAGTGATGTTCAAGGATACAGTGTACACAATGGTTATGTACAGTCTACGAATCGCTTCTTCAGCAGTGGTTCATAGCTTGGCGACATAAAGTGTACCAAAGAGTAAACACAGACATCGAGACTACGCGGCTCACATGTCACATCCCTTGCCCCACGGCACGATACGATGTTGTTGATGACGATTATTTACCGTCATTCCCTTTGATACGGGACGCTGACATACAGTCACCTAGCCTGCTTGATTTAATCAGGTATGCTGTATATATTTTTCATTCTGGCATTTTTGATACATCTTCATTTTTTTTCTTCCTCAACACAATTAATCCATTTCTTGGCCAATCCCCCATATTGTGCTTGGTGATAGATGCGACGGAGCCCACCGCGGTATAACAGCTTACTCTGTAACATTTAGAACTATTCGATTTATCAACCCAACTAGGTTATCGCAGAACCTTCCACCGCTCTTTGGCATAAAGTAGACATATATTTTCAAATATGTGGAACACCAATGCGCAATGACCATGGAGGAAACGTACGTTTTAAGAGCATGGACGATAACGTGCGCGCCAGCTCGTGTGTCTCACAGCGCTAGCTGGCGTTTGTCGATAAAGACGCCCGTTTGATTTCGTAAGAACCAAAGAAAGCTATTTGCTTCAAAGCGTCAGAAAAAGACAAATGAAAATTTGGTACAATGAACGAATGATGCTTGAGGCGCATATTTATTGCCGTAAGGACAATTAGGCTGCTTTTGTTGCTTCGTTGCGTAATCCCGTAGAGAAAGGAGCCAGTGACCGGTACATACGCAGGGGAAGTTCCAATGGCGAATATGTATGCGCCAAATAGATATATGCGTGCTGCCCCATCTTAGACCTGCTCGGCGGATGAAGCAGTTTCCGTGAAAGGGAAGTCGGGGAGAGACATCGCAAAAAAAAAAAAAAACTGCAGAGGCACTTAAGTCGGCTTAGGTGCATTGAAGGCGAAAGCATTCTGAGTCTTCCACGCAATACTTTTCGCTCGGCGTGTGCTCGAATTGGGCAAGGTCGATCTTGAGAGCGGGCCATACAAATTTTGGGGATGGGCCAACTCAATTTTTGGAAGTGGGTCAGGTCGCTTTTGAACGTGGGTCAACTCAATTTTCGAATTCGACAAAGTCAATTTTGAAGGTGCGCCACCTAAACTTTGGGGGTGGGCAAAGTATGGGAGAGGCCTTTCCCCTGCAGTGGGCGTAGCCAGGCTGATGATGATGATGATGATGATGTAGTCAAATGTGGGAGTGTCCCAGGTAGGTTTTTCACGTAAGTAAACTCAATTTTTGAATTGGGCAGTGTCATTTTTTGGGTGTTGACCACAGCCTCCGTCCGACGCCGTGGTGTTCACCGCGGGTTTCCGCAGTGCGAACAGAAGCAGGTGAAGCGCCGGTAACGTGATGTTATCACTTGGTCACGTGGACTTGGGTACCATCGCATGTTAACGCCGGACGCCGGATTTTGCCCTTCATAAGGCATATAATGCTTTAGCATTAAAAAGAAAGACTGCTTCTCTGGTAAAGCAGTGATAGTGGTTTACCAAAGAAGCCAAAAGATCACAGACTAAAAGAAATCGCTTCCGTGCGCCAATTAACTTACCATGCAAGCTGTTCGCTCTGAAGAAGATGCCATTTCCCATGAGGCAATGGTTTGGAAACATTGGTATTCTTTGGCAGTGAAGTAACGTTGACAGCGTCCTTCTGCTATCCTTAAGTCCTACGCCGAACTTCACACCTACACTGTTGTCCCTGTTGGCAGGAAAATTCCCCTACAGTCATTACAAGCGTATCGTAAAATATTCTCGTTACAGAAAACGTGTAACTTTCCGAAAACAGTGCTTCTTGAAACAAACGGACGTTTTTTGTTTGGCTTGCGCAAACGTTCTATACAGCTGCAATTATTACGAAAACATAAATCTAGAGAAATTATTGGGCCTGTTTGAACGTAGCGGCCCTTGTCAGATACCATACGTAAAATACCGTTCGCCAAAACACTCTGTTTTCGGGTACTTGAAATTCGCTGCACTTTTCCTCATTGTCTCTTTCAGGCGCCTTTTATTTATATACATGTAAAATTCAATTTCACTCCATTTTTTGCACCTTCACGATCAATCAAAGGAGCCACTGAACCAGTATTGAAGAATTTTGAATTTAGGGGTTTTTTGTCACGTTTACAAAATGTGGACGGCCACGTGCAAACTCTTCAGAGGCCTCAGACATGAGAATATGAACCATGGCAATCAAGTGAAATATTCATTTTGCACAGTTGTAGTGAAAGAAAAAAGAAAGCAACCATCGTGTACGCAGACTATTGCGAAGGACAATCTGAGTCTTGCTGTGATTAAGGCCCACTATAATTAAGATGCCCATACGGTTTCGTAAATGATTCATTATTAAATTAACAAGCGATTTCATGCTAGGTTCTACTGCATAATAATTGCAATGGGGAAACAATTTATAGAGCAAATATCTCAAAGAAAAAATGGCAAAGGCAGAGGAAGCTTCGAGTAAAAAGAATTTGATACTTTTAAGTGCCTTAATATCCTGAGTCACATCCCATTCGATCAGCATATCAGTAACTTCGAATAGCGCAATTTATAGCTGTCCTGGCTTCTTGCTTGGCTTCGGTTTTCGTTTAATTTCGTTTGGACAAATATCGTACTTTTCGAAAGATGTTCATACCTATTGTAGATCACATTCTCCGCAGTAACGTGTTTGTGGCCTGTCTTTGCTCTCACCTTGGGAAAAAAAAACAAATTAGAAAGAAGACGTCAGAAAATTAGATATATGGGTCTGGTGCAAACTCTGGCAAAATCTACATGAAAAAAAAAAAAAAAAGCAAAGCATGAGCCATTCCACTCTGCGAAGGTGGATGACCAGCGAAGCTGCTTAGCATGCGACACAGAGGCGACACAGATTTTTTATCATAGGTACGGACTCATCTACCGTGTTTTTGTACATACATTTGCGTGGACGACGGGACCGCCGCCCCGTGGGGCCGGAGGAAACTAGACACCGGTGACGTTTCGACGGCACCGCCACCACGCGAGAGCGGAAGGGAAAGAAAGGAGATACGCAAGCGCTTGGAACGCCAACGAAGAGAGGGCGGTGCGAACGTAGACATTGCCGACGCGGGTCAAAGTGTAGTATGTGTTCTTATCAGCTTAATATCTGGTACCGGTTGTATTTGGATACAAGATATTAAACTTATTTTTGCAAGTTGGCTGAGGGTTTGAAGCCTGCTTCACCTCCGCCGGGGGTCGGCCCGGTATTGCACCATCTTCGGTATCGGCCCACGGTTTTCGGTTACGGAATTTGATCCGCTGGAAACCAGCCACACACAGCTTCGCTGTAAGAAATCCAACACCTAAGCACTTATTATGAGTTGTGAATGCGAAAGCATTAATGTCCGATTG
This sequence comes from Dermacentor andersoni, assembly GCF_023375885.2. NCBI lineage: Eukaryota > Metazoa > Arthropoda > Arachnida > Ixodida > Ixodidae > Dermacentor > Dermacentor andersoni. Next base: position 160,306,474 of record NC_092818.1, on the reverse strand, counting down.
AACGCCGCTGAGTGGTCCTTCGAGGTGTGAACTCCATGCGGGCAAGCCAGCGTGTTGACACACTTGGCGCGTTTTCGTTAGACCTTAATGGACACCCACACAGAATAAAACGCATAAGACTAGAGAGCAGTGGGAGACCGTGTTGCTCAGCTGTGCACCACAAGACCATCTCAAGGCAATCCAGCAGGCTGAAGATGCCGCCAGGGCCCAAAGGCTCGAGGCCGTGATCTAGGTAGAGAGGCCTAGGTCTCATAAATCTGTTGTACGAAAATAAAGTTTATTTTTCCTCCTACTTAAAGGGCCCCCTCACTAGGCGGCATAGAAAATTTTCGTTGTGCATTTTATAGAAGGAGAGGTATTTATTATGATAGAAAAGCTGAGAGGACGGCCTGAATGAATGTTGTGACCTGCTATTCATCTTTGGTGGAAGGGGAAAGGGTGTAGAAAGGATAGAGAAGACGTTGATTATGAGGATGAAGATGGTGATGAAGTTGTTGCGTTCCCACTAGGGAATGTTCTACCGCAATAATTTTTCAAAGCGGTTCTTTATTAGCCTAGACAGAAATATTTCAGTACCAGGAACCCTTGATTTCAAGAGGCCAGCGTCACCGTCAGCATAACGCGCTCTCCACTTGCCGCCATGTAGCCTTCGCAAGCGAAATTCCTTCCCTCCGTTCTCCCATACCTGAGTTGGAGGATCGCATAATGCATACGTCACAGGTACCGCCTCCTTATTTTTCGTCGCTTTTTTTGCTGAGTGGCCAACTTCCGTTGATGGTCTCTCGCGCTAGCTGTTGCGCTTGTCTCGTTTCACGCGAAACACAATTTTGCGCGCTGTGCACGAGAACACCTCACTAGCAGTTTAAGCCGGTGCTGCACAAACAGTGAGGCAGACGCAACAGTGAGGTATACTCGCACGAGTGAACATGAATACGAAGTTTGTTCAGCCCTCTGAAACTGTTTGATTGTCGTAGAGATAAGTGCGAAAGGAAATGCGCGACTGATGTCACTCGGTGCGAGAGTAGCATGCGTAGTTAATAGTACCCTGTATCAACACAAAGGGATGAGACACAGTGAACTCAATCGTAAACTAAGGAACAGCCTCTGAGTTTGGCCCGTCGTTGGCGCCAAAATCGGAAGTAGTGGCGTCTATATGAACATACATAATTACATTTGAATTGCGCGCCACGGGGACATTCAGTAGGCGGAGCGTTATGGGCACCACCCTCTCCGCAGTAGCTTTCGCAGAAAGAGTGGCAGTACCGAAATGGGAATCACAGGCGCTCTTTGATTGCCAATATCTCCGCTTCTGTTAAACGCATTGGGGTACTTCTTGCGGTAAAGCTTTTCTGAAATAGTTCCACCATCAAGGGAACTTGTCGACTTCGATAAAAAGTGGTTCTGGACTTCTTGAAAGAACTCCGGATGGTCAAAAGTAGTGATGAGCCCTGTACTACAGGCGTCTTGCATAGCATCACTGTTGCTTTGGGAATTAAAAATCAATCAATCAAGCAATAAATAAATAAAATAAATAAATAAATAAATAAATAAATAAATAAATAAATCTGTTGGAGGTGGAGAGATGTAAAGACCTTCTGCGTTCGTTGTCGCCTTTTACAGGCAGTACACTTACCGCTTCAGCAATTTCTTCGCGTTCTCTGTCTACCACTGCTATGCTGTAGAGCATAGAAGTGGGTTCGCTAATTTGGAACTCTATCTCTATAACTTTGATTCCGTCTGAAAGAAGAAAAAATTTGCCAAATTTAGCGTCCACCTTTATGAGACCGGCAGCTGCGGTACAGGCTGTCATACATAGCCCAACAGTCAAGGACCTATAACTGCCGATACGTACCTTGTGTGCACACATCATCACCGTTGAAGGCCTTTGGCAGCCGACATACGCATTCTTCCGTGTTACCCTTGATGGCGCACTCCGCCTTTCGCTCTCTGCACGCTTCTAAAGCCTTTTTACTACACGTAGCTGAAAATATTGAAATAAAGAACGAGCGTTTGCGAGGAGGACACTGTTTTGGATTGCAACGAGCAAAACATACTTGAAACCGATTGTGAGTCGACAAGCCAGACAGTGCGGTAAGTGAATAGTGCAGCTGGTAATCCGTAAAAAACACTGACCGGTCCAGTATATCTATACCATTTTAAAACATCCTCTGATGGCGTAAAATAATTCGAGTCGAGCGATCAAATAGTAAATCCACTTATGATTTCCTTAGAGACTTAAGTAAAGCCGGGCCACAAATATCTGAAGTCGTGTAATGTTATTCCGGTGTTTTCATAAAACATAGGATAATATAGTCAGTATAGACACTAGAGCGGAGCGCACCGTACGATTAGCGCCAGTTGCTGTTGACCGCAATACGCCTGCGCAGACTGAATCTGTTGAAATCTTTGTATTGGTACTCAAACTGTATCTTGAATCGCTCTTAGAGTGATTACTATGGTGTTACTATCTGAGTTCGCGCTTACTCTTAAGTTCGTCAGCGATGAATTATATAGGTGCTACCTTCTTTGCTTCATCTTTTTCGGCACTGTTAACGTCAGCATTTCAATTTGTGCATGTCTTCTCTTTTTTGACTATTTTGCGATGACCTGCCTGTGTTTCTGAGAATCTTTGAAGAGTTACAGTGCTGTGCCTGCAATTGCATTAGCACTACTGTGTGAGCCCTATCCAAGGCTCACAGTAATAATAAATAAGTAAAGGAACATAATGAATGAATTAGTGAATGAATGGATGAATGTGTAGCGATGCTGGTAGCGGATGCTCACGATCGATGGGCGTCAAGCAAGATGACAATGAGCCATCACGAGCGTCCTGCATAACGGGCGCCTACAAATGAATAATTGAATGAAATGCATGCCTTTGCATACCTGGTGGCTATCGCTAATCTATGCTGGCGAAGTAGTCGGTCTATAATAAATCTTTTACAACAGGCACGGCAGTGGTCTGTTGCATTTGTAATATCGTCGGGATTGCTGCTGAGTGGTGCCACAAGCACCAGTGAAGCAAGCTGTCTTTGATCATGTTTTTGAATATTTCATGACTTGAGTTCTTTGGGTTAAAGAAGGTCCCTCTGGACGAACATTTATAGAAGCCTCGACTGCGTAAAAGGCTTAATGAAGCGGTTATTCTCCGTAATACGTGATGTATGTTATCGCATCATACTCACATGTGCACCTTTCTCCGTTATAGAGCTCACTTTCTCTGCATGTGCAGTTGTGGGCTCCCTGTTTCATGAAGCATTGCGAGTATCCATTTGCCGTGCAGTTGTTTTCCTCATCAGAATTGCATTGCGATCGCGCTGTAGTGAAGTGCAAAGAAAACGAAAATGTCAAATTAAGTATTAGATGATTGATAAAGATACTAAAAAAACGGTATATATATATATACATATATATATATATGATGTGCAGGCTAGAGGTATAAGTGGTTGAAAAAAATAAAAATTTAGAAAAAAAAATTTCGTTTTTTTATTTTCAGCCGGGATAAAAATAAAAAAAAAAGAAACAGACAGAGCTGCCCCGCAGAAACCCCTTTCGACGTATTTAAAAGTTTGGTCGAAAGGAGGAGTTCGGGAGTCTGCAAAACACCTGGTTTCACTCAGGTGAGCGGGAGGAGGAGGGTTCAAGGACTCTGCTTCAACCAACCCTTGAGCCCCCTCGCTTGTCGCGTACGGCAGATTCCCACTTCATCTGCGGCATGTGAAAGAAACTGGTCCGAGTTTGGAAATGCGCGCACCAAGCTACGCAACAGGTTCCCAGTGGATTGCTTGCAGGATTTGTATACGTGCGCTCGAACCTCAATGTCCGGAATGCTTCGTCCACTGCACAGCGAAGCGTTCATGCATCAAGCGGAAATTTATCGGAGACAGATTGATAGAAATCTCGGTCTTGACGTTCTGACATGAAATCGATGCCTTGCCATAAAATTGTGCCTAGATTTTGAACCCGGAAGCTTTGCTGGACCTTTCGTGATGCAATAATGTAACAAATATTCATTTCAATGTTTGAGAAATCAATCTGTCGGCTTTTTAATATCACTTTGTGCAATCGTCCTTTTTCAATTTTTCGTATGTTCTTGAAAAAAAGAAAACTATAATTAAACCAGTTTTCTTTTCACACCCCTCAAAAATCTCATGAAATTTTACATCTCTGACGTAGACATGAAGACGGCGATGAGGATGTATGCTTTAACAGACTCCATGTAGTATGACTGCGGGAATTCAGAGACGAAGAAGACGTGTTTCTTCTTGTGGTTTTTCAACAAAATATCCTCTCATTCAGGGCTTCTTTATTGTCATGTAGCCATAGAAACGTCTGCGTGGCCATTTGCGACTGTCTCTGTGACACAAGAAGGCTACCACGTTAATTATCCAAATAAATAATTGGATCGATCCTTAAATCGCCGACTGCATCTTCGAAATTATTGTAATACCACCAAAAAACGAAAAGCAGAAAATTTGCTGTTTATATATACTTACAATTATTTTATTTCTATATCTGTACGTAAATCTATTGATTAATTAACAGGAACATAATACTTCACCCCGACTTACTTTTTCGTTTAGGTTTTTCTCTCTCGTCTTCCCTTTAACGTTTAACCGCCAGCTTCATGGCCAATGGGTAAGCTTCATGGGCAATGGCCATAGTGAGTAAGCGCCACAGGTGAAGAGCAAGCTAGCAAGCAAGGAAGTAAGCAAGCAAGACAGTTCCGCCGCCTTGCTCAACGTGTTGTTCTCTGTTGTTCGCGTTTAAACGTGACACTGGTGCACGTGCGGCGGACAGAACTCTGCCGTTAATCCATCCCGTCTCCAATTACAACTCATGCGCATCGTTTCACTCGGCGGTTGCAAGGCCTTGCTCCCGGGCTCACCCCTCCCCTACAGGAACGTTCGTCCGGGTGCTGTCTACCTATGCCAGTGGCGACCACCAGCCTGCCACAGGTTCCGCGAGTACTACAAGACAGCTCTACCCATAGTCCGTTCCAGGTAGCCCTCCTGCATCCACTGATTCCCGATCGCTTTCATGGTGGTGCCCATGAAGACGTTGAAGACTGGCTTGACCAGTACGAACGTGTTGGCAACGTCAATGGCTGGACAGCTCAACAAAAGCTCTCCCACGTGTATCTCGTCCTTGAAAGTAGTGCTTGCACGTGGCTTGAAAACCGTGAGACCAGCATCGCTACATGGAATGATTTCCAACGTCAGCTCGTTGAAACATTTGCGAGTTTCGATTGACAGGACCATGCCAAGCAACTAATTGAGTTGCGCATCCAGACACCGAACGAAACCGTAGCAATGTTTGTCGAGGACAGGACCTGCCTGTGTCGTAGAGCTGACACTCACGTGCCTGCGAAAAAGAAGCTGTGATAGCTTATGTGTGGCGTCACAGAAGAACTATTCGCTGGAATTGTGCGCAATTCACCGAGTACTGTTACTGGTTTTATGAAGGAAACCAGTGGTATTGAATGCGCACTCTATCTAACATGCTGGCAGTACTATCGCTTGCCCACCAGCACTCCTATCAACGCTGCCGCAACGACCGTTAGCAATCACAACTCCCTCTGTTACCTAATTCGGGAGAATCTTCGCGAAGAACTCCGGAAGCTCTGGACACTGACAGTGGGCACACCCGTGGCGTCAGTTGCTGAAGTCATCCGTGATGCAATTGGGCAAGCGTTCCCGGTAGCCGATCCTGGTCATGAGCAGCGCCTCGTAAGTTACGCCGACGCTGTCCGACGTCAACCCGCTGTTACGCCCATGCGGTCGCACCATCAGCTGCCGAGAACTTCACCTTGATCATCCCCACCAGAGGAAACATTGAGACGTCCAACCGTTGTGCCGATCCCGTCCTACCACCAACCGCCTTCAGCACCATTCTGGTCACTGCCGCAGGACGAGCTTTCGAGGTCTCCGCAAATTAGAAAAAAGGACGTACGTCGCACTGTCGATAGGCACTCCCCCTGTTATAACTGCGGAGGCATCGCCCATATTGCCCGCTCTTACTGGTACCGCAACGCCTCATTCCGACCTCGTCAATTCTTGTCCGACGGTCGACCAACGTGTAACGACTACACCCTGCGCCGCGACGACGTTGCTTTTCAAGATCATCCGGAAAAGCGTATTCTGAACGATGGCTCTGCTTAATTACCAGACCAATTTCGCCTGATAGCCACACTCTCCGTCCCCTTCTCTTCATCTTCACCGAATGGACGTGCTTTTGCTGAACTTCGAGGGAGAAGGTCACCCAGCCTACGCCGGGAAAACTAAAGGCGGTGACTTCTGGGGTTAAGGTTGCGGGCCAACACTAAGACAATGAAAAACCCCCAATAACCACGCTGCAGGAGGCCGTGAAACCGACAAACTCTGATACTGATGAAATTGTGAGCGTAAAACTTAATGTTTTTGTTGACGGACAGCAGGTGAGAACACTATGGGGCCGATTATTGTATAATTATTCAAGGTCTAGCCATTTGTCTTAAAGTAAAAGTGCCCTGGACGGGACCCCAGGTAACGACTGCTGGTAGCCAACTGATCAGGCCTGCTGGAAACTGTACTGCGAGGATCACCATCGGAGATTCTTCCTTCGTGGCCACTTTCGTCATTCTTCCAACATGTAAAGATTTATCGTAAGCATGGATTTTGTACGGGGATACGGCGCCATAATCAACATCCCTGGCCGCTCGGTTACGTTTTACAAGAGTCCTGATTTAATTCCCTGCTTATCGCCGCAACGCAACTCCTTTCGTCTCATTGAAAACGACGTGGTCATCCCGCTTCGGTCATGTATCCTTGTTTCAGTGGCATGGGACGTACCGTTTGATTGTAAAGGAGTTGCAGACCATGTAACGCCGTTGGTATTTACTCACGGTATCTCCGTTGCACGAGGCATCGCAAATGTCACCGATGGGCGCACGAACCTATTGTTAACCAATTTAGAAAACAGCGATGGCGCGTACCAAGGGGCACAGCTGTGGCCTATTTTGACGACGTCGCTGATGTTCGTGGCTGCGTTTTAGTACTCGAGGAAGCGTCTGCGCAAGACCCAGCACCTGTGCTTCTTGCGCTACTGGCCGAGTTCCACGACTGCTTTGTGTCGACGTCAAGGGTCGGTCGGACGCCCCTAACCAAGCACAGAATAATTACAGAGGAGACGCAACGAGATCGATTCACCAAAACCCTTATCTTGTGTCCCTAAAAGAACGTGGGGCGTTACAAGAGCAGGTACACCAAATGCTTGAAGATGATGCGATTCATACTTCCAAGAACCCCTTGGCATCTTGATTTGGGTCAAGAAGAACGGTAGCCTGCATTTCTGTGTGTATTATCGAAAGCTAAAGCAGGTGACAAAAAAAAAAAAAGGACGTGTAAGATTTGGCTCAAGTTAAGAGGAAGCTTTAGCTCGAGTGCTCCTATCTAAATACATGTAAAAGGAGAATTCGTTTTTCTCGGCAACCACTGCACCAAATTTGACGAGGTTTGTTGCATTTAAAAGACAAACTTAAGATCTAGTGACTGTCGGTTTCGAATTTTTGAGTTAGGTTGTAAATTTTTATTAAATATTGGCAAAAATCAAAAATTTTCGAAGAACGAAACTATCAAGTTTACAACTCTGTTACTCAACCACAGAAAATGATAATACAATTATGTGAATTGCATCTAATAGTACACCTAAAGCGGACAAAATTGATATGTTACACATGAATATAAAAAAAATTTCATCATAGGGAAATACAACTTTTGCAAAACCGTTGTAACCAACGTAACAAATTCACGTAAGATGTAAAATGACATATTGAATTTCTCCGCTTTGAATGATCTAATGGATGCCGTTTACAGAACTGCGATATCAGTTCTTGATGCAGAGCTATGAATTTGTAAACTGCGTGCTTCTATTTTTTTCAAACGGTCAAATATTTGAAAATCATTTTAAGAAAATTCAAGCCCTAAATCGAAATCCCGCTTCCAACAGTCACTAGAATTTAACTTTCTCTTTCAAATGCAACAAATTTCATCAAAATCGGTCTAGGGGTTATCTCATAAAAACGTTTTTGCGTTTTACATGTATTTGAATAGGCCGCGTCGTAGTTGGGCCCGAGGTAAAGCTGCCTCTTAAGGAAAACACTCTGTAAAAGGTCTTATGGCCTGTTGTGGGACCGGCGTTTGTACACTAATTTTCCACGTTAAACAAGAAATATGGTAGATCCCTTAAAACAGTAATTCTGAACATCTATGGAAGCACTCATCTATGGAAATCATGAATTGGGCTGCCAATAGTGCGCAATAACGTTTTGCGTCATAAAAAAGGGAGCACATAGTTTGACGGTTTAACAGGTCTTATAGCAAATCATGAGAGGGATAACAAGACGGAATATTTTCACACTACTAGGCGCATGCCACGCCATAGTGGCTTTGTTGGCTATGGATAATGTTGCTTCGACACGTTGTTGTTTAGACGTATAAAGCTGGTGCGACAGAAATTGCCCCTTCGGCGAGTTCAGTAAATCAAGAAACGAGTACATCTTCCCCCTCATGTTTCTGCTGGAGCCACACATTTGCTTAATGCATTCTACAGAATGAACGTTTATTGACGTGTATAGTCATCTGTGCATTGATGTAAAAAAATTACTAACCAATAAGGCTTCAACTGGGGCTAGTTGGTGTGACATTGTTCTGTTTACTGCGCTATACTGTTATACAAAGGAAGAAAAAGGATGTGTGCCAGTATATTTTTTTTATCGTTTGTGTAATAGTATAGTCCAGTAAACAGAACGAATAACTGACCATTGTGCATGCATTACTAGGCTGTCGCAGCAGGCATCCTGCATAGGTCTCGCAGTGCGTCGAAGTGGTAATATTTTGAAGGGCACTTCTGTCTTATCCGTGCAGCTTGCGGCAGTTTTGATTGTTGTCTAATGTAACCATTTCAAGCAAAAAAAGGAAAAAAAAAGCCATCCGTGGTCAAGCATCCCCGGATAGCCGTAATTTCCACGCGTTAGCCCCAGCTGGTTCGCCAACTTCAGCTAATATGTGAAAAAGCAAAAGAAAAAGCGGCAAGACTGAACGCAATATAGGAACTATAGAAACATATTAGGAGCTTCACGAGAGATGACGCCATTCAGTGTTTTCTTTTCTAGCGCCACAGAGTGTTTCTTGCTGTTTACCGCAATAAGATAAGCCCCTACTCCACAGTTCGCTCCTCTGTGCCACATGTACGTACCTTCACACAGTAATGTGTAGTTATTAAACTGTTCGTTCTCTCCGCAGTTGCAGTAGAAAGGCACACCGCTGTGTTCTGCGCCCGGCGTGCATCCACGATTGCACATTTTGCCAGCTTCACCTGCTGTGCATGCGTCTGAAAAAGCAAATGCATTTGATGCCCTGTCCCATCCTCGACAGAATAAGTGTCATCACAAGTAGGTATTACTGCATGTGTGACACATTATTTGCATTGCACTAACGTAATAATACTGAACGACAACTGTGTTTTTATAGAGACCAACTTCATTATGAATTACTTCGCGCTTTCAGTAAACCCTATCCTGCTGATTCGTGAGACAGTTCAATAACAGAAGGATTGCAGAAAGCGCGAAGAACGAGCACTGACCCAAGGCTATTCGCAAGCGCTAGCCTTCGTACCCGCCTCGCGTCACTTCCCTTTATGTAACTGGCATAAAGCACAATAAGGGGGGTGTCATATTTCGTGGCTAAGCTCGAAGTTGTGGACTCGATTCCCGGCCGCGACAGCCGCATTTCGATGCAGTCGAAATGCCAAAGTGCTCGTGCACTTAGATTTGGGTACATGTTAAAGAACTCAAGGGGCCCAAAATTAACCCGGAGTCCACCGTTACGGCGTGCCTCATATTCCTATCATGGTTCTCGCACGTAAAACACCAGAAATTAAATTTCTAAGTTCTGAAACGTATATACACTCCATAGGTTTAAAGCGAAGAACTTTCGATCGAAGCAGATCATCATCCTTGGCTTCATAAATGTCTGCGCGCACAACGCAGGCAGCCAAGCATAGCTACATTTAAGAATATACTTCAGAGGAAGATTAACGCTTTGAATTAGAGGAAATTTGCGGGACTCTGCAGAAACTTTGTTATGTTCCGTAAGAGCAACTAAAAGCGTTTACTTAGGAAAATGAAACTCTTGCAGAATGTCTTAATGGAGTACTGTCAATATGAAATGTGTGTAAAGGTATGACCACGCTGGCTAAGTGATCCTATTTTCGCTTCGATTTATCGTTAGTAACCTGGTACATTTGACAAGCTATATTAGACTACAGGAACCTAAATTTAACGTCGCATTCAAATGGAATTTGACGAGAGCTGTCATGATCGTGCACAGCGAAATTTGAACAAAGCAACCGATGCTCACAACTTCAGAAGTGCCAAATTGTCGAGTTTGAGGTCCTATGGATTTCATGTGCGTAAGCATTTCACGTAATCGGCGATTTGACCAAAGCGAGCATACATTTATCTTCAGAACAAGGCTTACCTGTACAGCTGCCATTGCGGAAGACGTACCCCGGGTCGCAGCTTTCTTTCGGAGGGTGCGCTGAAATAATGAGTGATGCAAGAAAAATTTTTCGTGAAATAGTTACTGATAACGATGCTAACATTCTTCAGTCAGACCTAAATTTTATATCTAATTGGTGCAATACTTGGCTAATGGAATTAAATAATAACAAGGGTAAAGTGATTCACGTCTGCCGTACATCTAGTCTGCGTTTTACATATTACGTGAACAACTATCCCTTAGCAGCAGTTTCTTCCTATAAGTATTTAGGTCTTCATATCACATCTAAGCTAAGATGGTTTTTGCATGCCGAGAATATAATTCACAACGCTAATCGCATGTTAAGCCACTTACGCCGTAACTCTTCAGCAGCTCCTTCATGTTTAAAACTGTTGTTATATAAAACATTATTCGATCTAAATTAGAATATGCCACTCCAGTCTGGGATTCAAGAACTAACAATTTGGTTGCGTCACTAGAAATGGTACAGAGTCATTCTACTCGCTTCACTTGTTCCTGTTATAACCGCCGTGCCAGTATAACTTTCATGAAATCGGTAATCTCTAATCGGTAATCGGTAAAGCCACATTACATATGGGACCGTGTTGACCATCACTAAGGTTGGTATCAAGCCATCTCATACTAAAACCTTTCTTTACTCTTTTTACTTCACACTTCAAAAGATTGGAATCGCCTTCCCTCCGACATTGCTTCCATTAATGATAACACCTGATCGAATCTGCTTTAACTAACATTGTATAATTAGGAGTTACCATGCCTTAATAGGCTTTATTATATAGTAGTGCTATATGCTTATTATCTGCCCACACCACTCTATAATGCTTCGGCCCTGAGGGTAAATAAATAAATAAATAAATAAATAAATAAATATACTAAGTTCGCACAGATTCTTCGGTGTTACTACCGTTCATTTATCGCTTTATTTGTAAATATTCAGGCCTATACAAATTGGAACTTACGTGTATTGCGTTAAAGCATCACGCACAGCAAGTATATGCATTCATAATAATGACCCATATCTGAAGGCGTCAGGTGAAGAAATAAACTTTGCTACCCACATAAACAAAATGGTAACGCATCTAAAGCAACCGAGCTAAAGTGCCTCTTTACATTTTGACAGGCGCCGTTGAGTTTGACATTGGTTCTGCTACAGCACTGATGGGCATTAGAACTGTGGAAATGTATACCAGTCGATGTAGCATTCTCGAGGACAAAATTGCGCAACGCACCGTACAGACAGGAAGACGAAACGACAATACCGCTCTACTTGTTTATTTTGCTCACTTTTCTACTGTATTGCGCTATTTTATTCTTGACCGAAGTGCAGCTACCTGTTCTCGGCATGTTGCACTCAAAGATGACATTGCGTTCTAAAGAGCACCAAATAGCTTGTAAGAGGTATTCGCAGTTCACGCTATTATCGCCTTCCTTGTCAATGCAAATCGGCATTCGATCTTTTTAAACAGATATTCCACTGGAAGCGTACTCATGCGTCACTATACGCGATGCTTGGCGATTTTGATGACGGAAAACAAGGTGTAATTTTGCGTCAAGCAGTACCAACCGTTATATCAACACTGAGGTCATTTATATTCAGAATATTTCTACATCACAACGGCATGAGAAAAGGCACATCCCGCGGTCAGTGATGCTTTAACAATGAGCTAGGGACATAAATGCACACACACCTTTTCCCTTTGTTTGGCGCTTGCATATTTGTCAAAGTGTAACTTTGCACGGACTCCATATACAACATGAAGCGGGATAAGACGGGTAAGAAGCATATCGTACTTAAGCCTTAAAGTTATTTACAGGGATGCTGACGAGAGGGGTGGACGGGTGCTTACTATTTAAATCTATAGTTCTGAGTGCATTCCAAGAGTGCGACGTTCTCTTGAGCACTTAGTGCACTAAATATATTATTCCTTTTTAATGCAATGTCATAGGCGACAAATTGATGTGCCATACTTTAGGTTCCCTAACATACGGAGTAAAGGCGAGAGAGAGAGAGAGAGAGAGAAAACAAATATTCTATAATGTGAATCAGTGAGAAAGAGTTCTTTCTTCACCCAAGGCGAATGGCCTCCTCAGTCCAGGTACCCATTGGCCTTTGCTGCTTCCCTGGCCTTGTTGACCCGCTTTCGCTGGTCCTCCAAGTCCGGGGCCGCGAGCATGGCGAAATAAAAATTCACTGGCACTCATATAATGGGACAAAACTCAAAGCATAGACAATAACTGAGAAGGGCAAGTGACAGGTTGTGCTTTATCACCTTCGCATGACTCGTTTTTCCATCCGACGCAGCAGCCTTGATTTTGAGCCCGACCTAAATCTGTCGTTTGGCACAGTGTCTTGCAAGTACTTGAATAGTCCAGGCATATAACGTCTGTGAAATAAACAGTTGAGGATTTCATCTCAGTGAGAGTTCATGTGAATAATGTTAGCAGAAATGCTTAAAACTTTGTTGATATCTTGCCGAATATTATCTGAATACCTTCCCAAAATGGTGCTGACGCACTAACTAAAGATAAGACTGTTATTACACCAATTAAAACGAAGCAAATTGTATAACATTGTCTCATGTCTATTTTGTTTTCTTGCCTTCCATGTCGTGGTTATCCCTTGAGCAGGAGCTGAAATAGTTACTCATTGGGTTTCACGAATCTCCTCACATGCATAATGGACTCAATTCGACGCATGCTATTTTGGAAACAATACACTGTTACGCAAAAGCATCTGATGGTTGGTCCATGTGCTCATCATTTAATAAATGTCGGAAAGATATGCTAATAATTCGCTAATCCATTCTAACAGTGATTTGTCACCAATGCGTGAGTCTGGCCAACCACAGCTGAACCAATTTGTGAAACAAATTACGATCTTCTCGGTTTTCCGACAAAAAAAGCTTTGTCTTCCCCGATTATACCTTACTGATTTTAATGAATTTGTGAACTCAATTCTAACAACTAAATTTCGCCGTTGCACTCGATTTCGTGAACTATCCAACGAAAGAAATGTGCATGAGTATCATCTCATTCATCTCATTCAATAACATCTCATTCCAAAACACTTACACAGCGATGACAACGTAGACTGAAAGCAGAAACGTAACACTATGCATTAATTTGTATCTGATTCACACAAAACTTCATTCAGAAGGGAAAGAATTGTTCACTCACCTATGCATTTGTCACCTATCATCTTGAATCCTTCTTGACAGACACATTCTACATTGCCATCATCGTTCAGCTTAGCCATTGCGTTTTTGTCGCTGCAGATTGTTTCCTTCGCCTTACTCACTGCAAATAATACGTGTAATCTCTTTCAGATTCCTTATTTCACAACCTTAATTTAAGCTTTCGAAAATATGATCGCGGTTTTGAATCCGTTGAAAGAACCTTAGTAAGAGGATTGTTCGTTCGCTGAACTATCCAGGTCAGCTATTCTTACCATGGGCGTAGTTTATTTTCCCATTAAGAAATTGTATCGCGCATTTAGGAAAACGCTATTAGGTTTTCACGGAATCAAAAGGTAGCCTAATTACGCTTTCAGAATAAACGTACCCTGAAAAAGTGATAAATATTTCCAGATGCCAAATTTGTGGCGAATGACAGCGATGGAGGTATCATATAGGAGGACAGAAGTTAGTGCATAATAACACAACGGTATTTTGAATATACACATTTGCAGCTCTACTAATTCCAATGTACTTGGATAGCTTGATCCTTACCATTGCAGTCTTCTGTAAGGTCCGGGTTATCGCATATACATGTTCTGTTAGACTTGCCATTGTCGTCTTCGCATTTTCCTACTTTGCATGGCTGAACATTACAGTTGTGAATGCCTGAAAGAAATACATATATGAAGCACTTAGTCGTCACTTTTATTCACTGGGTATTTGGCAACAATGCTCGGCAAAATACTTCCGCTATTCAATACTCTAGTTAGAAAGTGAACCGTTATCGTCGACAACTGTGTACGTGTTCCGCATATGCGGTATTTCACCACTGACTTCTGAAGTCAAGGCAGTGTGACATTTTTGCTGAAGGCTTGCATCATTACTACCATCTATATGGTGCACCAGGCGTTAGCTGTTCTAAGTAGTGGCGGTTGCAGAATTTTTTTTCCTTGTGAAAGGCGGACATTTCGAAAGGGAGGGGGAGACGTACCCGGTGCGCCTCTCTCCTTGTACATTCCTGGTTGTAAGCGCATGATAGCGCCCAACGCCCGTGTGAAGCAATCAATTGAGTGCTGGTGCGCAAATGCGCACTTTTCATAGATTGGACCACTTGCACACAAAGTGGTAAAGGAGTGGTACACGCGAATTCAGCGTGCTAATGCAGATAAAGGCCATTAAATAGCCAGAGCTTCTTTCTACTGCTTTGATGTTACAGCATTTTACAGCATCAAAACGTAGACGGTAAACTAGAGGGAACATCAGCTCCGTCTAAAACTCCAACGTGCGTTGTAGGTTTCGGCGCTGATATTTGCTTCCTGTCTGCTTGTTTATATATCTCGGATAGCTTTTCAGCGCAGTGCAGCTATAAATATTCGCAAAAGACGTCCGCTTATACGTCAGCGTTAATTGCTAGTGGGGCGTTGTCAGATGCTTTGAGACAAATATCACACATCTTTGCATAGAAAGACAAGCGGAAAACACTTCAGCTTTAAAGTACAGCATTGGTTGTAGAAGAATTGCAACATGTTGTATAGAAGCATGTAATTCAGCACTCTTAGAAGCGTCAGTATGTAAAAAGGTTATCGGGACAAATGGAGGCATAAAGGACAAAGCAACGCTACACCGCTTTTTTTTTCATCAGCTTTTCTTCGAACGTCCTAGAATGAACTAAAGAGATCCCTGTGCCCTATGTGCTTTATCGTATGTTGGCCTGTGCTTTATTTTATGACAACAAGGCTATCCTCTAGTGGAAATGTGCGGCAAAGTAAAACAGTAATGTATTCTTTGACGAAAAATTCGCCAGTTCTGCCAACAACTGGCGGAAACTTTTGTTTGGGGACCACTTTGGTGAACAGCTGATGCCAGCAACTAGTTGTGCCAGCAAGACGAACTTTGCAGTATAATCACAATTATCGCTTTGATTATATGACGCAATACACGGAATTGCTGGTTGGTCACAATTTTCTTGTTTTTGCCTGTGTATTTGGTTTTCTCTTCGTTGCTTTCATACTCACAGCGATAGAGAAGGTAAAATCTTCTATCAGAATTTGAAAATGTGAACTGCATAATTTGGTGGCATCTCAAAGCGACCAGTGTGAGGTGATCTTGTGGCACATATTAACAGTAATCCGGAACGTGGGGCAGAAAGAAGTTCTTGCATACTTTGGCATTCCTTAGCAGCACTGTCAAAGTACTGACTGTCGTCGCATTTGCACTCAAACATGTCCCGCGTTTGAACGCAAGGCAGCGCACCACATATCTCCACGCCAAACGTCCTGCACAGATCTGAAATAGAGGTAGAGTTATATTAGTGTAGGAGCCGAAAAAAAAGAACACACTGGTTAGATGTTTATTTGAATATAAATGTTCAAAGTCCTACCACCTCCCAGAATCATTTAAATGGTGGTGAGGCCAATGTTTTCTGTCATCTCGCTTTTATGGATTTGTTCTAATACCGCGATCACCTGGCGGCCTTTCAATTGCGACCTTCCCTAATTGGAATCGATTTTATCAGTTGTGATTGAATCTTGACAGCAGCTCCAGCAAATTAACCTGTCCGGATTGAGAAATTTGATCCATATTGGGTTCGTTCGCGATTGAGCATTCGTTGTGCGAAACAAGTATATCAACAAAGCCGCGACCATCTGTGAATATTTGCATGGAAGGCAAAGCCAATGTGAGGAATTATCTTCTATTTTACGACCAGCCCACTTATACCATCGCCGTCATGAGAGCGCGTCCGTTGTATCCGATCATTCGCAACAGGTGAACATGCCTGACAATGATGCCAAAGACTGTACGAGAGCTTATCTTGAAATCTTGGCAGCAGTAGACCGTTCAACTGCGGCTTCTGGGCTGTTCAAAGCGACTATCAAATGCCCCACTCTTAGCGAGTAATGCATTCTGTGGTTGCCGGGGTGAGTTGGTCAATGTCGTTGGGGCACCACAACCAGAGAGAGAAAAGAAAGGGTGCAGAATAGTGTAGTTCAAATTAATCTCGTATGATTATACGTTCGACAGTGAGGAACAAGCCGGAGAAAGGATGTAGACTCATCTAAACAATAAAAATTAAGCGACAGCTGAGTATGAGGAGGACATAAAGTTGAGCAGGTCGGTGGGAATCTAGTTAAGCAGAGCTAATTAAAAAAGTGCAAAGAGGCCCACTCGCAACCGCGCACACACCCGCAAAGGCCGACGCACTAGATTCGTCCCTCACACATAGCGCTCACTTTCAACTGTTTTCTTGCTGGTATGTAAGTTCACATTTATACAGAACGTTAAGCATGCGCGACTGAAGCCACTTTATTCAAACCACTGTCAGCAAGACAGAATATATCTTGGTGACAGCCTTGAATAGAAAACTATACTTCCGCAGAGAACAATCACCTGAATAAAACTAAAGGCAGCGACATTCTTTTATCTTTCCGCCAGTACCCTCGAGCGAAGGCAGGCGATGAGGTCTGTGCGTCCCTATTGGTGGAGCAGAGTCACGTGGTGGTGCTCGCTGCGTCTCGACAAAAACAAGCGCGTGAACGTTTGCGTGCAGCCGACCTTATTTTACGCGCAAGCGTAACTGGCCAGCTCGTGAAATCGGCGGTGTTTGTCTGAAGTCGCAAAGCAAGCGAACGGGGCAGGCCTCTAGGGCCTCCGTGCTGGTTCCTGTTTGTCTGCGAATTTAGTCTGCACATTTAATTAGCACTATGGGCAACGACAACGCAGGAATTTGGGGGTAAAAAGAAACGGTGATGTTTCACTTCGTGAACGCGGGTGACGCGCAAGCGTACGAGTGCTTTAGCGCGCACGACACTATCGGCCCTTGGTCCGCCTAGAAGCCTATACTGCCCGCATCGCAGATTGTATTCAAGACAGGGCCCGTGCGGCCGCGCATTACGCAGCACCCGCCGGAGTAGAACGCCCCCATTCTAAACATTCACTTACTATCTAAATTACCTAGCGTGGTGTCAGCGCGCGCTGACAAACATGAACACTTCACACGCGATGATTGCGAACAATCGCTGTCAAACCACTGGCGTGAGGAATCATGGCAGCAGCAGCGAGTGTAGTGACCTTCGTGCTGTCTATCGCTTCAACGTAAACTGAGCGCTGAGAACACAGCGTACGCAAAGCTACGAGCCCTCGGCCCACCTATACTGCTCACCCACAGTCGATCGCTTTTATTATAAAGCCCGCGCGACCGCACGTAACCGCGCGCAAATGCACCGTGGTTCAGTATTGTGGTGCCGCTGGCAGGGTAGTACCGTTCAGCACCGCACGGTAGCTTGGTGGTAATTGGAGCGTTCCTGCATACTTGTCTCGCGATTGCAGCACTGTGAGACACTGTAGTTGAGACGCCGTGCCTCTGGTCGCAGCGTCTGCGATCAGAGGCGGTGGCAGGCGCTGCACGGAGCTCCGAACGCGTTGCTTGAGGAAGTGGCGCTCGAAGTACCGGTTGGCTTCCGCGTACTGGTAAGGAATGGTAGTAAGGGGGTGCACCCCCCATAACAGAGTGCAATATAGTGCCGCAAATGACCACCTCCCAATGCATGCTCAACGTATTCTTGAATAGTAAGCGGGGTTGCTTCTTCATACACGTTTTAGTTGTCCATTAATAGCAAACATTTCAGCAGCGCAATTTCAGGCATATGCGTGTCAGACTTTGTGTTCAAAGTGTTTGTTTAAAGAGTACAACGCGCCAGCGTTTTGACAGCGAGTGCGCGCGGTCATCGAGTGCCCAGTGTTCATGTTTGCCTGTGCGCGCTGACACCGTGCTAAGTA
Organism: Dermacentor andersoni; assembly: GCF_023375885.2. Taxonomy (NCBI): domain Eukaryota; kingdom Metazoa; phylum Arthropoda; class Arachnida; order Ixodida; family Ixodidae; genus Dermacentor; species Dermacentor andersoni. The sequence goes on along the minus strand of NC_092818.1, from coordinate 160,287,963 downwards.
ATTGAGATAGCAAGCGAATGTTTTCAACGGGCCCTTCTACAACAGCGGCGGCTGCGTATGGCGTGGTCGCGCGAGTCATGTCTTGAATACTATCTTCGATGCCGACAGTGTAGGCGTCTAGGTGCACCAAGGGTCGATAGCGCCATGTACGCTATAGTTCCCTTACGCTTGCGCGTCCCCTGCGTTCATGAAGTGGAACGTGACTATTTCTTTTTTTTCTTTCTTGATTTTAAAGCGAAATCTTTACTGGCCGTGAACTGGCGATTTTGCCGTGGCCGTGCTCCGAGGAGGTACATGATGTCACACCGCGTTCCTCGTCGCACTGCGTTCCTCGTCTTTTCTTTCGCCTCCGCTCGCTTAGCCAGCTGCGTCGCATGCCTGATGACACGTCGGTGGATTGAAAAGGAGAGCTCGCGTGCGCCGCAATCACAGTTGAGGCGGCAGTATGGACGGCGACAATTCTGATAAGCAGGAGCAGGCCTAGAATCGACGTCGGGACAAGATGAAGAGGAAACGAATCGCCTAGGAAACAGATGAACAGCGCGCCGAACGACTGGATAAATGCCGTAACATATAGCTTGACAACCAGACTAACCTGGACTTGCAATCAGGATTAACCAAGGCTAACCATGCTATGCCTTAGCTTTCGCTAAGTATACCCTGGCATAGTCGAGATAAGCCACTGCGAATTTTTTGTTCTAGTCGCGTTGGTGCCATGACCCTTGATCGTAGCAACCGTACTGTGCTGAGTCCGCAAATATGTGCGACGTCTTTCGCGCAAATTCTGACGATGCTATAATGTCGTTATTGAAATTTCTCTTGCGACGCTCTTTGTTACGAAGTCTGAAGAACGCAAGAACGGGGTTGCTTTGCGTCTAGTGGTTTTCACACATCGTTTCGGAATTAAGATATACTTTGAAATTTTTTCCTTTCTTGCTCAAGGAAAGGCAAAGATTTTGAGTTACCAACAAACATTTCATTCAAATGGAACAAGTGCGGCCAGAGTTAAGAAACTTCAAGGCAAACATTTTTGTGCATGCGGGTTTGCTGCTGCATTAGATAGATCTATAATTAGAAATTTGAGAATGTAAGATACAAACAGAAAGTATCGGACCGTATACAACAATTGCGATAGTATCATGTATCTGTATCTGAAATACTTGTTGCACGAGTATATTGTGTCGTATCACGATATTATTGCAAAGCATATTTGCCTAGCCCTGTCTTCTAGTGCCACACCTGCTGTTCGCCTTGCGTTTTGCCAAGACTCTGCGTGTCATAGAACTATCGCTCACAGGCGCAAGATACGACATGCACTCGCATGTGCAATGCTAGGAAATTAGGCTGCGGGAAATGCATGAGATCACTTTCAAGAAATGTCCACAGGAGTTGCTTATTCAAGCCCTCTATCCTACAGTAAAATGTACATTCGGCTAACCGAGCGATGCTTGAACGATCGATTACAAGAGCACGCACAAAAAGTAAAGAAAAAAAAACCTAGGTATGCGCACTTGGTTGCGCATGCCACAATCGTCGCATGTCAAATAGATGTTTATTTAAGCTAGTTTTCCGGTCCTTGTGCGGCCTTTCTGTTGATAGTCGACGTTTGTTATGATTGTTTTTCTCTACTGGTATTCGTGTCTGCATACCTACGCTTTCTTAACTTGAATCTGCTTAATCAGCAGGCTTTATGTGATTAATGTTAACGTCGTTATGGCCTGCTGCAATATGATCGCCCCAAACGATTGCGCCTTCGTAAGTTTCGCGCAGCAGGGCAAGCGAAGAACAGCCGCGCGACAGCATGTGATTTTATTGTGAGGGAGTCACGCGCGTTTCTGTATTCGTTACAACAAAATTTTGGGCCTATACACGATCGTTACATATGGCACACATCGGTATGGCCTGCAAATTACGATGGTGGTTCATAGTAAGCTCGTAATGAAAACGAGCTTGTTATAACTGGTATGTTTATAAATGAGCTCGGCTGACAAAACTTTTTCAATATCTCCTAGAAATGAATCGAGCATGACGTCACGCGGGGACATATTGGGACATTGAGTTTGTGCGTGAAACACGTACTCTGGAAGTGCCGTGGTACATAGAAATCCATCTCTGAGCCTTGCGGCTGACTAAAAAAAAATTTTTGATCCCGGAAACACGTGCAAAGGCAACTTGTTTGGGACGGCAGTAGATTCTGACATAAAAACAAGAACTTTGATTACTTGTCGGTAACAGTTCTTCAAACTGAATTCTATATTTCACCATTTTATTTAGAGCCTATTAATTGATAAGGCACTCGTGCGAAACGTGAACAGATTCACGAATAGTTTTTTCTACACGCTCCATAAACATGGTAAGTTACTCAATGGAAATGTAAATAGATTCGCGAATGGAGTTTCGTACACGCTTCGCGACTTAGAGATAATCAATGGGCCCGAAGTTCTTTGGCCAAGTCTGGTAAACCCAGTGTCTGTTTCGATCTCGTCACTTGAAGCCACATTTTCGCTTATTGTGTAGTTTGTAGGAATTCTGGGACGGGAGATAGTCGGTGCAACATCCTGGCTACACGCTATGCTTAATGTGTCTGTTTAAAAACAAGAACGACTGATTAAGAAGAAGAAGACAGATAAGGCGATGTGCGAACACAAAAGCGGGTAATTTTTCTTAATGACATGTGCCTGATGTACACATGTAACATACAGGTATAATAGAACAGGACGCAAAACAAACGACAAATAAAAGCCACACCATTGACTTCCCCCTCAAATGTGCCTAAGTGGTTTGAGTTTCTTTTCCAATCATCTTGTCACGAAAGGCATGCGTCGAACGTGTGTGACCCTAATTACAAACGGAAAGCATCTACAACAAAAGGATCGGCAAGCTCTGCAGCGTTCGTCTAATAGCGATCGTTGCCCCTTGCGACAGGATCATCGAACGTCAGCTCGAAGACGGACAGAGTTCTACCAGCAGACATTTCGCGCCTAGATGACTAAAGACACCAGGTCGAGGTTTTTTTTAGAGACGAAAGAAAATTACTTCATGCAGGTGCAGAACAACGTCTCAGCTTGTTGATCGGAGCACACTACCTTGGGAAGATCCCGACAGCAAAATTTCTACGGAGCGAGATACTGTAGGGTTCGCAATCAATTGAGTATTTGGGTGCACACTTCAGGGACCAACTAGACGAAAGGCATTTCCCAAGTGCGTAACTAAATTTATGGTCTGCGTTCTGTGGGTCGAAACGATAACTAACTAATAATAACTAATGGAACTTTTATGCTCATAGTTCACATCAGTAATCGTTGTCATTAATTAATAGTCATATGTTAGGCAGTTTAGAGTGAATCGTTTTGGGCCACGCCAACGTACATCTACCATTTGCATCTCACTGTCTACTCCATTCGTAATACATCGAGAAACCATCACCATATGTTGTGGTGCTCTTTCGCCATATCTGGCCCTTGCACCAATGATTACCACACATTATTACTGAAGCCAAGGAAGTTGGCAGAACACTCGACTCACCAGTAGTGTTTGAAGTAGAAACAGCATCCATTGTCGACCGAGTTGTTCCCGATTCAGAGGCCGTTTCATTTGCTCTGATGGCAACATTAGTAGTGATCGAAGTAGTCGCTTCTCTTTCTGGAAATGACGCGTTCACTTGCGTTGTAGTCGGTGACATCATAGTCGATGCATGGCTCGTGGTTTGAAGTTCAGTGACCGGATTGAAAGAAACTGTTGAATCTGTGGATTCTTCGCTAGGAATCGACGAAGCATTTTCCGTTGACGCACTTGCTGTTGTTAGTTCGACTGTCGTTGAAGGCGGGCTTGTAACCTCACCGCCTGCATATGTAACAGTAGTCGATCATCGGAAAGGGTCGTATGTTTTTTCCTTTAGAAATTTTCGTAGAAAACTGGATATCTATCTTCCGGTTGACCTCCCTGCCTATCGGATCATTTTTATCTCTCTATTTAGAGCGAGAACGGGAACCTTATAAGAGGAGCCTCTCGAGTGCTTTTTCTATCCTTTTTTTGCTTTGGTTTGTTTTGTCTTGCTTTACTTCACTACAGTGACTTCGTATATTTTCTTGTAGTATATTTATTGTAGAAAGTCTTGGTGGTGATTACCTAATCTGCGAATATTTTGGCATCAACGAAATCGTTGGCTACACTCTTAATCTGACTATATAGATGACTCCTACTCCGGATGCTCTGCTGCAAAGTGTTGTAACAAGCTTCTCTCTTATCTTCGAACATCGTAAGGTCGGCTCACGGGTATTTATTTGCTTGCGCGTTCGACTGTATTTCTTTACCAGCCTTGAGAGCCTATTGTTCTGTTCTTCGTCTCCCATACCACTTCACCTCGCAACATGCAAACACCGTCAGACCAACAATTCTGTATTTTTTTACTATTCGTAGCTAAATTGATTTTGTGACCACCACTAAACTGCCTTCCGTTTTTTTTAACGACAAGACATCACGTTTATCTTTGAACGCGGTATCTGCTGATTAAAAACGTAGTCATGATGACTACAGGACTTCAGAATGCGCTGCAGAAAGGTATTACGATAAAATAAAGATGTGCCTATGTAACAAAAAGTTTTGAGTACTAAAGAGATGTGCGTCTAAAAGCACAACGAAAACTGGGTTTTTATAACAAATCTCTCGAGCCCTCTTTTACCGACAGGAACTAGTTTCGTAACATAATTGGTTTTTAGATATATATTTAAAGGACAACATCGTGCTCATATTGCTAAATGAAGTAATCTGAACCTTTCTGAACTTAGTAACTTATAAGAACCACGCACATGCAGTGCCAACCGGTGTGCAGTTGATTGTAGTTAAATTTGAAATTAAATAAATAAAGTCACTGCAGGAAACCTGATGCAGCTAGCGCGCGAGGGTAATACTGGAAATTCTTATGATAAATGAAATGTTTTGTTTTGTAAATCGATGACGAGCTTAATATTACCCATGATATCTTCGGCCGATATTCACAAGGCTCCTTTTGCATAAATTGATGCAAAAGATGTTTCCGATCTTAGACGATTTCCACGGAATATATTCTTCACATATTAGTGATACAACTTGTTGACGTTATATAGCGTTAAATCACGTAGTATTTGTGCATCGACGTGCCTACAGCATGCTAGGCGCTTAGTTGTGGTCGCGAGCGCAGATGGTGCGCTGTGGACACTGGTCGCAGAAAAGTCGGCCATTGTGCTTAATCAGTTATATATATATATATGATCCAGTATATTGAAATAGAATGCCAACGTAGAAAACTCCTTTTATCCCGCATACCGTGATCACTTTCCTCTTCATCGAACATTGTTGCTGAACCATGAGCCGCTTTTTATTTTAAATGTCATAACGTTTTTAGCCGATGTACACACCGCACATGTTGACTCGTGTACTTGTTTGTCTTTTCCGGGTGAGCGCTTGTCACCGCCTAACAAATGTTATGGCACAGCGCAGGACGTAAATACATGCAATCAGCGTGAAAAGTCCTTGACAAAGCGCCTGTTGTAGGCACACATGCCAAGGAATCTATACGCACTGCCTTCTTGTCGGTGGGCTGCAGCGGGAACTTTGCGATGGCAGCTGTCTTGTGCGGGTCGAGGCGTACTCCAGATTTGCTGATGACGTGACCCAGGAACAGAAGGGCATGTTAAGCGAAGCGGCACTTTTCCGTCTTCAGAGCGAGCCTTGATGACTTGATGGCCTCTAATACTGTCGCAAGCCGCCTGATGTGATCGTCAGAATTTCCGGCGATGACAACGACGTCATTAAAGTAAACAAGACATGTCTGCCACTTCAATCCTGCCAACACCGCATCCATGACGCGCTGAAGCGTTGCAGGCGCCGAGCGGTTTCCGAATGGCATGATGAAGGTGGTTCTTTCGCGATTTCTCTCGTTGACTTCTATTTGCCAGTAACCAGACTTGAGGTCCGTCGACGAGAAGTATTTAGCGTTGCAGAGCCGATCCAATGCGTCGTCTATCCGTGGAAGGGGGTATACGTCCTTCTTCATGATCTTGTTCAGTCGACGATAATCGATGCAGAAACGTAAGGTTCCGTCCTTTTTCTTCACCAGTACTGCAGGAGATGCCCACGGACTTTTCGACGGCTGGATAATGTGGTCGCGCAGCATTTCGTCGACTTTTTGCTTAATAGCTTCACGTTCTCGCTTCGAAACTCGGTAAGGGCTCTGGCGGAGTGGTCGAGCACTCTTCGGTTATTATGCGATGCTTTGCAGCAGGTGTTTGTCGAATCCTCGATGATGTCGAAAAGCAGTGTTTGTATCGTCGGAGAAGACTTCTGAGCTGTTGCTGCTTACTCATGGGGAGACCTGGATTTAGGTCGAAGTATGGTTCGGGAACTATGGTCGCCGGGATAGATGCGGCAGAGTCAGAGAGCACAAAGGCATTGCTGGTTTCCACGATTTCCTCGATGTACGCGATTGTCGTGCCCTTGCTGATGTGCTTGAACTATTGACTGAAGTTGGTTAGCAACACTTCCGCTTTCCCTCCGTGAAGTCGTGCGATCCCTCTTGCGACGAAAATTTCTCGGTCGAGCAGTAGATGTTGGTCGCCCTCTATGACGCCTTCCACGTCAGCGGCTGTTTCGGTGCCGACGGAAATAATAATGCTGAAGCACGGCGGGATGCTCACTTCATCTTCGAGCACAGTCAAGGCGTGATGACTACGAGAGATCTTCGGCGGTATCGCTTGATTTTCCAACAGCATTATCGGTTTTGACTTCTGGCCGATGATTGCGCTGTGTTGGTTCAGAAAGTTCATGCCGAGAATGACGTCTCGTGAACACTGTTGGAGGATAACAAAAGTGGCAGGGTAAGTCCGGTCATTAACGGTAATTCTTTCCATGCAGATTCCAGTCGGCGTAATGAGGTGTCCTCCAGCGGTTCGAATGTGAGGGCCTTCCCATGCAGTTTTAACTTTCTTCAACTGGACGGCGATGTGTCCACTCATTACGGAGTAATCGGGCCCTCTGTCCACAAAGGCGGCGACTGCCTGGCTATCAAGAAGCACGTCGAGGTCAGTGGTTCTTTCTCTTGCGTTACAGTTAGGTCTTGGCGTCGGATCACGGCTGCGTTGTGTTGACCTGTGGCTGGTATATGCCGTCATCAGGTCGTCTTTCGTCTGCGTATTCTGTGCTTCCAGATTCGTCGGGACGGCGGCGTGTCGTTGTTATGTCGGCGAGATGGTCTCTTCAGTGTCTTCGTCGGCGCCGGAGGATCTTCGTCAGATCGACGAACAGCAACCGCAGCTACATCGGTTGTGGCTTTTAGTTTTCCGGATATGGGCTCGCAGACCGGACCCGGGCTGCGCCAGTGTATGGTCGGCGCTGTGGCGACAGGTAGCGGCCTGGTGACGGCGAACGGGACGGTCGTCGAGGGCTCCACTGAGTGGCGGTGAGGTAGTCGGCGATATCGCGAGGTCATTCGCCAATCTGCGGCCGCGGCGCGTTAATGGCGAATCCTCGCATTCCCATCTCGCGGTATGGGCATCGGCGGTAGACGTGACCCGCTTCTCCGCTGTGGTAACAGAGCGCGCGGTGGTCAGGGGCGCGCCAGGCGGCTCTCTTCCTTGGGTAGCTTCGCAGTACGACGGGCGGGCGAGCTGGCGGCGGCGGCAGATGGTGGGGCTCCGTCGTTACGGCGCTCTGGCGCGGGCGCGGAGTGTTACTTTGACGGCGGACGACGGCGGCGTAGGTCATCGCTTCAGGCTAGGCCTGGGGCGATTTCGGTTGGCCTTCAGGAAGTTCCAGTGACCGCTGGGTTCCTTCTCCCACGACGTCCGCGATCGATGCAACCTGAGGCTGGGATCTTGGGAACATCTCTGAAGTTCCTCTCGCACGACCGCTCTAATGGTGTCGCGGACGTCGTCGGTGGCCAATGATTGATCTGCGGCGTAGTTTGCTGGGCTTGCGCGGCGGTTGAATTGCCGGTTGCGCATTTACAGAATTTTCTTGATGCTCGTGGCATCGTGAAGAAGCTCTTCGACTGTTTTCGGTGGATTTCGTATCAATCCGGCGAAAAGTTCTTGCTTGACGCCACGCATGAGTAGGCGAAGCTTTTCTCCTCGGACATTTCGGGATCGGCGTGGCGGAAGAGGGGCGTCATATCCTTGGGGAAGATCGCTATGTTTTCGTTGGGTAGTTGTTCTCGGGCTTCTAGCATAGCTTAGGCCCTTTCCTCACGCACGACGCTCGCAAACGTCCGCAGGAAGGCTCTATGGAACAGGTCCCATGTTGTCAGGGTCGACTCCCGGTATCTCAAACCATGTCCTGGCGGCGTCTTCTAAGGCGAAGTATACATGCCATAGCTTGTCGTCGGAGTCCCAGTTGTTGCAAGTCGCGATTATTTCATATGTCTAGAGCCAGGTTTCTGGATCTTCAGACGATGATCCATGAAAGGTTGGTGGGTCCCGAGGTTGTTGCAGCAGAATGGGGGATGCTGGGGCAGCAATTGTAGTTTCTGACGTGGCCTTGATTCTCTGGTCTTCTCGGGAAGAGGTCCGTATTCCGGTCGCAATCGTTCCTTCCTACGGCTTGCTCGCTGGTCCTTGGCGACACGGTGTTGTCTTCGGGTTTCGGGCTTGGGTCGTGGCTTTGCGTGGGCGTTCGGTACATGAACGCATTAGCACCTCCACCAGATGTCCCGTGGTAGTGACGGCGAAGAAGGCAGCAAAACGGTGATTAACGAAGCTAGCCTTTTTTGTGGCGATCTTGTGCCCTCAAAAGCAGGCTCAGCGATCGTCGAAACACTCAGCGATCGTCGAAAATCTGATCAGCGGGTCAAGCGCCTCGCCTTTTATACATCAGTCGACCAATGTTCCAGAGTAATCGCTGGAACCCGCGTGTCTTCCACAAAGTTCTACACAATTCGCGTCGCCCATACATGCACCAGATTACTCAAGGTTCTGCGACAGTCAGCGAATGGAACCATCGATAACAGTCCAGAAACTTCAGAAAGAGGCAGACGCGTCCTGCGCTGTGCGACAACATTTGTTAGGCGGTGACAAGCGGTCACCGGAAAAACGTGAAGTACACGTGCCAATATCATCTGGCCAGGTTGTGTGTGGCGCAGCCTCGCCTTGCAGGCTGTAGCTGCAGCGCAACATGTTTTCACAGCCCGTGCCTCTCAGGCCTTGACTTCAACGACCACTACAGGCACTAGTGTTATTGCATGCGTTTTGTTATGTCATCACTTCTTCATGGAGCTTTTATGCTCAAAGTTCACATCAGTAGTCATCGTCATTATTTAATGCTCATATTTTGCGCATGTTAAAGTGAATTGTTTTAGGCCAAGCCATGGTACATCTACCATTTGCAGCTCACTATCTTCTGCATTCATAATAAATTGAGAAACCATCGCCATATTTCGTGGGGCTCTTTGGCCATATCTGAATCTTGCGCCAATAAAAACCACATATTATAACTGGAGCCAAGGAAGTTGTCAAAACACTCGACTCACCAGTAGTGTTGGAAGTAGGAACAAAATCCGCTGTCGACCGAGTTGTTCCCGATTCAGAGGCCGTTTCATTTGCTCTAATGGTAACATCAGTAGGGATCGAAGTAGACGCTTCTTCTTTGGCCAATGACGCGTTTACTTGTGTTGCAGTCGGTGACGACATAGTCGATGCATGGAACCTGGTTTGAAGTTTAGTCACCGGACTGACAGAAACTGTTGAATCGGTCGATTGTTCGCTGGGAATCGACGAAGCATTTTCCGTTGACGCCCGTGCTGTTGTTAGTTCGACTGTCGTTGAAGGCGGGCTTGTAACCTCACCGCCTGCATATGTAACAGTAGTCGATCATCGGAAAGGGTCGTATGTTTTTTCCTTAAGAAATTTTCGTAGAAAACTGGATATCTATCTCCGGTTGACCTCCCTGCCTATCGCATCATTTTTATCTCTCTATTTAGAGCGAGAACGGGAACCTTATAAGAGGAGCCTCTCGAGTGCTTTTTCTATCCTTCTTTTGCTTTGGTTTGTTTTGTCTTGCTTTACTTCACTACAGTGACTTCGTATATTTTCTTGTAGTATATTTATTGTAGAAAGTCTTGGTGGTGATTACCTAAACTGCGAATATTTTGGCATCAACGAAATCGTTGGCTACACTCTTAATCTGACTATATAGATGACTCCTACTCCGGATGCTCTGCTGTAAAGTGTTGTAACAAGCTTCTCTCTTATCTTCGAACATCGTAAGGTCGGCTCACGGGTATTTATTTGCTTGCGCGTTCGACTGTCTTTCTTTACCAGCCTTGAGAGCCTATTGTTGTGTTCTTCGTCTCCCATACCACTTCACCTCGCAACATACAAACACCGTCAGACCAACAATTCTGTATTTTTTTACTATTTGTAGATAAATTGATTTTGTGAACACCACTAAACTGCCTTGCGTTTTTTTTAACGACAAGACATCACGTTTATCTTTGAACGCGGTATCTGCTGATTAAAACGTAGTCATGATGACTACAGGACTTCAGAATGCGCTGCAGAAAGGTATTACGATAAAATAAAGATGTGCCTATGTAACAAAAAGTTTTGAGTACTAAAGAGATGTGCGTTTAAAAGCACAACGAAAACTGGGTTTTTATAACAAATCTCTCGAGCCCTCTTTTACCGACAGGAACTAGTTTCGTAACATAATTGGTTTTTAGATATATATTTAAAGGAAAACATCGTGCTCATATTGCTAAATGAAGTAATCTGAACCTTTCTGAACTTAGTAACTTATAAGAACCACGCACATGCAGTGCCAACCGGTGTGCAGTTGATTGTAGTTAAATTTGAAATTAAATAAATAAAGTCACTGCAGGAAACCTGATGCAGCTAGCGCGCGAGGGTAATACTGGAAATTCTTATGATAAATGAAATGTTTTGTTTTGTAAATCGATGACGAGCTTAATATTACCCATGATATCTTCGGCCGATATTCACAAGGCTCCTTTTGCATAAATTGATGCAAAAGATGTTTCCGATCTTGGACGATTTCCACGGAATATATTCTTCACATATTAGTGATACAACTTGTTGACGTTATATTGCGTTAAATCACGTAGTATTTGTGCATCGACGTGCCTACAGTATGCTAGGCGCTTAGTTGTGGTCGCGAGCGCAGATGGTGCGCTGTGGACACTGGTCGCAGAAAAGTCGGCCATTCTGCTTAATCAGTTATATATATATATATATATATATATATATATATATATATATATATATATATATATGATCCAGTATGTTGAAATAGAATGCCAACGTAGAAAACTCCTTTTATCCCGTATACCGTGAGCAATTTCCTCTTCATCGAACATTGTTGCTGAACCATGAGCCGCTTTTTATTTTAAATGTCATAACGTTTTTAGCCGATGTACACACCGCACATGTTGACTCGTGTACTTGTTTGTCTTTTCCGGGTGACCGCTTGTCACCGCCTAACAAATGTTATGGCACAGCGCAGGACGCAATTACATCCAATCAGCGTGAAAAGTCCTTGACAAAGCGCCTGTTGTAGGCACACATGCCAAGGAATCTATACGCACTGCCTTCTTGTCGGTGGGCTGCAGCGGGAACTTTGCGATGGCAGCTGTCTTGTGCGGGTCGCGGCGTAGTCCAGATTTGCTGATGACGTGACGCAGGAACAGAAGGGCATGTTAAGCGAAGCGGCACTTTTCCGTCTTCAGAGCGAGCCTTGATGACTTGATGGCCTCTAATACTGTCGCAAGCCGCCTGATGTGATCGTCAGAATTTCCGGCGATGACAACGACGTCATCCAAGTAAACAAGACATGTCTGCCACTTCAATCCTGCCAACACCGCATCCATAACGCGCTGAAGCGTTGCAGGCGCCGAGCGGTTTCCGAATGGCATGATGAAGGTGGTTCTTTCGCGATTTCTCTCGTTGACTTCTATTTGCCAGTAGCCAGACTTGAGGTCCGTCGACGAGAAGTATTTAGCGTTGCAGAGCCGATCCAATGCGTCGTCTATCCGTGGAAGGGGGTATACGTCCTTCTTCATGTTCTTGTTCAGTCGACGATAATCGACGCAGAAACGTAAGGTTCCGTCCTTTTTCTTCACCAGTACTGCAGGAGATGCCCACGGACTTTTCGACGGCTGGATAATGTGGTCGCGCAGCATTTCGTCGACTTGTTGCTTAATAGCTTCACGTTCTCGCTTCGAAACTCGGTAAGGGCTCTGGCGGAGTGGTCGAGCACTCTTCGGTTATTATGCGATGCTTTGCAGCTGGTGTTTGTCGAATCCTCGATGATGTCGAAAAGCAGTGTTTGTATCGTCGGAGAAGACTTCTGAGCTGTTGCTGCTTACTCATGGGGAGACCTGGATTTAGGTCGAAGTATGGTTCGGGAACTATGGTCGCCGGGATAGATGCGGCAGAGTCAGAGAGCACAAAGGCATTGCTGGTTTCCACGATTTCCTCGATGTACACGATTGTCGTGCCCTTGCTGATGTGCTTGAACTATTGACTGAAATTGGTTAGCAACACTTCCGCTTTCCCTCCGTGAAGTCGTGCGATCCCTCTTGCGACGAAAATTTCTCGGTCGAGCAGTAGATGTTGGTCGCCCTCTATGACGCCTTCCACGTCAGCGGCTGTTTCGGTGCCGACGGAAATAATAATGCTGAAGCACGGCGGGATGCTCACTTGATCTTCGAGCACAATCAAGGCGTGATGACTACGAGAGATCTTCGGCGGTATCGCTTGATTTTCCAACAGCATTATCGATTTTGACTTCTGGCCGATGATTGCGCTGTGTTGGTTCAGAAAGTTCATGCCGAGAATGACGTCTCGTGAACACTGTTGGAGGATAACAAAAGTGGCAGGGTATGTCCGGTCATTAACGGTAATTCTTTCCATGCAGATTCCAGTCGGCGTAATGAGGTGTCCTCCAGCGGTTCGAATGTGAGGGCCTTCCCATGCAGTTTTAACTTTCTTCAACTGGACGGCGATGTGTCCACTCTTTACGGAGTAATCGGGCCCTCTGTCCACAAAGGCGGCGACTGCCTGGCTATCAAGAAGCACGTCGAGGTCAGTGGTTCTTTGTCTTGCGTTACAGTTAGGTCTTGGCGTCGGATCACGGCTGCGTTGTGTTGACCTGTGGCTGGTATATGCCGTCATCAGGTCGTCTTTCGTCTGCATATTCTGTGCTTCCAGATTCGTCGGGACGGCGGCGTGTCGTTGTTATGTCGGCGAGACGGTCTCTTCAGTGTCTTCGTCGGCGGCGGAGCATCTCCGTCAGATCGACGAACAGCAACCGCAGCTACATCGGTTGTTGCTTTTATTTTTCCGTATATGGGCTCGCAGACCGGACCCGGGCTGCGCCAGTGTATGGTCGGCGCTGTGGCGACAGGTAGCGGCCTGGTGACGGCGAACGGGACGGTCGTCGAGGGCTCCACTGAGTGGCGGTAAGGTAGTCGGCGATATCGCGAGGTCATTCGCCAATCTGCGGCCGCGGCGCGTTAATGGCGAATCCTCGCTTTCCCATCTCGCGGTATGGGCATCGGCGGTAGACGTGTCCCGCTTCTCCGCTGTGGTAACAGAGCGCGCGGTGGTCAGGGGCGCGCCAGGCGGCTCTCTTCCTTGGGTAGCTTCGCAGGACGACGGGCGGGCGAGCTGGCGGCGGCGGCAGACGGTGGGGCTCCGTCGTTACGGCGCTCTGGCGCGGGCGCGGAGTGTTACTTTGACGGCGGACGACGGCGGCGTAGGTCATCGCTTCAGGCTAGGCCTGGGGCGATTTCGGTTGGCCTTCAGGAAGTTCCAGTGACCGCTGGGTTCCTTCTCCCACGACGTCCGCGATCGACGCAACCTGAGGCTGGGATCTTGGGAACATCTCTGAAGTTCCTCTCGCACGACCGCTCTAATGGTGTCGCGGACGTCGTCGGTGGCCAATGATTGATCTGCGGCGTAGTTTGCTGGGCTTGCGCGGCGGTTGAATTGCCGGTTGCGCATTTACAGAATTTTCTCGATGCTCGTGGCATCGTGAAGAAACTCTTCGACTGTTTTCGGTGGATTTCGTATCAATCCGGTGAAAAGTTCTTGCTTGACGCCATGCATGAGTAGGCGAAGCTTTTCTCCTCGGACATTTCGGGATCGGCGTGGCGGAAAAGGGGCGTCATCTCCTTGGGGAAGATCGCTATGTTTTCGTTGGGTAGTTGTTCTCGGGCTTCTAGCATAGCTTAGGCCCTTTCCTCACGCACGACGCTCGCAAACGTCCGCAGGAAGGCTCTATGGAACAGGTCCCATGTTGTCAGGGTCGACTCCCGGTATCTCAAACCATGTCCTGGCGGCGTCTTCTAAGGCGAAGTATACATGCCATAGCTTGTCGTCGGAGTCCCAGTTGTTGCAAGTCGCGATTATTTCATATGTCTAGAGCCAGGTTTCTGGATCTTCAGACGATGATCCATGAAAGGTTGGTGGGTCCCGAGGTTGTTGCAGCAGAATGGGGGATGCTGGGGCAGCAATTGTAGTTTCTGACGTGGCCTTGATTCTCTGGTCTTCTCGGGAAGAGGTCCGTATTCCGGTCGCAATCGTTCCCTCCTACGGCTTGCTCGCTGGTCCTTGGCGACACGGTGTTGTCTTCGGGTTTCGGGCTTGGGTCGTGGCTTTGCGTGGGCGTTCGGTACATGAACGCATTAGCACCTCCACCAGATGTCCCGTGGTAGTGACGGCGAAGAAGGCAGCAAAACTGTGATTAACGAAGCTAGCCTTTTTTGTGGCGATCTTGTGCCCTCAAAAGCAGGCTCAGCGATCGTCGAAACACTCAGCGATCGTCGAAAATCTGATCAGCGGGTCAAGCGCCTCGCATTTTATACATCAGTCGACCAATGTTCCAGAGTAATCGCTGGAACCCGCGTGTCTTCCACAAAGTTCTACACAATTCGCGTCGCCCATACATGCACCACATTACTCAAGGTTCTGCGACAGTCAGCTTATGGAACCATCGATAACAGTCCAGAAACTTCAGAAAGAGGCAGACGCGTCCTGCGCTGTGCGACAACATTTGTTAGGCGGTGACAAGCGGTCACCGGAAAAACGTGAAGTACACGTGCCAATATCATCTGGCCAGGTTGTGTGTGGCGCAGCCTCGCCTTGCAGGCTGTAGCTGCAGCGCAACATGTTTTCACAGCCCGTGCCTCTCAGGCCTTGACTTCAACGACCACTACAGGCACTAGTGTTATTGCATGCGTTTTGTTATGTCATCACTTCTTCATGGAGCTTTTATGCTCAAAGTTCACATCAGTAGTCATCGTCATTATTTAATGCTCATATTTTGCGCATGTTAAAGTGAATTGTTTTAGGCCAAGCCATGGTACATCTACCATTTGCAGCTCACTATCTTCTGCATTCATAATAAATTGAGAAACCATCGCCATATTTCGTGGGGCTCTTTGGCCATATCTGAATCTTGCGCCAATAAAAACCACATATTATAACTGGAGCCAAGGAAGTTGTCAAAACACTCGACTCACCAGTAGTGTTGGAAGTAGGAACAAAATCCGCTGTCGACCGAGTTGTTCCCGATTCAGAGGCCGTTTCATTTGCTCTAATGGTAACATCAGTAGGGATCGAAGTAGACGCTTCTTCTTTGGCCAATGACGCGTTTACTTGTGTTGCAGTCGGTGACGACATAGTCGATGCATGGAACCTGGTTTGAAGTTTAGTCACCGGACTGACAGAAACTGTTGAATCGGTCGATTGTTCGCTGGGAATCGACGAAGCATTTTCCGTTGACGCCCGTGCTGTTGTTAGTTCGACTGTCGTTGAAGGCGGGCTTGTAACCTCACCGCCTGCATATGTAACAGTAGTCGATCATCGGAAAGGGTCGTATGTTTTTTCCTTAAGAAATTTTCGTAGAAAACTGGATATCTATCTCCGGTTGACCTCCCTGCCTATCGCATCATTTTTATCTCTCTATTTAGAGCGAGAACGGGAACCTTATAAGAGGAGCCTCTCGAGTGCTTTTTCTATCCTTCTTTTGCTTTGGTTTGTTTTGTCTTGCTTTACTTCACTACAGTGACTTCGTATATTTTCTTGTAGTATATTTATTGTAGAAAGTCTTGGTGGTGATTACCTAAACTGCGAATATTTTGGCATCAACGAAATCGTTGGCTACACTCTTAATCTGACTATATAGATGACTCCTACTCCGGATGCTCTGCTGTAAAGTGTTGTAACAAGCTTCTCTCTTATCTTCGAACATCGTAAGGTCGGCTCACGGGTATTTATTTGCTTGCGCGTTCGACTGTCTTTCTTTACCAGCCTTGAGAGCCTATTGTTGTGTTCTTCGTCTCCCATACCACTTCACCTCGCAACATACAAACACCGTCAGACCAACAATTCTGTATTTTTTTACTATTTGTAGATAAATTGATTTTGTGAACACCACTAAACTGCCTTGCGTTTTTTTTAACGACAAGACATCACGTTTATCTTTGAACGCGGTATCTGCTGATTAAAACGTAGTCATGATGACTACAGGACTTCAGAATGCGCTGCAGAAAGGTATTACGATAAAATAAAGATGTGCCTATGTAACAAAAAGTTTTGAGTACTAAAGAGATGTGCGTTTAAAAGCACAACGAAAACTGGGTTTTTATAACAAATCTCTCGAGCCCTCTTTTACCGACAGGAACTAGTTTCGTAACATAATTGGTTTTTAGATATATATTTAAAGGAAAACATCGTGCTCATATTGCTAAATGAAGTAATCTGAACCTTTCTGAACTTAGTAACTTATAAGAACCACGCACATGCAGTGCCAACCGGTGTGCAGTTGATTGTAGTTAAATTTGAAATTAAATAAATAAAGTCACTGCAGGAAACCTGATGCAGCTAGCGCGCGAGGGTAATACTGGAAATTCTTATGATAAATGAAATGTTTTGTTTTGTAAATCGATGACGAGCTTAATATTACCCATGATATCTTCGGCCGATATTCACAAGGCTCCTTTTGCATAAATTGATGCAAAAGATGTTTCCGATCTTGGACGATTTCCACGGAATATATTCTTCACATATTAGTGATACAACTTGTTGACGTTATATTGCGTTAAATCACGTAGTATTTGTGCATCGACGTGCCTACAGCATGCTAGGCGCTTAGTTGTGGTCGCGAGCGCAGATGGTGCGCTGTGGACACTGGTCGCAGAAAAGTCGGCCATTCTGCTTAATCAGTTATATATATATATATATATATATATGATCCAGTATGTTGAAATAGAATGCCAACGTAGAAAACTCCTTTTATCCCGTATACCATGAGCACTTTCCTCTTCATCGAACATTGTTGCTGAACCATGAGCCGCTTTTTATTTTAAATGTCATAACGTTTTTAGCCGATGTACACACCGCACATGTTGACTCGTGTACTTGTTTGTCTTTTCCGGGTGACCGCTTGTCACCGCCTAACAAATGTTATGGCACAGCGCAGGACGCAAATACATGCAATCAGCGTGAAAAGTCCTTGACAAAGCGCCTGTTGTAGGCACACATGCCAAGGAATCTATACGCACTGCCTTCTTGTCGGTGGGCTGCAGCGGGAACTTTGCGATGGCAGCTGTCTTGTGCGGGTCGCGGCGTAGTCCAGATTTGCTGATGACGTGACGCAGGAACAGAAGGGCATGTTAAGCGAAGCGGCACTTTTCCGTCTTCAGAGCGAGCCTTGATGACTTGATGGCCTCTAATACTGTCGCAAGCCGCCTGATGTGATCGTCAGAATTTCCGGCGATGACAACGACGTCATCCAAGTAAACAAGACATGTCTGCCACTTCAATCCTGCCAACACCGCATCCATGACGCGCTGAAGCGTTGCAGGCGCCGAGCGGTTTCCGAATGGCATGATGAAGGTGGTTCTTTCGCGATTTCTCTCGTTGACTTCTATTTGCCAGTAGCCAGACTTGAGGTCCGTCGACGAGAAGTATTTAGCGTTGCAGAGCTGATACAATGCGTCGTCTATCCGTGGAAGGGGGTATACGTCCTTCTTCATGATCTTGTTCAGTCGACGATAATCGACGCAGAAACGTAAGGTTCCGTCCTTTTTCTTCACCAGTACTGCAGGAGATGCCCACGGACTTTTCGACGGCTGGATAATGTGGTCGCGCAGCATTTCGTCGACTTGTTGCTTAATAGCTTCACGTTCTCGCTTCGAAACTCGGTAAGGGCTCTGGCGGAGTGGTCGAGCACTCTTCGGTTATTATGCGATGCTTTGCAGCTGGTGTTTGTCGAATCCTCGATGATGTCGAAAAGCAGTGTTTGTATCGTCGGAGAAGACTTCTGAGCTGTTGCTGCTTACTCATGGGGAGACCTGGATTTAGGTCGAAGTATGGTTCGGGAACTATGGTCGCCGGGATAGATGCGGCAGAGTCAGAGAGCACAAAGGCATTGCTGGTTTCCACGATTTCCTCGATGTACACGATTGTCGTGCCCTTGCTGATGTGCTTGAACTATTGACTGAAGTTGGTTAGCAACACTTCCGCTTTCCCTCCGTGAAGTCGTGCGATCCCTCTTGCGACGAAAATTTCTCGCTCGAGCAGTAGATGTTGGTCGCCCTCTATGACGCCTTCCACGTCAGCGGCTGTTTCGGTGCCGACGGAAATAATAATGCTGAAGCACGGCGGGATGCTCACTTGATCTTCGAGCACAATCAAGGCGTGATGACTGCGAGAGATCTTCGGCGGTATCGCTTGATTTTCCAACAGCATTATCGATTTTGACTTCTGGCCGATGATTGCGCTGTGTTGGTTCAGAAAGTTCATGCCGAGAATGACGTCTCGTGAACACTGTTGGAGGATAACAAAAGTGGCAGGGTATGTCCGGTCATTAACGGTAATTCTTTCCATGCAGATTCCAGTCGGCGTAATGAGGTGTCCTCCAGTGGTTCGAATGTGAGGGCCTTCCCATGCAGTTTTAACTTTCTTCAACTGGACGGCGATGTGTCCACTCTTTACGGAGTAATCGGGCCCTCTGTCCACAAAGGCGGCGACTGCCTGGCTATCAAGAAGCACGTCGAGGTCAGTGGTTCTTTGTCTTGCGTTACAGTTAGGTCTTGGCGTCGGATCACGGCTGCGTTGTGTTGACCTGTGGCTGGTATATGCCGTCATCAGGTCGTCTTTCGTCTGCATATTCTGTGCTTCCAGATTCGTCGGGACGGCGGCGTGTCGTTGTTATGTCGGCGAGACGGTCTCTTCAGTGTCTTCGTCGGCGGCGGAGGATCTCCGTCAGATCGACGAACAGCAACCGCAGCTACATCGGTTGTTGCTTTTATTTTTCCGTATATGGGCTCGCAGACCGGACCCGGGCTGCGCCAGTGTATGGTCGGCGCTGTGGCGACAGGTAGCGGCCTGGTGACGGCGAACGGGACGGTCGTCGAGGGCTCCACTGAGTGGCGGTAAGGTAGTCGGCGATATCGCGAGGTCATTCGCCAATCTGCGGCCGCGGCGCGTTAATGGCGAATCCTCGCATTCCCATCTCGCGGTATGGGCATCGGCGGTAGACGTGTCCCGCTTCTCCGCTGTGGTAACAGAGCGCGCGGTGGTCAGGGGCGCGCCAGGCGGCTCTCTTCCTTGGGTAGCTTCGCAGGACGACGGGCGGGCGAGCTGGCGGCGGCGGCAGACGGTGGGGCTCCGTCGTTACGGCGCTCTGGCGCGGGCGCGGAGTGTTACTTTGATGGCGGACGACGCCGGCGTAGGTCATCGCTTCAGGCTAGGCCTGGGGCGATTTCGGTTGGCCTTCAGGAAGTTCCAGTGACCGCTGCGTTCCTTCTCCCACGACGTCCGCGATCGACGCAACCTGAGGCTGGGATCTTGGGAACATCACAAGTTCCTCTCGCACGACCGCTCTAATGGTGTCGCGGACGTCGTCCGTGGCCAATGATTGATCTGCGGCGTAGTTTGCTGGGCTTGCGCGGCGGTTGAATTGCCGGTTGCGCATTTACAGAATTTTCTCGATGCTCGTGGCATCGTGAAGAAACTCTTCGACTGTTTTCGGTGGATTTCGTATCAATCCGG
The DNA here is from genome assembly GCF_023375885.2 of Dermacentor andersoni. NCBI lineage: Eukaryota > Metazoa > Arthropoda > Arachnida > Ixodida > Ixodidae > Dermacentor > Dermacentor andersoni. Next base: position 160,267,915 of record NC_092818.1, on the reverse strand, counting down.
TGAAAAGTTCTTGCTTGACGCCATGCATGAGTAGGCGAAGCTTTTCTCCTCGGACATTTCGGGATCGGCGTGGCGGAAAAGGGGCGTCATCTCCTTGGGGAAGATCGCTATGTTTTCGTTGGGTAGTTGTTCTCGGGCTTCTAGCATAGCTTAGGCCCTTTCCTCACGCCCGACGCTCGCAAACGTCCGCAGGAAGGCTCTATGGAACAGGTCCCATGTTGTCAGGGTCGACTCCCGGTATCTCAAACCATGTCCTGGCGGCGTCTTCTAAGGCGAAGTATACATGCCATAGCTTGTCGTCGGAGTCCCAGTTGTTGCAAGTCGCGATTATTTCATATGTCTAGAGCCAGGTTTCTGGATCTTCAGACGATGATCCATGAAAGGTTGGTGGGTCCCGAGGTTGTTGCAGCAGAATGGGGGATGCTGGGGCAGCAATTGTAGTTTCTGACGTGGCCTTGATTCTCTGGTCTTCTCGGGAAGAGGTCCGTATTCCGGTCGCAATCGTTCCCTCCTACGGCTTGCTCGCTGGTCCTTGGCGACACGGTGTTGTCTTCGGGTTTCGGGCTTGGGTCGTGGCTTTGCGTGGGCGTTCGGTACATGAACGCATTAGCACCTCCACCAGATGTCCCGTGGTAGTGACGGCGAAGAAGGCAGCAAAACTGTGATTAACGAAGCTAGCCTTTTTTGTGGCGATCTTGTGCCCTCAAAAGCAGCCTCAGCGATCGTCGAAACACTCTGCGATCGTCGAAAATCTGATCAGCGGGTCAAGCGCCTCGCCTTTTATACATCAGTCGACCAATGTTCCAGAGTAATCGCTGGAACCCGCGTGTCTTCCACAAAGTTCTACACAATTCGCGTCGCCCATACATGCACCAGATTACTCAAGGTTCTGCGACAGTCAGCGAATGGAACCATCGATAACAGTCCAGAAACTTCAGAAAGAGGCAGACGCGTCCTGCGCTGTGCGACAACATTTGTTAGGCGGTGACAAGCGGTCACCGGAAAAACGTGAAGTACACGTGCCAATATCATCTGGCCAGGTTGTGTGTGGCGCAGCCTCGCCTTGCAGGCTGTAGCTGCAGCGCAACATGTTTTCACAGCCCGTGCCTCTCAGGCCTTGACTTCAACGACCACTACAGGCACTAGTGTTATTGCATGCGTTTTGTTATGTCATCACTTCTTCATGGAGCTTTTATGCTCAAAGTTCACATCAGTAGTCATCGTCATTATTTAATGCTCATATTTTGCGCATGTTAAAGTGAATTGTTTTAGGCCAAGCCATGGTACATCTACCATTTGCAGCTCACTATCTTCTGCATTCATAATAAATTGAGAAACCATCGCCATATTTCGTGGGGCTCTTTGGCCATATCTGAATCTTGCGCCAATAAAAACCACATATTATAACTGGAGCCAAGGAAGTTGTCAAAACACTCGACTCACCAGTAGTGTTGGAAGTAGGAACAAAATCCGCTGTCGACCGAGTTGTTCCCGATTCAGAGGCCGTTTCATTTGCTCTAATGGTAACATCAGTAGGGATCGAAGTAGACGCTTCTTCTTTGGCCAATGACGCGTTTACTTGTGTTGCAGTCGGTGACGACATAGTCGATGCATGGAACCTGGTTTGAAGTTTAGTCACCGGACTGACAGAAACTGTTGAATCGGTCGATTGTTCGCTGGGAATCGACGAAGCATTTTCCGTTGACGCCCGTGCTGTTGTTAGTTCGACTGTCGTTGAAGGCGGGCTTGTAACCTCACCGCCTGCATATGTAACAGTAGTCGATCATCGGAAAGGGTCGTATGTTTTTTCCTTAAGAAATTTTCGTAGAAAACTGGATATCTATCTCCGGTTGACCTCCCTGCCTATCGCATCATTTTTATCTCTCTATTTAGAGCGAGAACGGGAACCTTATAAGAGGAGCCTCTCGAGTGCTTTTTCTATCCTTCTTTTGCTTTGGTTTGTTTTGTCTTGCTTTACTTCACTACAGTGACTTCGTATATTTTCTTGTAGTATATTTATTGTAGAAAGTCTTGGTGGTGATTACCTAAACTGCGAATATTTTGGCATCAACGAAATCGTTGGCTACACTCTTAATCTGACTATATAGATGACTCCTACTCCGGATGCTCTGCTGTAAAGTGTTGTAACAAGCTTCTCTCTTATCTTCGAACATCGTAAGGTCGGCTCACGGGTATTTATTTGCTTGCGCGTTCGACTGTCTTTCTTTACCAGCCTTGAGAGCCTATTGTTGTGTTCTTCGTCTCCCATACCACTTCACCTCGCAACATACAAACACCGTCAGACCAACAATTCTGTATTTTTTTACTATTTGTAGATAAATTGATTTTGTGAACACCACTAAACTGCCTTGCGTTTTTTTTAACGACAAGACATCACGTTTATCTTTGAACGCGGTATCTGCTGATTAAAACGTAGTCATGATGACTACAGGACTTCAGAATGCGCTGCAGAAAGGTATTACGATAAAATAAAGATGTGCCTATGTAACAAAAAGTTTTGAGTACTAAAGAGATGTGCGTTTAAAAGCACAACGAAAACTGGGTTTTTATAACAAATCTCTCGAGCCCTCTTTTACCGACAGGAACTAGTTTCGTAACATAATTGGTTTTTAGATATATATTTAAAGGAAAACATCGTGCTCATATTGCTAAATGAAGTAATCTGAACCTTTCTGAACTTAGTAACTTATAAGAACCACGCACATGCAGTGCCAACCGGTGTGCAGTTGATTGTAGTTAAATTTGAAATTAAATAAATAAAGTCACTGCAGGAAACCTGATGCAGCTAGCGCGCGAGGGTAATACTGGAAATTCTTATGATAAATGAAATGTTTTGTTTTGTAAATCGATGACGAGCTTAATATTACCCATGATATCTTCGGCCGATATTCACAAGGCTCCTTTTGCATAAATTGATGCAAAAGATGTTTCCGATCTTGGACGATTTCCACGGAATATATTATTCACATATTAGTGATACAACTTGTTGACGTTATATTGCGTTAAATCACGTAGTATTTGTGCTTCGACGTGCCTACAGTATGCTAGGCGCTTAGTTGTGGTCGCGAGCGCAGATGGTGCGCTGTGGACACTGGTCGCAGAAAAGTCGGCCATTCTGCTTAATCAGTTATATATATATATATATATATATATATATATGATCCAGTATGTTGAAATAGAATGCCAACGTAGAAAACTCCTTTTATCCCGTATACCGTGAGCACTTTCCTCTTCATCGAACATTGTTGCTGAACCATGAGCCGCTTTTTATTTTAAATGTCATAACGTTTTTAGCCGATGTGCACACCGCACATGTTGGCTCGTGTACTTGTTTGTCTTTTCCGGGTGACCGCTTGTCACCGCCTAACAAATGTTATGGCACAGCGCAGGACGCAAATACATGCAATCAGCGTGAAAAGTCCTTGACAAAGCGCCTGTTGTAGGCACACATGCCAAGGAATCTATACGCACTGCCTTCTTGTCGGTGGGCTGCAGCGGGAACTTTGCGATGGCAGCTGTCTTGTGCGGGTCGCGGCGTAGTCCAGATTTGCTGATGACGTGACGCAGGAACAGAAGGGCATGTTAAGCGAAGCGGCACTTTTCCGTCTTCAGAGCGAGCCTTGATGACTTGATGGCCTCTAATACTGTCGCAAGCCGCCTGATGTGATCGTCAGAATTTCCGGCGATGACAACGACGTCATCCAAGTAAACAAGACATGTCTGCCACTTCAATCCTGCCAACACCGCATCCATGACGCGCTGAAGCGTTGCAGGCGCCGAGCGGTTTCCGAATGGCATGATGAAGGTGGTTCTTTCGCGATTTCTCTCGTTGACTTCTATTTGCCACTAGCCAGACTTGAGGTCCGTCGACGAGAAGTATTTAGCGTTGCAGAGCCGATACAATGCGTCGTCTATCCGTGGAAGGGGGTATACGTCCTTCTTCATGATCTTGTTCAGTCGACGATAATCGACGCAGAAACGTAAGGTTCCGTCCTTTTTCTTCACCAGTACTGCAGGAGATGCCCACGGACTTTTCGACGGCTGGATAATGTGGTCGCGCAGCATTTCGTCGACTTGTTGCTTAATAGCTTCACGTTCTCGCTTCGAAACTCGGTAAGGGCTCTGGCGGAGTGGTCGAGCACTCTTCGGTTATTATGCGATGCTTTGCAGCTGGTGTTTGTCGAATCCTCGATGATGTCGAAAAGCAGTGTTTGTATCGTCGGAGAAGACTTCTGAGCTGTTGCTGCTTACTCATGGGGAGACCTGGATTTAGGTCGAAGTATGGTTCGGGAACTATGGTCGCCGGGATAGATGCGGCAGAGTCAGAGAGCACAAAGGCATTGCTGGTTTCCACGATTTCCTCGATGTACACGATTGTCGTGCCCTTGCTGATGTGCTTGAACTATTGACTGAAGTTGGTTAGCAACACTTCCGCTTTCCCTCCGTGAAGTCGTGCGATCCCTCTTGCGACGAAAATTTCTCGCTCGAGCAGTAGATGTTGGTCGCCCTCTATGACGCCTTCCACGTCAGCGGCTGTTTCGGTGCCGACGGAAATAATAATGCTGAAGCACGGCGGGATGCTCACTTGATCTTCGAGCACAATCAAGGCGTGATGACTACGAGAGATCTTCGGCGGTATCGCTTGATTTTTCAACAGCATTATCGATTTTGACTTCTGGCCGATGATTGCGCTGTGTTGGTTCAGAAAGTTCATGCCGAGAATGACGTCTCGTGAACACTGTTGGAGGATAACAAAAGTGGCAGGGTATGTCCGGTCATTAACGGTAATTCTTTCCATGCAGATTCCAGTCGGCGTAATGAGGTGTCCTCCAGCGGTTCGAATGTGAGGGCCTTCCCATGCAGTTTTAACTTTCTTCAACTGGACGGCGATGTGCCCACTCTTTACGGAGTAATCGGGCCCTCTGTCCACAAAGGCGGCGACTGCCTGGCTATCAAGAAGCACGTCGAGGTCAGTGGTTCTTTGTCTTGCGTTACAGTTAGGTCTTGGCGTCGGATCACGGCTGCGTTGTGTTGACCTGTGGCTGGTATATGCCGTCATCAGGTCGTCTTTCGTCTGCATATTCTGTGCTTCCAGATTCGTCGGGACGGCGGCGTGTCGTTGTTATGTCGGCGAGACGGTCTCTTCAGTGTCTTCGTCGGCGGCGGAGGATCTCCGTCAGATCGACGAACAGCAACCGCAGCTACATCGGTTGTTGCTTTTATTTTTCCGTATATGGGCTCGCAGACCGGACCCGGGCGGCGCCAGTGTATGGTCGGCGCTGTGGCGACAGGTAGCGGCCTGGTGACGGCGAACGGGACGGTCGTCGAGGGCTCCACTGAGTGGCGGTAAGGTAGTCGGCGATATCGCGAGGTCATTCGCCAATCTGCGGCCGCGGCGCGTTAATGGCGAATCCTCGCATTCCCATCTCGCGGTATGGGCATCGGCGGTAGACGTGTCCCGCTTCTCCGCTGTGGTAACAGAGCGCGCGGTGGTCAGGGGCGCGCCAGGCGGCTCTCTTCCTTGGGTAGCTTCGCAGGACGACGGGCGGGCGAGCTGGCGGCGGCGGCAGACGGTGGGGCTCCGTCGTTACGGCGCTCTGGCGCGGGCGCGGAGTGTTACTTTGACGGCGGACGACGGCGGCGTAGGTCATCGCTTCAGGCTAGGCCTGGGGCGATTTCGGTTGGCCTTCAGGAAGTTCCAGTGACCGCTGGGTTCCTTCTCCCACGACGTCCGCGATCGACGCAACCTGAGGCTGGGATCTTGGGAACATCTCTGAAGTTCCTCTCGCACGACCGCTCTAATGGTGTCGCGGACGTCGTCGGTGGCCAATGATTGATCTGCGGCGTAGTTTGCTGGGCTTGCGCGGCGGTTGAATTGCCGGTTGCGCATTTACAGAATTTTCTCGATGCTCGTGGCATCGTGAAGAAACTCTTCGACTGTTTTCGGTGGATTTCGTATCAATCCGGCGAAAAGTTCTTGCTTGACGCCATGCATGAGTAGGCGAAGCTTTTCTCCTCGGACATTTCGGGATCGGCGTGGCGGAAAAGGGGCGTCATCTCCTTGGGGAAGATCGCTATGTTTTCGTTGGGTAGTTGTTCTCGGGCTTCTAGCATAGCTTCGGCCCTTTCCTCACGCACGACGCTCGCAAACGTCCGCAGGAAGGCTCTATGAAACAGGTCCCATGTTGTCAGGGTCGACTCCCGGTATCTCAAACCATGTCCTGGCGGCGTCTTCTAAGGCGAAGTATACATGCCATAGCTTGTCGTCGGAGTCCCAGTTGTTGCAAGTCGCGATTATTTCATATGTCTAGAGCCAGGTTTCTGGATCTTCAGACGATGATCCATGAAAGGTTGGTGGGTCCCGAGGTTGTTGCAGCAGAATGGGGGATGCTGGGGCAGCAATTGTAGTTTCTCACGTGGCCTTGATTCTCTGGTCTTCTCGGGAAGAGGTCCGTATTCCGGTCGCAATCGTTCCCTCCTACGGCTTGCTCGCTGGTCCTTGGCGACATGGTGTTGTCTTCGGGTTTCGGGCTTGGATCGTGGCTTTGCGTGGGCGTTCGGTACATGAACGCATTAGCACCTCCACCAGATGTCCCGTGGTAGTGACGGCGAAGAAGGCAGCAAAACTGTGATTAACGAAGCTAGCCTTTTTTGTGGCGATCTTGTGCCCTCAAAAGCAGGCTACGCTCAAAGAACAACGATAGTGGCGAACACACTCAGCGATCGTCGAAAATCTGATCAGCGAGTCAAGCGCCTCGCCTTTTATACATCAGTCGACCAATGTTCCAGAGTAATCGCTGGAACCCGCGTGTCTTCCACAAAGTTCTACACAATTCGCGTCGCGCATACATGCACCAGATTACTCAAGGTTCTGCGACAGTCAGCGGATGGAACCATCGATAACAGTCCAGAAATTTCAGATAGAGGCAGACGCGTCCTGCGCTGTGCGACAACATTTCTTAGGCGGTGACAAGCGGTCACAGGAAAAACATGAACAAGTACACGTGCCAATATCATCTGGCCAGGTTGTGTGTGGCGCAGCCTCGCCTTGCAGGCTGTAGCTGCAGCGCAACATGTTTTCACAGCCCGTGCCTCTCAGGCCTTGACTTCAACGACCACTTCAGGCACTAGTGTTATTGCATGCGTTTTGTTATGTCATCACTTCTTCATGGAGCTTTTATGCTCAAAGTTCACATCAGTAGTCATCGTCATTATTTAATGCTCATATTTTGCGCATGTTAAAGTGAATTGTTTTAGGCCAAGCCATGGTACATCTACCATTTGCAGCTCACTATCTTCTGCATTCATAATAAATTGAGAAACCATCGCCATATTTCGTGGGGCTCTTTGGCCATATCTGAATCTTGCGCCAATAAAAACTACTTATTATAACTGGAGCCAAGGAGGTTGTCAAAACACTCGACTCACCAGTAGTGTTGGAAGTAGGAACAAAATCCGCTGTCGACCGAGTTGTTCCCGATTCAGAGGCCGTTTCATTTGCTCTAATGGTAACATCAGTAGGGATCGAAGTAGACGCTTCTTCTTTGGCCAATGACGCGTTTACTGGTGTTGCAGTCGGTGACGACATAGTCGATGCATGGAACCTGGTTTGAAGTTTAGTCACCGGACTGACAGAAACTGTTGAATCGGTCGATTGTTCGCTGGGAATCGACGAAGCATTTTCCGTTGACGCCCGTGCTGTTGTTAGTTCGACTGTCGTTGAAGGCGGGCTTGTAACCTCACGGCCTGCATATGTAACAGTAGTCGATCATCGGAAAGGGTCGTACGTTTTTCCTTAAGAAATTTTCGTAGCAAACTGGATATCTATCTTCCGGTTGACCTCCCTGCCTTTCGCATCATTTTATCTCTCTCTTTAGAGCGAGAACGGGAACCTTATATGAGGAGCCTCTCGAGTGCTACATCTATTCTTTTCTTGCTTTGGTTTGTCTTATCTTGTTTTACTTCACTGCAGTAACTTCGTATATTTTCTTGTATATTTATTTTAGAAAGTCTTGGAGATGATTGCCTAAACTGCGAATATTTTGGCATCAACGATATCGTTGGCTGCACTCTTGATCTGACTATATAGGCGGCTCCTACTTCGGATGCTTTGCTGAAAAGTGTTGTAACCAGCTTCTCTCTTATCTCCTTACTTCATAAGGTCGGCTCACGGGTAATTATTTGCGTGCGCGTTCTACTGTCTTTCTTTACCAGCCTTGGGTGCTTATTGTTGTGTTCTTCGTCTTCTATATCACTTCACCTCTCAAAACACAAATACCGACAGACCGGCAATTCTGTATTATTTACTAATTATTGCCAAATTGATTTTGTAGCCACCACTAAACTGCCTTTCTTCTTTTTTTTTTTTCGACTAGACACCACGTTTATCTGTGAACGCGCTGTCTGCAGATTGAAAACGTGGGCATGATGACTACAGGACTTAAGACTGGGCAGCAGAAATGTATTACGGTAAAGTAAAGATGTGCCTATGTGACAAAAATTTCTCAGTACTAAAGAGATGTGCGTCTAAAAGTTCAACGAAAACTGTGTTTTTATAACAAATCTCTCGAGCGCTCTTTTACCGAGAGGAAGTAGTTTTGTATCATAATTGGTTTTTAGATATATATTTAAAGGACAACATCGTGCTAATATTACTGAATGAAGTAATCTGAACCTTTCTGAACTTAGTAACTTGTAGGAACCACGCACATGCAGTGCCAACCGGTGTGCTAAATGGAGTTAAATTTGAAATTATATCAATAAAGTCACTGCAGGAAACCTGATGCAGCTAGCGCACAAGGAAATTCTAATGATAAATGAAATGTTTTGTCTTTGTAAAACGATGGCGAGCTTAATATTACCCATGATATCTTCGGCCGATATTCAAAAGCTCCTTTTGCATAAGTGCGACTCTTCGTTGGCCAGAACAAGGGGCGAAGGTCTGGTTATCACGCGGATTTGTGTTATGAACAGCAGGCGCCTGTGCCCCAACCGACGACAAAACGATCTCACCAAGCCGGTAAACATCCGCTACAGGTTTCCATTAGCTACATTACACAAGGCATGACACAGGAGTCAGCATTGGATTTGATTTACTTATGATGTCTGTGGCAATTCGACACTCCGTTTTATTATGCACAACCAACGTTGTGGAATCTACGAAAGTATAGATCGGTCGTAGAAGTCGCACTCCGCGCGTTTCGCACTTGAAGTCTTTCCGATCTTAGACAATTTCCACGTAATATATTCTTCACATATATTTGATACAAGTTGTGGACGTTATGTGGCGATAAATGAAGTAGCATGTGTGCATCTTCGTGCCTCCAGCATGCTAGGTGCTTAGAGTTGTGGTCGCGAGGGGAGATGTTGCGCTGAGGACACTGCTCGCAGAAACGACGGCGGTGCGCTTAATCAGTTCTATATATATATATATATACATATATATATATATATATATATATATATATATATATATATATATATATATATATATATATATATATATTAGGAAAAGTTCTCTAGGTCCGGTGCATAGGTAGTTGAAGAAGCGAAGGAGGCGGCGCCTTTTATGTAATTATTATGACGTACTTTGCCCCGTCTTGCGACCATGGACGCGGAGCATGCCACAGGCCCTCCTGGCCAGAAGTCATCACGGCTGTCAACCGCAAGGAAGCGAGTTGGCTCCCCCAGCGACACCGAGGACACCGAGCTGTACTCTATGTCGGAAGACGACTCATCCGACGACGGCTTCATACCCGTCCGGAGTAAGAGGGCGAAGAGAAAGATCGCCAACACAGCGCCGTCACCTCCTGCGAGCACTACGACTATGAAGTCAAGGCCTGCGCGCTGGCCACACGTCATCATCTTTATGCCGGAAGAACCGTCAAGCAACCTACGGTTGCTGAACAGGCAAGCCCTATCCATTTTTCTGGAACGTGCGGTGCCGGATCAAATTAAAGACATCAGAATAAACCCACGCAAGAATATACTCGCCATAGACGTGTACAACGCGAGTGCGCTTGGAACACTTCAAGAAATCACGGAGCTTGGCGGAATCAAAATGCGCCCCTTCATCCCGATCGACGACACATCGATAGCCGGTGTAATTTACGACATTGACATTGCCATTCCCAATGAAGATTTACCTAGCCTCATCAAGCCGGCAAACGAGGGCACGATCATTACGCAAGTGCGCCGTCTTGGGAATACGCGCTGCGTAAAAGTAATCTTCAAGGGGGATTGCATACCCTCCCACGTTAAAGTCGGACATTTTCGACATCCAGTTCGACCATTCATCCAGAAGCCGCTTCAATGCCATCAGTGCTTCAGGCTAGGACACGTAAAGGGCGTGTGTCCGAACTCGCTTCTGTGTCCCCGTTGCGCTGAACCTCATGCAGAAGTGACCTGCGGTGCCACAGTTCTGAAGTGCGCCAACTGTAGCGGCCCTCACGCAGCCTCGTCGAAAGACTGCCCCCGCATCAAGAGGGAGCGCGCGGTTCTGAAGCAAATGGCCAGAGACAATTCGGCCCACAGGGAGGCAGCCGAAGTAGTCCGGCGTCGGCGTCGACGTCGGCACCGTCGTAAGTCTTCAAAGAAGGCGCATGAGCGAAACGATGGTACCCGCTCCACTACGGTACCACTTAGTCGCGACGCGATAGGGCCCACCACTTCCACGAGGGCATCAGATAAGACTCTTTCTTTAGAGGAATGGCCTACGCTACCGAGCCGCTCCCTTGCTAAGGAACCTCAGAAGGTCACGGCGCCACCGGAGCCTTCTCCGGCCATTGATGATTCACCTAAAACAGATCAAGTCATCTCGGTGCTACGTTCCCTCATGGAGGCCATCCGAACGATTTTAGTTGAGATGGGGACACCGTCTGCTCGAAGCGCACTTAAAGTGCTGGACGCCTTAAGCCCAGTGCTTGAATCCCTCAACTAAAAAGATGGCTACCCATACCCCATCCTTCCGAAAAGAAGTCAAGGCAGCGTCCGTCATGCAGTGGAACGCCAGAGGGCTAAAATCACGAATTTCAGATTTCCGTCAGTATGTGTACACCAATGTGTTTCCACTCATCGTCATTTGTGAGCCCAACTTGTCGAAACCAATCAGACTGTCAGGGTACGAATGTTTCATGTCATCAACAAATAGTGCATGCAGCAAAATCATCATTTTTGTTCGTCGGGAACTCACCTATGTTTTGCAACCGATTGCGCCCCACGACGACAATCAGTATATATGCGTCACAGTTAAAAAGAACAAACTCTTGTTTACTCTCATAGGCGTGTATATATCGCCTTCCAACAATTTCGACACTAAAAGATTAGCGGATATCTTGAGTGTTTGCCCCGCTCCATGGGTCATCATAGGAGATTTCAATGCACACCATCCAGCATGGGGAAGCACAAAGACAAATGCAAGAGGACGAAGATTATCAAGCATCGCCTACAACTATGGCCTTACTCTCTTGAACGATGGTAGCCCCACCTTTCTTCGAGGCGTGACATACGGCAGCTGCCTCGACCTTGCTTTTGTCTCCAACTCTCTCGCCAGATATGTGAAGTGGTTTCCAGATATTGAGACCCATGGGAGTGATCACATTCCCACCTATCTGAACATCAAAGGCTTGATGTCTAGATCTGGCCCACGGAATACCATTCGGACGATTCAATGGGCCAACTTCAAATCTGATATGGAAGATGCCTGCAGCGAGGGCCTGCCCTCTGGGTTAGAACAAACAATTAAAAATACGATGCGGAACGCCACTCGCATACTGACGATCTCTCACACGCGAAACGACTTCGACATAGAATTAGAGCGACTTCGCGCACTTCGTCGCCGGGCGGAACGTCGATATCGGCGTACAAGATCAATCCATGACCTTAGGGCAGCCAGGAGGATACAAAAGAAGATTCAGCGTCGAATGAATAGATTAGCGTCGGAACGTTGGGCAACGTTTTGCCAAACACTCGACCCCCGCAAGCCGCTGTCTCACATTTGGAAAACGGTGCAAGGTCTGCGTTGCCTTCCGGAACAGCGTTTTCCATTCAAGGCACTCGCGCTTTTCCAAGGGCGGCAAGACATCGATGTCGCAGAAGATTTTTGTGTGCGAATGGCAGACCAAGCGACACGCCCAGATCCTCCAGCCCGAGATGATGTCCCCCATTCCCGAGATTGCCGCATGGACCTTCCTTTTACAATGGAGGAGCTCGATGCGGCACTAGCTCTCTGCAGGCGCTCATCATCTCCGGGTCCAGATGGTATATCATACCGAGCCTTGTGCTATCTCGGAGAATCCGCACGGACAGCACTATTGAGTCTCTACAACACCTCATGGCAGGAGGGAAATGTTCCTGACGAATGGAAAGTGAGCCGCCTGGTGCCAATATTGAAGCAGGGCAAATCCCCACTAGAGCTCAGCTCTTACCGCCCGATAGCGTTGGCCAGCTGTGTAGGAAAGATAATGGAACGGATGATCCTTGGCCGCCTGGAATGGTACCTTGAACACTACAAGATTTATCCGAGTTCCATGGCTGGTTTCCGACGTGACCGCTCTTCCATCGACAATGTAGTTGATCTCGTTTCATATGTCCAGCACGAAAGGTCCCGTAAACGTTTATCTGCAGCTTTATTCTTAGATGTGAAAGGGGCATACGATAACGTATTGCATGAGGCTATTCTCGACGCTCTTGTGACGGTTGGCCTAGGTGGCCGAGTATTTTTATGGATTGCAAGTTACCTATCTGCAAGATCATTCTATGTATTAACTGACGATGGCCCAACTACGCGACGCTATACCAGCAAGGGCGTTCCTCAAGGCGGTGCTCTCAGCCCGACGCTATTCAACCTCGCTCTTATTGGGCTTGCTGAACACTTGCCAACTACCACCAAAATTTCAGTATACGCAGACGACATCTGTCTCTGGACTTCGGCAGTCACACGTCCTCAGATACGTGCACGGCTTCAGAGAGCGGCTACTTTGACAGCGAGCTACTTGTGTGAACAAGGTCTCAGCATATCGCCAGAAAAATGCGCCCTAGTGGCGTTTACTCGCAAACCAATGACGCCTTATGTCATCTCAATCAACGGGCGGACCATTTCCTATGTCAGAACCTACAGATTTCTAGGCGTAATTATCGACCGAGACCTCTGTTGGAGCCCGCACGTGGCTTACATGAAACGACGCCTAACAGCAACCTCCCAGTTGTTTAAATACCTGACAGGAAAGACGTGGGGGATGTCAGTAGACGCAATGCTGAGACTCTACAGAGCTCTCTTTCTCGGTTTTTTAAGATACAGTCTACCTGTACTGAACAACACCTGCAAGACAAATATTCGTGTTCTGCAAGCAGCGCAAGCTCAAGCACTCAGAGTTTGTCTTGGTTTGCCGAGATGCACGTCAACTGAGGCAACTATTGCGATTGCTCGGGACCATCCAATGCAGACTCACATCACGGTGGAAACCCTGAGAACGCATATCAGACATTTGGCACGGGCCCCCTATCACCACCTTGCAACACTACCTTCAGACAGGCACCAAGCATCATTCTCAAAAACTATTGTCAAGTACAACGACAAACTTCCCTCGGGCTTCACCGCTGCATGTAAACCATCGATGCCCCCTTGGTGCCTTGTCAGCCCCACAGTCCATCTCAACGTGCCAGGAATCGGGAAAAAGTCTGAGCTGTCGTCGCCTGTGCTGAAACAACTGTCTCTGCTTCTTCTGCACGAGAGGTACGCAGACAGTGCACATATTTATACTGACGGTTCCACAAACATCCAGTGTTCGTCCGGTGCTGCAGTCGTCCCAGAAAGAGGTATTACCATCAGCTTTAGGACTGACCACCCAACGACATCTACATCTGCGGAACTAGCTGCTCTTCGAGCTGCACTTTGTTTTGTCAATCGGGAACCACCTCGACAATGGTCAATTTTCAGCGACTCAAAGGCAGCCCTACAATCTGTACTATCAGCTCTGCGTCGCGGGCCATCTGAACAGCTCGTATTCGATATTAGATGCCTACTTCATACATCACATGAGAAAGGACATCACGTGACGTTTCAGTGGCTGCCAAGTCACTGCGGCGTCATCGGAAATGAAGACGCCGATAAAGCCGCTCGGACAGCTCTTGAAGACACACAGGAAGAGGCCATACCACTTTCACGTTCTGACGCAGCCAGCAGACTTCAAGTGCTTGCACAGGAGATCACGCTCTCTCTATGGTGCACACCAAGCAGCCAGACCAACCGCAGCGATCATCAAAACGACCTGCCCTCCTTGATGCATCTCTGTATGCCAACCGGACTCCGCCGAAGTGAGGCCACCCTGCTTTATCGCTTATGGCTAGGGGTGGCCTTCACGAAATCTTACTCGTTTCGCATTGGAATGGCCGACAACGCTCTCTGCAATGCCTGTCTTTGCGAGGAGACGCTGGAACACATTCTGTGCGACTGTCCTGAATATAATGTTCAGAGACAGTCCATGGCGTCCGTTCTAGCGCACCTTGACAGTAGACCATTGTCAGTTGCAACCATTTTCACATATCGCCGACTGAAGACATCGCAGCTGAAGGCGACGAAGGGACTACTTCGGTTTATGAAGGATACGGGCTTGGACAAGCGACTGTGACAGTGATGTCACGTACCACACAAGAGTGACAGACTGTAACCAACGATGTGTGTGCCGTGTTATGTGCCCTCTATCTCTTCTCCCCATCTTTCATCCCCCCCATCCCCCTCCCATGTGTAGGGTAGCAAACCGGTTAGGCAAAACTGGTTAACCTCCCTGCCTTCCTTCTCCACTTTTTCCTTCCTTCCTTCCTTGCTACATAAAAGTGCGTGACAGTCTTACGTCCAATTATATGACGCATGTCATTAACGATATGTGATGCACTATTTTTGGTTGCGAATGCAGGCAGGGAGGGACGACTCCAGGCTTTGTAGCTTCGGCTACTAGGTATGAACGGGAGTATGTTATTGCTGTTGACAACTTCCTTAACGTGCTCACGTGTTACAAGAGCGGTCAATATTTGGCAATAGGTAAAATTAACTGTTTAGTTCTTTTTTTTTTTCGTCAAAGCTGATCTGTACTTTTACACTACGATGGCAGGCTATGAATAATAATAATAATAATAATAATAATAATAATAATAATAATAATAATAATAATAATAATAATAATAATAATAATAATAAAAGAAGGAACGCAAAATATGCGACAACTTACTTTTTATGCTGTCGGCTTTCATGTACACACCGTCACCAATAAGGCACTGGCCCTCTTTCCCAGGTATCCTTGTACACTGTTTAGTTGCAGCAATCACGTTTTCGCTTTCGTTGGCACGTACGGCGAAGCGAATTTTCACCTTTCTATCCCTGCGTCAAAGGCAAGTACATTAAACCACTTCGCAACGTTTCACTGTTCCAGTTAGTTACTGGTAGTCGGGAACATGAATATCAATGTAAATATAACTGTAATAAAAAATTTGGGACCTAATTCACGCTGTGCCTCCATTGGCGTCGCGGTCAGCATTTTACGACGGCTACTTCACTAAAGCACAGCCACTCAGTTTTCTCGACTCGATTAAACCAAAGCTTGCAAGGTAGTAACTCCGGGATTTAGCTGACCGTGGCTGCTGCTTCCGGCGTCTCTTGCCCGAATAGCTCATGCACAAGACAGCACTCGTGTAACCAATCGTCTTATCAGTATCACCATCTACACTACCCTTACGGTTTTACCAGTTCCCGGCTTTGTTCCCAACGGAATTACGCAGGGAAACAACAAACGGTACCTAAATATTCTCAGTGCGAGAAATGTATGCCTTCAAACTCGTTATATATATATATATATATATATATATATATATATATATATATATATATATATATATATATATATATATATATATATATATATATATATTTATAAAGTGAAGCTTTCTGTGCCTTCTTTCTCGGGGTTTGGCGGGTCTGTTCGCTCAGTTTATCGCCCTGTAAGTTGGGCCCACCCGGGATGCAAGGGTAAACATTGCTGATCCCAGAGATGATGTGAGACAAAGTTGGTCGATCTCGACATCTCTGTAATCAGCAGTCGCGTGGATCTCGGACCTGACGGGGTGAGCGTCTTCGCAACTTGGCCGATTAGCCGGGCGAGCCCGTAATTGCAATGCTGTGACACGCGTTGCTGAGGATGAATAATTTTACAGCATTTATTTAACCATTTAAAGAAATAGACAGCGTATACTCCAGCGATTCATCAAGCTCTGAACACATTTAAACCAAATAATAGCGTTCACCCACTACAAGGAATTAGGCAAGAAAGCACTGGCTGTAGGGCCTGTGGAGAGGGTCCGGTCGAATAAAAGTTTATTATTTTAATATAGGAATTAAAATAAATAAACATAAATTATCTTATAGATATATATATTATTGTGCGAAGTGCAGAAAGAATACTGTGGATTAGATAATAAGTTCTGATTTTTCTTTTTTTTTTCGTTGTGATGCACGCAACTTACTATCAGTATGACAGGGATGCGTGTAGTGGAATTGAAGCCGCGCACACGGACATACTTTACAACTCTACACTTCCCTTGTAAAAGTAGGCTAGATGAAATCAGCTAAAATTTACAGTTTTATTCAACATTTTAGTCGAAGCTGCATGACCAAAGGTTTATGCAATCCCTTTAAAGGCGCTGTTACAAAGTATATCCAGCGTTGACTTTGCGTTGACCGGGAGCGAAAACTTTGTACCAATCACAGCATGGCGCGCGCCGTGTTTCTACCAATCACAGAACGGCACGCGCCGCTCGGTTCCTTGCAGCACAACCAGATGGCGCTCGCCTCCGTACATACGCGGAAGCGGCGGCGCCGGCAATGCCGGGCAAAAAAAAAAAAAAAGAAAAACGGAGAGCTCGCCTTTATGCATAGCGTTCGCCGCAACGTTTCGCGATAAAGATTACGGTTGCATAAGCTGGAGTTGTAGGAAGCGTGAGAAGCAGTCAGGGACTCTTCATTGTTATCGCGTTCTACTCTTAAAGGCGAAGCTTAAGCGCCTGCCAAGCTTTTTTTTTCCCTTTATTTCAAAGTGGTTTAACATTTCGCTATTTGAATATATTTGCTTGAGATAATCATGGCGCATGGTGTTTATTTTCGTTATTTGTGCGTTGTCAAGGTGAGGTGGCGAAGTGGTCAGTGTAACAAGTTTTTGCGTAGTTGCGTAAAAGAGTCACTTTTTTACCGTTAGAGCAACGTCTATGTCCCTAGCTTCCCGATGTGTCTGCAATATGACATTTGCGATGGCCTTCAATTTTAGACTCTCCGTATACCATTACTAAATTGAGTTTTGGTGTAAGTCCCTATTTAGGCCACAACTCCATTGCGGTGTTAAAGGTTTCTTGCTTTTCAGGCTCGATGACTCGTTTCTTAAGGGGGGGGGGGGGATGGTAGGCACTTAGAGGAAGTCAGAGATTAATGTAATTTTCTCAAGTTCCGATAAAAGACTTTTTAAAAATATTTCCAGGTGTTTAGTATATGCATTCGATATTATCTGTACCAGGCACGTACCCAGGATTTTTTTTTTTTTTTTGGGGGGGGGGGGGGGTGGCAACCCAAGGTAAAATTTCTATGGAAATGAGGAGGGAAATGCTACCTTTACTAGTAGAAATGTGAATAACGCCCACCATTCGCCATAAAAACACGTAAACCCACAAAAGAGAAATGAAATAAGGTGTATTTTACACGTACGCCTGTGCGACACACCTCTCCTTTACTTGGCAAACAAAGAACCACGTCAAATGGACTCGCGCTGGAAAGACGCGCAGAAAGAACACTGCCAAGAACAAGTAAAGGAGCAAAAGCGTAAAATAAAGATTACTTTACTAGAATCGAATATAACAAAACAGCAGTTGGCAACAAAGGCACACGAACAGAAGTAAACAGCAATCACAGAAGCAAACAAAATTGTCGTTATGCGGTCTTTTCAATATGGCGTCGTACTTGACACCTCCGGAACGTCTGCTGTTGTTGAAGAATCTTTTCATCGGCAGAAACAATGAGCTGTGAAACAGACATGAACAAGATGTATGGAGTCTTGAAATGGACTGCGGTGCAGTTCATTTCACCGCTGCAAGCGTTTTATTAATGAAACTTCACTGCCAACTGAAGTGAAACTTCACAACAAATAGTTCTAGCGAAGCAAGCATGTTATTTCAGTTCAATAAAGCATTGGGCATTCGCCATTCCACTATAATAGGCGAGAGAAAAAGGTATAAAAGTACGCGCTAATAATTTTATTTTTGTAGTCACCGCCTTATTTGGATAACAGAAAAAGTACGAATTATTTGCAGCCTCGCGGAGGAACAGTGGTTGGTGGTTGTGGAGGCATAGGCGGGGCTTCATTGCAGACTTAAACTGTATCCGACTATAGCAGCGCTTCTTTAATTAGCGCTGGAAGAAATATACAGAAATATATATTTGCGGAACAATCAGAGTTCTTTTGGATCCCTCGTTTACTGCTCTAACAAGTGCCACAACCGACTCGTATTGTTATTTTAAAAGTTACGTAACAATGCGTGGCCGCCAGTCGGGTACAACCGCGTATGGAGCAGGAAGCTGTGATTCTAGACGTACTGCGCCCACCGCGGAAGGTTACAAAAACACCTTCATAAGCACAGCAGAGAAGTGGCTACGTTAGGCGGCTCTAACGATAACTGTATAAGCGTCATTCAGAACTCATGGAATCGTCCTCCACTTCCGGCGACGTTCTCTCTGTTTCCTTTTTAAATAAAGAGATGTTGATCTATAAATATTTTCATAAACAATGGCTCAATTAGTTAATTTTCGCTTTTCCTTCCTGTTTGACTGTTGTCTCGGCCCTCTCCCTTAGTAGATCGCTTAATTTCTCAACTCGTTGAGACTCTTGTTTACAGTTGCCAATTTTGCACGAAAAGTGCTGTACAACTAGGGAAAAACCAGACAAGTTAACGAGTGAGAGTCATATTTCCTATAAGTTTAAGGGTTATTGCAGGGTTTGATGATGGACGCTGTCACACATTATTTTATTTTCCCCTTTATCTAAACCATATCACGGGTATATGATTCCGAGGATCTGTCAGCGTAGCGGCGAGCCGTCACTCGAGGAAATAATGAAACAAAAAGAAAAGTTAAACGCAATTGCGTTTCTGTGGCCGCAACTTGTTCCGCGTGCATACAGACCAGCTGACCACGAACTGAATCCTTTTCCTGGTCCCTGGATCAGTCCAGACGAAGAATGTTGAACAAACGAAGCAACAACGATGCGCATGACCGTTGAATAGACGGTGACAACTGAATTCATCTCGAGTCAATAGCGCGGGCACCGAATTGATGAGGAAACTGGCCCTCACATCCCAGGAGACGCCGATAACTACCACCATCCAAAGGAGTGAAAAAGGCAAAAAAATGTTGACCGCCGAATAGCTGTGAAGTCTCAACATTGATTTGGCGGCGCTTTAGGAATGTATGTGAGAAGTGGTGGCGTGGCCGGGGATGGGGGAGGGGTATGGAGGGGCGGTTATGCGTCCTAATTTTGGGGGAGGGGGGGCCGGGCCCCCCCTTGGGTACGTGCCTGATCTGTACTAAGCTTTGCCTTAAAATATTAAAAGTTCGAATTGTAAGCTTTATGTCCATCCATTTTAGTACTTTGGTCAAGGAACATATAAAAAATCTAATGCAATTGGTTCGTTGAAACTTATGGTAAATATTGTTCACAAAGTTTCATTTTGACTGAACTGAAAGAATAAAATTCAAAATGTAATTCCCTACGACATAGAGGGTATCAAGATAGAGGGTCTCCAGGTGCCCCGCTAGACATTGTGGTAGCCTTAATTGGAGTTCTGGGTCGACGTTGAATAAATATTGTAAGTGCTCGATGGTGAAGACCGCCTTCTAGGCATTTCATTGACGGCATAGCGCTTTGCCAAAGCTGAAACCTACCCTTTTAATGAAAAACACTTTTATGCTTTTTTGTGATCATGGCCTTTTCGGACTGCTTGATCCGCCTCTTCATTAAGTATCTTACAGGAGTGTTTTGAAAGCCACTGAAATGCTATCACATGTCCAGTGTTAGACGCCAAGTGGTGTAAGTATGCTATAACGTAGTGGACCGAAATCTAATTGCTTGATGTAGTGCTTTTCCTGCAAAACCCTTGCAGTGCTGCTTTGGAGTCTGGGAAAATTGTTCATTGTTGTTGAAGTTGCCGTAATGCGTAGTCTATAACTTGTTTCATCGCATACAGCTCTGACAATTTTGATGGCGTTACTCTCTCTAAACGCCATGAAATTAATGTCTAGCCAATGGAAGGAAAGAAATTACCACAGGAAGAGCCATGTTCCGTAGTGGAGGTGTCGCTAAATGTGTACCTCGTAGTGCAGTGCTTCACGCTCATGCAGGCCAAAGCCGTCTGTAAAATAGCTGCTTCAGGCCATGTTCTTCTTCTAGGGTACGTTCTTCTTCCACTCTATTCCTGGTTTGTGCTTTCGAATGTGCAGAGGAGACAGCATCCACTTAGGGAACTGTAGTGACAGATCTGTATTGTCTGTTTGGGGATAGCCAGTCGAATTTCCTCAAAAGCTTGCCCGAATGCGGAATTATTTCATGTTTTGATATTGCCCAAGAAATTATTGTTGTGTTGAGCCACGCGCCTTATATCTATGGGGATCATTTCTTGAATTCGTAGCACGTTAAGACTTGAACAGTGGACTTCGGCTACTGTTCTTGTACAAGACGACCCCTTCGGAAGACCGCGACGGCCACGCAGGATATTGTTATGTGTCGCTTCCAAGCTTTCCTTATTAGTTAGTCACAGTCGCCGCAGCATGGGAAGGCTATTTCTCAAGAGGCCATCAACGTAAGCACAAGGAAGCGTCACCATCCGCCGGTAGTCGCTGCCACACCGTGGTCCAGTAAGATAACTAATAATCTGCAATGCACTGGAGATTCACCTCCGTAACGTTCTCACTTCCGGTGTGCAGGAAAGCTTACACTCGATCAAGACACCGAGAAATCGTTCTGTCCGTGCGTAGGGAAGTGCTCGACCACCAAGCAATAGTGAATACCTGTCCATGATCTTGCGAGTAAAGACCATAGCAACACTTTTCTCTGGTGATATTGTGGCCCCCGCGATATAACATACGGTTACAATTTCGAAAGCACTCGCTCTAGTCCCTACTATGTCGACGCACTTTATGTACAAATGTTATCAGCGTACAGTGTCATGTGTACCTCAGTTGGTAGGCTCGTTTCCAAGTGGGTGAGGGTGATGTTGAATACTA
Source organism: Dermacentor andersoni (assembly GCF_023375885.2). Taxonomy (NCBI): domain Eukaryota; kingdom Metazoa; phylum Arthropoda; class Arachnida; order Ixodida; family Ixodidae; genus Dermacentor; species Dermacentor andersoni. The sequence continues at coordinate 160,246,587 of NC_092818.1, read as the reverse complement.
AAGAACTAAGAATTGCCTCTCGCGGAATTTGTTTTTCAATAACATAGCAGAATGGCAGACCTTCAGCAGTTACGATACAAAGCAGCCGTCCTTCGAGATAGTTGGATAGAGATATATAAAGGCGTTTCCAAAGGTCTACAACTACAAGTGCCTTAGGAATTGCATGGCGTAAAACAGAATCGAAGGTGGCTTTGATGTCAAGGAAGTTGACGATTCAAATGTGCCAGAGTTCGTGTGAAGCGCAAAGCCTCCCACTAATTGCGCGACAATGATGAGGCACGAAAGCACAGGATTGACGGCACTAGACCTTAAAATGCACATTGCTTGCACGTGGGTTTGAATTCCGGTGGAGGCGTTTGGGGAGAGGTTTTGTTTTTCTTCGAGCTGTGGCAGTGGCGAAGACGGATATAACAAGGTGTTCTAACGACAATAAAGATCGTCGGTGCGTCTGTTTGTCAACGAGGCCGGCCCTCGTCTGCGTAACGAGATGCTTAGACGGACGGGACAGACGAGCAAGGGAAACCCAATTCGAAGCACTCGACTGCAGTCACCCTAAAAGGTTTCGCTTCACATATATTCGAAAAATTGCGTTTCATCTGAACATATATTGCTGATCGGGTGCGCGCAATTTATATAACAGGATTACACAGGTATAATATATGTGGTATTTTTCATGTGCATACATTGAGGTATGTTTGCCTTTACGAAACGATATTATTGAAATTGTGAGCGGAATACTGTGCTGCTCTAGGGAGATCTGCCACTTGCACTGACAGGCTTCCATTTTCCATTCTTCCACGTAATGTGAAAGAAAGGCCTCTTGAAGTAAGCACCTTCGACAGATGCATTCCTACGATGACTGCAAGCACCAACCCTAGACACACATAAAAAAGGCGATCTTAACAGCTCTACGACCTTTACTCTAAGGTATCCTTGCTTAATTCGTCTAGATCATTATTGCGCAAAGCTTCCACCAGTGCAGGTATTTCTGCTCAACAAGCGTCCATTCTAAATCAACGCAGACGATATAAAGAAATTGATCAACAGTCGGCAGCAAAAACACCTTCGTTTAAAGGCGACTTTAAGGCAAGGTCACTTCCCTCTGTTAAACAAGTCGAAAGCTGTATTACAACAATTTTGCCATGGTTTACTCTTGTGTCGCATGTTTACTGTACGTTATACATATACCGCTGTCCAGATGTGATATTATATATATATATATATATATATATATATATATATATACACTCTGGCCAAAATTTTGATGTCATGAATATGAAGAACTTGGCTCACGTTGTGCAGACCACATCTCTCGCGGTGATGTGCTTCTGTCCAGTTCTCTTCCTCATCTGTACGGAGAAATAAAAGACAATGTTAGCAACAATGTGCTACACCTGAAGCAAGTGAGGCATGTGGGAAAATACAGCATTAATTAAGTTTGATTTAGGAGATCTGAATCACTACGCTACTGCAATTGCTCGTCTTTTTCTTTTAGTAGGTAATCACTCTCACAGCCAATCAATGGCATGAGCCCGAAAATTCATCAGTGAAATAATAATACTGATTAGTATAGTGAGCTTGATTTATGATGTCATGAACTCAAATATTATAGAATATAGTTGAGCTCCGACATGGACGAATCACTGAATTTCAATAATTATTCATCATCCCAATTTTCATTGTCCGTTGCCAGTTCTTCAGATCGAGGTTGTGTCTAATAAATTAAGTAGCCACCAGTACAAGACCTCGCCGGTTCCGGCCAACGGCTACGCGACAACGAGGTTGTGGAGATCAGGGACGCGCCCACCACGTACAACGACGTTATCAAGCATTTTTACCTCGCGCGAAGAGTGTACCCAGCCCCTCACCACAAACTTAATAGTCCTCAGGCTCGTACGCTCCGACTATTTCAGACGCAGGCGTACCCTAATCTACGCACCCTGCACGCAATTTACCCCGAGATATTCCCTAACGACGCTTGCCCCGCATGCAGGGACGTAGCCATGCTAGCGCACGTGCTCTGGGAGTGCAAGGCAACGTACACTAGCCCCGATAGTGCCTCGGCCACGTGGGAGGTGGCCCTCCGCAGACCTGGCCGACCAACTATGGGCCGTCCAGCAGGCCCGCGGAGCGGCCGACAGGCTTGGCCTGACGGCCCCGACGCGGGAGTCGCCCGATCGATAGATCGATGTTATGAGCGTCCCCTTTAGAAAGGGGTGATGGGCTGCGCCACCAAGCTCTTGTTATCTTATTGCCTAATGTCCTACCTATGCTAAAAAAGAAAAAGAAAAGAAAAGAAAAAAAAACACATACGATGAATTCCCATAACCAAAGTTTCTGAACCCCTATTGTGAACTTTTTTTTTGTACGCCTCCGTTATTTCTTGTTTCCCTACTTTTCTTCCACCAGTCTTCCAATCGCTTCTTACTAATCTATACGACGGACATGTTTACCTTCCCCCTGCTCCCGCTGAACCCAACGGCTTCAAGAAGGCCAGTGATTGAGGTCCCGCTGCGTGCTAACGCGCCTTACGGGACCTCAATAATGTTTTTCAACCAACCAACCAACCAATACAAGAACAAGGTAGTCAGCGACAGTCGATTGCTCAAAGTGTCGATGCTGCTTACAAGTGCTGCTTGCAAGGGCTGCTTTACAAGTCGCATTCTTTTCCGCATTCACCTTTGAACATAATTGAATATAAATGCAAGAAAAACTTCCGGACAAGAGCTTATTTATTTATTTATTTATTTATTTATTTATTTATTTATTTATTTATTTGGCGACGGAGCTTTATGGAAGGCCGACAGCTTCAAGAACTGCGTAAACGCCCAGCATTTACAATGAAAGTAGTTCGCCAACGATTACGATGCTCCCGAATGCGAAATTTCAGCGCAGGTATATACAGTAAACTCTCAGTTGTACGAACGTCGGTTTATCGAATATTTCAGAATAACGAACTTTTTAAAAATCCCCGGCAGTTTTCTTATAGATTCTATGCAAAAGTGTTTCACTTAAACGAATTTCGGAACAGTCAATATTTCAGTTTAACGAACTCGCTCAGAGGACCAAGGCTTATTTTTACGATCACAACCGATGCCCGCCCTCATCAAACCGCCGCTCCAGCGGCAATGTAAGGTCGCTGGTGCTACAGCGCCCCTGGGGCAAAGCGGCGGCGCGGAAAACGAACGGCAACGAGACATGGCCTCCGATATCACGCGCACAAAACGAGCAAGCATGTAATCTCGAAGGCCATGAACAAAGTAACATCGCTTGCGCTTACAACGCCGCCAGAGCAAAGCGGCGATCTGTCACACCACAAACCACGTGGTGTGTGTTTTTTTCCGACCGGCTAGTCGTGGCATGGTCGCCGTCTCTTTCTTTCGAAAAAGAGACGATGAAGAGACGAAGAAGAGGCAACTGCCGAGCCAGTTTCAAGCCCTCTAGCTGAGGTTGTAGGGTACATTGGAAAGTTGAGAGACTTTGTGTCAACAACAAGCTGTGCCAGAAGAAGTGTACAAAAACATTGACTCTTTAGACAGTTTTGTTACTTCCTGTGCTTTAAAAGTACAAGTGCAGAAGAAGATAACTGATTTTTTTTTTCTAAGTGAGACAGGCAGCATTATAACTGTTATGAACCTTGTACTTGTTGATATGTACAAACTCCATTTCACACATTTCTAACACTGTGGATGCCATGTCCTTTGCTCCATGACTTGCACTTCAATCTTGTGACTCTGTATGCCATGTCTTATGTTGGTCTAGTGAATATTCAGTTTATTGAACTTTCAGTTAAGTGAACTATTTCCTTCGGTCATTTGACGTTCACTCAAGTGAGAGTTCACTGTATACTTGTTATAATTTTGAATATATTGAGGCATCGAATCAACAGGCAGAGCCGCGACACGCGGTACCATTTATAGACTGGCCGTGCAGTTGCCTCTTCCCGGCAACTGCAGTTTACCGGAAAACGCTTGCGGCGAACGCTACTCGCGAAGGAGCACATTGTTTTTTTTTTCTGTCCTCCGCTAGGCCGGCGCCGCTGCTGGCGCGGATAGATGGTTGGACGGATGCTGTGAGCGTCCCCTTTAGAATGGAGCGGTGGGTTGCGCCACCAAGCTGTTGTTATTATTTTGTCTAATTTGCTACCTATGTTTAAAAAGAAGGGGGAAAAAAAGACGCGAAGAATTTTCAGCACCAAACTTTCTCAACCCCCATTGGGAACTTTGTTTTTGTACGGCTCCGTTGTTTGTCGTCTCCCAACTTTCTTTCCGCCAAACTTCCAATGCCATCTTACTAATCTCTATTACGGACAATTTTGCTTTCTGCCTTTTCTCGCTGAACCCAAGGACATTGAGGAGTCCAGAGAAGCCTAAATTGACCGCTCGGGCGTAGGATGCGCGGACGAGAGCGCAAAGTGTGGTGCTTCAACTTCCTCCACTTTCCTCCTCGCAGTCTCTTCGCTATCGCCGTCCTTCCCCCGCTATCCCCGGCCGCACTTCGCCTTCGCTCTTTCATCCTTCGTTGTGTTCATTCGCTCGGTTACGCTGAGGTATGACGGGGGACGCCGACGCCGACTCTCAACGCAGCAACGGGTGTCTAAGAGCTGCGCTCTAAAAGAAAAAAAAAAGTGCGACCCCATATGAGGAATATGTATTTGTGATGGCACCTAAGAAGTGGTGGTAGAAATCTATAGGTTGCAGGTTTCTACAGAGAGTAGCTGCCGTGAGTCAATAAATTTTATTTCTGGGACCAATCTGTTGATACGCGAAGGTGGGCGGCCACCCTATTCAAGGTAGCCGTGGCCCTGTTCCCCAGTCGTAGTTGGTCCTCAGGTATTGGGATTGTCATCTGTGCCTCCCATTGGTATTCTAATGGTGCTTCGATAGGCGTTATCCGCGGGTTCTTTCTGCATTGCCAGACCATGTGGTAAAATGTGTTTGGTGTATTGCAGAATTGGCGGTCCCTTGTAAATATTGAGGGGTGCATCGCGTGTAGTAGAGTGCCGTGGAGGTAGAGTGCCATTGATGTGTGGTGGCGGATATTCCCTCCAGTTCTTCTTGTAATGTTCTAGAATGTTGTAGTGTTTTCTTTGTATCATTTCGATAAAGGCAGAATTTTTAGCATACAAGAAATTCAAACATGTCTTGTTTTTTTTTACTGCGACTGCAGTTAAGTGCTCCAAGCTGAGTTTGCCTCTTGCGTCCGTCCATTCATTTCTTTACGATGACGACGATCTCGTCGTCTTTAAGTTATGCCGTTTTGATCAGGCAGCTTCATCATTAACAGTGTCACTGTCATTATTGGGAGAAGAAAAAAATCCGCCTCCATTCCATCCTGTAAAAGTGGATGTACAGTGAAGCTGCTGCCAAAGTTAGATATGCTCGACGGGTGTTACACGATGTTATACAAACACCACCACCAGCGACGTAGTACGGAACGCGGGCACGCACGGGTGCAGAAGTGCAGCATACATGCTCACTCCTCTCGGCCCTCCAACAATACGCAACTGCGTTATTGAACTTATTGCATTTCTCAAAGTGAACTGCGTCAGAAAATTCATTAACTACGACTTGCACACAAGCTGATGACATGGTAGCTTCGGATTTTAATTAGAATATGCGAGAATAATGTCATCGTCATGTGCCAATACCGCCTCATGACGCAGTCTGACGATGTCATCACGTCAAACATGATGTCACACGATGCGCATTCGTAGAATGATGACACCTAATGACGTCATGTGATGACTAATTTCTAATTATAGGGTTTTACGTGCTGGAATTCTACCATCTGATTATGAGACACGCTGTATTGGGGCACTCCGGATTAATTTTGAACACCTAGGGTTCTTTAACGTGCTCCTAAAGCTAATTATACGGGTGTTTTCGCACTTCGACGCCATAGAAATGCGGTCGCCGTGGCTGGGATTTGATCCCGCGAAGTCATGCTTAAAGGGGCTGACAACCAATTTTCATGGTATCTATTTTTTAAATGCAAACAAAAGCTTACTGGTCAGAGTGTCTAATCATTAAGTGGTAACGCGGAAAGCGCCGTGGAACGTTTGTCAGAATTTTTCGATCTGTAGTGAGGGTGTAGTCGTTCCCTGGAAGCACGCTAAAAACGGTGATAGGTGAGCGAAATCGCGATTATTCACCGTCAATAATAAGAAGCAGCCAACATGTACGGACGTAACTGTGAGAAAGTATTGTTTTGTTAATCAAGTCGATATTTCTGCGATTCATGTTTTTCGAAGTGTTCAAGTATTTGTGCGATAACAGCTCCGTGTTTTCATAGTTTCCTGTCCAACTGATTTAGTATTGAACCCATCCAAACGAAACCAATCAGATTCAAAATGAAACGACGCTTTTACACCTGATACGCAGTTCAGCGTGTTGCCGTAGCCATTATTGCGACTCGGGGTCAAAGACAAGAGCGGACTCTTGGAGCCTACGACGAGGACACGAAAAGCTTTATACAATATATACATATAGCAGGTAATATCATACAAGTAGCGGTGCCTTAAAGCGCACTAGACCGACGGGTCTGCTGGGGGCGACTTTCGTTCCTAACAACGGGCCTGCTCTGTCTTAAATTCCTTTGTCCAGGCGGGTGCTGACGTCAAACGCGTCGCCTTTCTCTTTCGTCGTGGTGGAAGTCCAAGTTGCATACCACCGGTCTCCACGGCAAGAAGACAGCAGTTCTGTAGAATTGTGGAGGCTGCCAGTGGATTCGTCGTGGTGCTCTGTGCCCCCGGAGTCCTCAGTTGGACACACGGAAAGTAGTCGGCAGTTTTTTGGAGCTTTGAAGGCCGTCAGTGGTTGTCTGAAACCCAGCACAAGGGCAACGACTTCCGAAGAACGAGGGGGGAACAGGGAGCGCTCGTTGCCACGATGAAAGGCACGCAGTGTGACATAACACCACGCGTGTGCTTTTGATTTCCGAAACATAGAATAAATCGGGCGTGTCTAATAATACAGCAACTGCAATTTTAAGCCACAATTATGTTGTACTCTATAATAGGCGACTTACGCACACTAATCTCAAAGACTACAACCGAAGTACCAAGGCTTCACCGCCAGGCCTCGGCTGTGAAGGAAAAACCACTTGCAGGTTTTTGAGACTTTCTTTGCCAGTTTAAAATTATAATTACTACTTAAATCTTGAACAGCGTCCTGGATTCTATCAGTATAAATCATGATTATTTCATTTCCATCAACACGTCTCACAACACAATCTGGCCAGTTGTTCATCCTTTTAACCGCCGAACACCATAGCCACTAAGCAGCCACCGTGGGTAAAGTGATTCCTCTGGGAGAAGCAGCATACTGTGCGCTTCCCGCTTATTCGCACTGCCTTCGTGATCGGCCCACTGTTCTTTGCGTGAGCGCCGCGCACGCAGAGGGGAAAATTTCCGACCAACTAGAGGATAACAGCTTCGCTGTAAGATATCCATCCATACAGCCGCCACCGCCACTTGGTTTCGAGCCCATGTCTCTGCTGTGATATGCATTTAGCAACCGTGCGCGCAACCACTCCACTATTAGGCACCTTTTAAACAGTTAGCCTTCCATAGCTCGTTCGCCAATTTTGTGTCGTCTCTTGCAATGCGCTGAAGAGACCTTGGCAGCGTTCGAGAAGGTGCTTTCATTAAAAATGCGATACAACGCGCGCTTTCTCCAATGAGATAGTAGACCTCGGTTGGTGTAGCCCTTCGCTTATAAGTATTAGTATTACCGCCAGCTGGATTGGCCCTCTTTGCATAACGGGTGGCGGAGCTCATTAATTGCGCGTGTACGGCATCGTCAAAGTTTTGCGAGACGCAGTCAACGCACATGTGTGTTGACGGACATGTATGTTCATGTGTGTTGAGTCAACGCACATGCGCACATGTGTGTCTGTCTCTTTTTTCTCCTTCATATAAGCAGTATAGCATAGCAAGCAGAATAATGCCATACCAACAAACCCCAGTTGAAGCTTTGGAGAAACCTTGTTGAATATGGCGCAATGCATATACCCATGCTAAACGTCCGTATAACTTTAACAGGAAGTGTATCCAGGTGTAATATAAGGAAATAGGTTTTATCTTCAGTAGGGATATATGCAATACACCAACCCGCCTAAGTAGATCCTGGTTTCGCCGACTCAAAGAAGGCGCATGATACAATGGATACAGGGAAGGTGCGCCCACTAGTGCCGCAAAAAATTATCTGCGACTCGTTGTCAAAATATCATCCGCGTGGAATGGCCCTTAAAAAATGAAATGAATCATAGGCCACTACATTCAGGGGGCAGAAAGAAATAGTCGCGCTGCATTGATTCACAACACCGGCTCCAAATAAACATTGCAAATACCCGATGCCATGTTTGATGGCAGAGTCATGAACAGTACAGTACTTGCAAGAACAACACGGGCAAATAGTGCCAGGTATTGTGCTTCCCACAAACTCTAAGAGGAGTAGCACATATATGGATGTATTTCGCAGGCGAGAACAAGCAATAGATTACCGGACAAGAATTACATTGTGTAAACCGCACCGAATTTGTGCTTAAAAAATTGGCGCGGTGCTGGCGTGTTAATCTTCGTCGTCAGGCTCATGAAAACAGCGTCGACGACACAGAATAGGCATTGATGACGATAATGACAATCAGTCTCAAACGTGAAACATGTCCGCAATGAAGGATGCAGCAACAAGTGGAAAACAACATCCAAAGCATCGACGAAGTCCCTTCAAGCAAAGAAATCGCAACGATAACTCCACATAACTTTTACATTGTACGACATGCGGATTACAGCGATCAAGGGATTGTTATATCAGCACTGGAAATGGACTCCAGAAAAAAAAAAATACTCCCTCGCTCTCCCCACTGAAACTTCCTGCAATTCGGTTGCACGAGAACACACACCATGTTGGTATTGATGACGCCATACGGTTGTTTATTTGATATGCTTCACCCTTACGGAGAAAATTTATAAGGGGAACTCTCAGTTATTACAATCGCACTCTTTATGAAAGCTGGAACGCGGCCGAAGCGTCGAAATTAAATGTTTATTTTCCCTTTTTATATCCTTCCACCTCTGTTTTTTTTTTTCAATTTCTTACCTCAAATTAATACTTTGCTCTTCGACGGCACCCTGCATCCAACAACCATCTAACAGCTGGCTTCTAGAATATTCTCCCGTAGTTCGGTAGCACAATTATCTCAGAAAAAAAAGATCTTGAGCCATTCCACTCCTCGAAGGTGGATGACCAGCGAAGCTGTATATCACACGACAGATGTGATTCAGAATTTTGAAGAAATGTACGAGCTCATTTATTATCTTGGTTGGTGGACATCGTGACGAAAGGTACGGACACACGTTTAGTGTCTTGATCAGTGGTCATTATTTGTCTAACTGTACGTGGCCTTCTCATAGCAGCTGCAGAACACTATTAATCCATATTTCACAGGGTATTAGCCGTTGCTTACGGGAGTATTAGCCATTAATGATGAACATTTTCGGCATGTAGTTATCTATGTTGTATGCGTGATTAGAAAGAATGTAAGCATCGATTGCTTCCCTTTGCTGAGTGCGTGTAGCCTCTGCCCTACAGAGCTATGAGCCATTGTATTTTTTGATCGCTTACGGGGGTATGAATGCTTACGCGAGTATGAGTGCTTACGGGGGTATGAGCCATTGACAATGATAGTTTTTGTTGACGTACAGGAAAAATACACGGAACCGTAGCAATATACAGCTTCACTGTACAAGCAGGCAACCAAACCACGATATGTGACATACAAATGTCTTCACCATTCTAACCTCCACGAGTATCATATATTGGTTTAGTACTAGTCACACCACTTCGTCGACATCGCACTTTGCGCTGCCGTCTGATTCCTCGTTGGCATTTTGCGCTAACTTGTGAAGTGTGCACTGTACTATCATACACATCGGAGTGCATCAAAGTTGTATAATGTGTGGCTCAACACTATGAACTTTCTGCGCAGGTGCACAAAGTAAGCCACTATGGCATCACGGTCATGTTATCGTCGTCGCAGTCATCGCGCCCTTGCCGCTTTCGTCACATACGCACTTATGTCACACGTACAACCGCTTCCATTAGAAAAATATTTTCGACCGTCTCGTGATGTTTTGAAGAACACTGAATGCTGGATTACCCCCTCCCTGCAATATACTTCGCATGAAATCAATTCCCACCATGAGTGGAATCTTCAACAGACCTTTATAAATGCTGTATGACCTCAATTAAGATTGTACTCACCAGTTCCGCAATTTTTTCCGCATTCGGACACTGTATTTCCGTGCTGTAAGTTGTCTGATTTTCTTCTATCTCGAATTTAATTTCAATAAGGAAATACGTTCCTGTAAAAAAGACGGTAAACGTAAACCGTTGACGAATTATCCACGCCACACAAATCCTCCTGCAATGAAAAAATACCTGGGTGTATATAACCTTGACATTGTGGCCTTTCTCCGATAAGTTTTCATCTATTATTTCGGTCTTGCGATCGAATTAAGATTTTTTTATGAATGTTGTCTTTTATTGTACACGTTTATGCAAAATTTGTCGAATATGTTGGTCAAGCGAACCCCGGGCCTCGTGCTGCTCAAGCAGCTTTAATAAATTAAATCAAATTGTAGGATTTTACGTGCCAACAACCCTACATGATTGCTGTAGTGTGGGACTGCCAATTAATTTTGACCACCTGGGATTGTTTAATTTGCACCCTATATACCGTACACGGGCGTTCTTGCGTTTCACCCCAATCGAAATCCTGGCCGCCGCGGCCGGGAATTCAAGTAGCTTTGAGTCGGTCAGACGAATCTTAACCTTTCGTCCTTTGCCGAAGCCGTTTCTTGACAAGTACCACAACTAACACTGCAGTTTAAAAAGCTTGGTATGTGTTGCTTTCTTTGCCGCCTGATGAGGAACTCACAAAACGGCGAAATTCAGGGCAAACGCATTTCACAGCGCCTGCCAGGAAATCAAGTGGATGCAGACGTAGTTTGGGAGGTATATGTGGATGTGTTAATGGGTGCCTTAAACCTAACTTAAATGCTATGAAAACGCAAAAACCACGAAGAAACCTATATACAGAGTGCCCCATCCAACGTGCAGAAAGCCAAAAAAAAGAAAAAAAAAGGAGAGTAAAGCTTCCTTAAGCAGTTGAAAACCAACATAGGTCGTTAGCAGCCACCCAAAGAAGCCTCCATTCCTGTAGTGTTCTTTTTTTGTTTTGTTTTAAATATCGGGATGGTGGTTTAGGTAATATGACTGCGTGACTGCTTTTGTCGTTTAAAGGAAAGCCTATCAAACATCAGGATAACGACTTTTTATAGCGACCACTTTATTACAACCTTGGTATCTTAAGTGAGAAACCACCGACATTCTTTCGCGAGCAGTCTGATGCACTACAATTGCTGGTCACGTTATGCGTGTCTCATATAGCACTCGGCATGTTGTGGGCTCTAGAAATTGAGCGCCACTGAAGTGACCATCGGCTCTTCCTGATTCGCCATACACTACTGATTCGCGACAAAGTCAAAAACACTCGTCGTGAATAGATTATAAATTGGCAGCCATTTCATCGATAAATCACCACTGACTTTTAGGACTGGGAAAGTGCCGAAAACTTATGCGGAATTTTTAAGGCACCATAACGAAGGGCTGTAATGAACATCCTATTTAGGAAGGGCACATTCGGCTTGGTGGTGAAGATTAACCCCCGTATTCTGGAACGTCCCTTCACCAAACACACCACCTCCACTGCAAAAGGTTGATGACAGCAGCGCCATTATTCCACTGACGTGTCACTGCTCTTCATTAACACTCCGTGTAAATTCTTGAGAAGCTTAGCGTCTTCTTTGGTGGAGCGCTGGTGCTGTACGCAACTCAGTGGAGGAGAGGAACAACTTCCGGCCAAGGATGGCTTGAGAATACGGGAGTACGTACTTGCAGTATTAAGCCCAAGAACTGAGCGTCATAATAATCACTATGAATGTGCAGCTGAATTAAAGGAAGTGCAAAGAATTTGTTCTAACATGCGCGCAAAACTTCAAAAATATGCGAGGTGAGACGTAGAGAAATTACTACGACTCTCTGAGCACGTACTTAAAAAGTTTAGGGACAATGCGAACCGCTTCAATGAGCCGTAACAAAGACATAACATAATAACGTAATGGTAACAAACATTATGTTCATGCCATTGAAGTGGCAGGCAATTGAGTAGAATAAGCTGTGGCAGGTGAATTTTGTGTCTTCTTTGCGAAAAGGAGATGCCGTGCAGTCCTAGTTATTTATAATAAGCAGGATTAATTCAGAGTACAGGCTTGAGCTTAACATTTAATTACCATGCTTGCACTGCGTAATCTGTGACAAACTAGGAATTGCAAGGTTTTATGTATGCTGTCCAACTTAAACAAAATTTTCAGATATCTGCCATCCATTTAGTTCCGTGCATTTATCTGACTTCAAGTGATTTCGCGAATTTCAATGAACTGTTTTCTTTGTACAGATCGGTCTTTATATCACTGGTCACAGGGTGAAAACTGAACGTCTATAGGCATATCGCGGTTCTGTAAGCGCCATCTATTATAACAGTAAAAGCGGAAAAATTTGGCGTGTCAAGTTGTATTTTACGTTAATTGGATACGTCGTGTACAAGGGTTCTGCAAAAGCCATATTTTAGTAATAGTAATTTTTTTTTAGATTTATGGGTAACATACCAATTTTGTTCGCTGTAGATGTACTATTAGGTGCAATTGACAGAATTGTGTTATCATTTTTCATTGTTGAGTTACAAAGCTTTATACTTGATAGTTCTGTTTCATGAAAATTTGCGATTTTGGCCAATTTTATAAAAAGAATTGACAACCTGAATTAAAAATTCGAAAGCACCAGTCGCTAGAATTCAAGTTCGTTTAAATGCAACAAACCTCGTCAAACTTGGTGCGGTGAATGCCGAGAAAAACGAATTTCTCTTCTACATTTATTTAGATAAGAGCACTGGAGCTAAAGCAAACTCTTAAGGAGGAGGCCGAGCTGCAACGTGAGCCCCCCCCCCCCCCCCCCCCCCCCGCCCTTCCCCCGAACGAAATTTCTGGCTACGCCACTGAACTTGCAGATGCATTCTCTATTGTTACGTCACTGAAAGCGCATCGTCCATTCTAGTCTTACTTCGATATCTTAGCGGGCCTGTGAAAAAAGTTCTCTGGTCAAAGTGTTCCTTTGGATTCTGAGACGCAGTCAGATCGACGTCCTCTTTTTGAAGAAAATCAATTATGGGATTATTGCGTGCACTACTACTACTAGCCTCTGTTTCACCGCGGGTTCCGCAGACGACTACCAGGGAACATAGACGGTTCCATGTTCCTCCATCTTTCTGCAGACACTCGCCACACCGCAGAAAGCAAACTTTGTACAACTGAACTGAAAGGCCGTAGGAGGGCTGGAGGGCGGCGTTGTGCTCCGGCAGCAACTGCGCATTTGGCCACCGGGCGCGCGGGGAACTGACGACGATCGCGGCTCAATCTCGCAAGCGGAGAGGCAGTGCGGGAGCGAGGGGGGGGGCAGCTTAATAATAATAATATTTGGGGTTTTACGTGCCAAAACCACTTTCTGATTATGAGGCACGCCGTGGTGGAGGACTCCGGAAATTTTGACCACCTGGGGTTCTTTAACGTGCACCTAAATCTAAGCACACGGGCGTTTTCGCATTTCGCCCCCATCGAAATGCGGCCGCCGTGGCCGGGATTCGATCCCGCGACCTCGTGCTCAGCAGCCCAACACCATAGCCACTGAGCAACCACGGCGGGTGGGGGGGCAGCTTCGACTCCGCCAACAAGTGCATACTTTGTACGTCCGTGCGCGGTTGCGCGTGTCGTATCATGAAGGGAATCTGCAGACGGTTCATACCTCTGTGCGCGCTGTGTTCTCGCCGCTCTTGCGTTGGAGCGATAGACCGCACGAAGGTCACTTCGCTCGTTACTGCTGCCTCGCTTGCTCGCACCAGCGTCCAGTGTTAAGGCGATAGCATCAAGGACCCGTGTCGGAGAAAATCCGGCGTTGGCGTACGGACTTTCGAACCTCCCATAGATTTTCGAACCACCCATATCCAGGTCCTTCATGTGGCGCAAGGAAGTTACCGAAATAATGGAATTTCTCAATTTAGCATGCGTAGAAAAATCGTAAAGTACGACTTACACACATGCTACAGACATGATGGTGTCAGATTGTAATTTGAATACACGAGAAAACATAATTTTCTTACGCGAAAACTCAAACAAAACCCTTTTCCAGCGTTTCTACCACGTATAGACCGACCACCATGTCCGCCATTTGCGCGCGCCGGCGAGCGAATATCTCGGAGGCTACGCAGTGGCGCGCCCATTTTTTGAAACACTTTCTGATGGCGCTCGCATCCACCGCATCGCGACCCACGCAAGAGGCCGCGTTTCTACCAGAAAGCTTGCCTTCGTGCATAGCGCTCGCCGCGAGCGTTTCCCGGTAAATATTGCGGTTACAGTGCTGCAGTTGCCGGTAAGCGTGAGAAGCTGTCTGGCATCTTTGAATGCTATCGCGTTCCGCTCTTAAAGGGCCACTCCGGCGATTTTTGCCCACTGATCTTCATAATATTTTGACATTATACACGTTCTCTTTTACACTCGCATTATCTGTGCGAAACAATATGGCTGTAAGTCATTTCGTTTTCCTGAAAATGAATTTTAGAGATCACTGCGTTCCCGATTCATGGCTTTCTACTGACCACCCTGTGTTTGTGACGTCATAGGCTACACCGCCACTGTCGCTGAAATCGGCCCTGTCTAGTTCGGAAATTCTGTGAAAGCTCCGTGTGTCGTCGGTAGACATCATCACCTTCGCTTCTTTGGTGTTAGCGCCGCGTGTACTGCATGTTTTTAGCACGCGTTCTGCATGTTTACATTATGGTAGTGTAGGATATGACGTCATCAACTCATCGTGACATCACATGAAACAGCTACCCGTTTCGGATTCGGTATCTTGTTTATTGGTTATTTAAAAGTATTGCTGAATTTTTAAGCAAATTGAACCACCCTACCGTTGACAGGGCTGTCAATGCCATCTTAAAATGATTAAAAATATGGTAAAAAAAACGCCGGTGTTGCCCTTTAAAGGCGAAGCTTAAGCGTCCACCAAGTTTTTTGCAGCGACTGTTCCCGCTCATCCGGTGTGATGTGTTCGTGTTGGGTTGTGCGCGCTGAGACGATGCTTGTTAATTCAGTTAGTAAGCGAATGTTTCCAAGCTTACACGGCTCATAAAACTACTACTCTTACTATCTTTTACTTTTCTAACTATCTATTTTTACTAATTTACTATCGCCATCGATGCTTCGCCTTTCTGTCGAATCTGTGATTTCTTTAAGGCTACGGCTGTATACTTGAAGGAATTTCAGCTTTTGACCTCAATTTGCGCTGTGTAACGACTTTCAGGCCACAAAGAGAAGAGACAGCTAGAAAAATCTTTATTTTCATGTTGGGCGGTGTGGTGGAAAGGTCCTCAGTTCCGGGCCTCGCTTGTGGCATTCTTTAGTGCAACACTGATAAACGCTGCAAGGTACCGTTGGTCGTGGGCGCTGGTTGCTTCTGTCGGCCATCTGCCCTGGGGTTCAAGGGAAAGATTTGTAGGGGCCGGAAGGGGAGGTGGGGGTGGTCCACAGGACCAGAGGTTATCGACAGTGTTGAGGATCTTCGGGTAAGAGCCCGGGGAGTAGGTGCATTCACGCTGGCGTAACGAGTGTTTCAGTGTAAGCCTGACGAATCAGTACGCTCTATTCACGGGTGAGCACTTCGCTGAGCTTGGGGAACTGGCGCCTTTCCTCTTGATAAGGCCGCAGAAGTAGGGGAGCCCACCTTTCTGTCTGGGCTAGTCGCGGAATGTAGGGTGCCTGGTTCAAAGTCTCGTAGGTGAGCTGATTAGCTCCTTCCTTTCTCGGCAGCCCGTCATGACCAGGTATCCAGATGATTTCTAAAGGACCCTGAAGGTGCTCTTGAATAAGTGTCGAAATGTGGGCCGGGAGATCGTTGTGCAACAGTTTCCTGCAAGCCCCAACATGGATTCCGTAAATATAATTCTTGGGCAGGCTGAGTTGCTAGGGGGCATGTGTTTGATCGCGATTGCGATAGCTGTCAGCGCCGCTAAGGTCGGATCTGTCTCTGGTAGTACTTTCGGATGTACAGTTTGAAGGTTGTTAGTCACGACTGCTATAGCGCAGCCCAATGCGCCAACGCTAGCATCAGCGTAGAAGTACTTGCCATCAGGGTGTTTTGCCGTGTACCTCTGGAATTAGGCAACTCACTGGCGTCGCCTCTCCTTGCCTCGTTCTGGATTCATGTGGCGTCGCAGTGGAGCTATGGTTAGGATTTCGCGTTTTTTCAGGGGTAGTCGCAATAGGCTCAGCTTCTGGATGATGGATGCTATGGAGGATGTGCGTGCTTTGATAGAGAGAGAGAGAGAGGGCTCTTTATTAGAAAAACAGAGAATTTTGCCGGCGCGTATATAACCGCTGGCATGCTACTCTGTATAGGGATGGGGAATGGGATGAAAATATTCCAGAAGAGAGTGGGAGAAAAAAAGGATAAAAGTAAATATGAAATGTCCGAGTGGACCTGATACTAATATTTACAGGTGACATGGCGGGTAAATTTAGGCTTTTGTATAGGAAGGATGCAATCTTTAAAGCTTTCCTATTTGACCAATTTCTGTCAGGTAATTGAACAATAAATCCAAAACCCGTCGCTGTTTCGAAGAACCGGGCATTGGACCTAAGATGCTCGGTAACGTTAACGGTTCGTGGCAAATCATGTCCATTTGGTGCTCTAAAAATTGTCTCTCGTCGCGGTACGCGGGGCATTCTAGTAATATGTGCTCAATTGTCTCTAAGTTGCGACAGTTATCACAGTATGGGTTAGTGGTTAATCCTATGCGGTACAGATAATTGTTCGTGTATGCCACGTTCAGTCGAAGACGATGGTACAATGTCTCTAAGTGTCGAGGAAGTGGTCGTGGAATTTTTGGTCTCATATCTGGGTCAATGTAACGTAGGAAGTTATCTTGGTGAAGCGGCAGATTCAAGATGCGGTCTTTTTCTTGATAGGCATATTTTTTTGCCATGTTTGAAGCGTCGGCTTTTGTAAAATATGTTCTTTTGAACTTGCGGTATTGGAGTCCATTTCTGGCAGCTTCGTCCGCTCTTTCATTTCCCGAAATGCCGGCATGGCTAGGTATCCACTGAAACTTTGTGCAATGCCCAGCAATCTTAGCCCTGTGGTGAAGATAAGCAATGTCAAATGCTGATGGTTGATTATTGCAACGCTTGTGCCTGTTCCACATACTTTGTAGGGCTGCTTTTGAGTCTGTGAAAATCACCCATGTCTTTGGCGGTTGCTGTCGAAGTACATACACAAGGGCCTTCTTAATGCCATATAGCTCCGCTGAAGTAGATGATGTCGCTCGCTCAAGACGAAACGAGAATCGTTGTCCTGTAGAGGGAACAAAAAGTCCGCATGATGAACGATGTGGAGTTGTAGAGCCATCTGTGAAAATGTGCGTTGCGGCTGCGTATTCTTTGTGCATATATGCTAAAGCTATCTGATAAGTTGCTGCTTGAGGCATTTTCTTTTTCGCACTAATTCCAGGTATATATGGCACGATTTCCAGTGGGGACAGTGTCCATGGTGAAATGTTTCGCGGCATAATTTGTGACGCCTGAGCAGGAATCGAAATAGATATGCTTCCGACGGCCTGCCCAAAGCTAGATGTAGCACGGGTTCTGGAAATATCCTTTAAAAAGTGAGTCTTCGTATGAATGACGTGGCGGAGGTGTATCCGAAGTGTCTCCTGCGAACATAGCACTTCCAGAGGCAGACATCCAGCTTCTGCTACAGTCCCTGAGCGGGACGACCCCTTCGGAAGGCCGAGACATACGCGAAGGCAGTTGTTTCGTGCTGCCTCTAGTTTTCTCTTGCTTGTGGGAGATATCTTGTGCAGGATCGGGAGGTAATATCGTAGTGTTACGTCGACGTAGGCCTTATGGAGGAAGCACCATTGATCTACAGTTGCTGCCCCACTGTGATCCGGCTAAAAATCGGAATACATGCGACGCCGAGGAAATCTTCTCACTCAGTTTTTTCACTTGGGGCGACCATGTGAGGTTCCTATCGATCGTCCCTCCAAGAAACCTTTGCGTCTTGACGTATGGAAGGGCACGACCACCCAACACTAGTGGATATTTTTCCGTACACCTCCGCGTGAAAGCCATGGCAACGCTTTTGTCGGGGGACAATTTCAGACCCCTTGGATTTAGGTAGGCCGATATATTTCCTAGCGTTCTCTGGAGGCGTTGTTGGGTGGTACTGCGGGAACGTGCTGCACTCCAAATGCAGATGTCGTCCGCATACAGTGTGATTTTGACGCCAGGGGGCAGGTTTCTTTTCAGATGGATGATGACTAAATTAAATAATACCGGGCTTAACACAGCTCCTTGTGGCACTCCCTTCTTGACGGCATAAAGCGCCGTGGGGCCATCCGGGGTACACATGAAAAGTTGGCGTCATTGAAGATAGTCTTCAATCCATGCGTAGAGCCGTCCTCCAAGACCAAGGGTTTCCAAAGCGTCAAGTATTGCTTTATGATAGACCGAATCATGTCTAAGGATAATGCAGTCGGTATGTTGCCAGAGACCAATTCCTCTTCAATTGATGAGACCAAGGCAATGACATTATCAATTGCGGATCTATTTTGCCGGAAGATATTCATTTCCTCCGGGTAAACTTTTGCAGTTTCCAGGAACCAATTTAGTCGTTTGTAGATCATTTTTTCGAATAGCTTCCCTACGCAGCTAAGCAGAGATATGGGTCTGAAGGAGGCGTAATTTGTTGGCTGCTTCGCTGGTTTCAATATAGGAATGACTTTCGCAAGCTTCCATTCCGTAGGAACCTCCCCAGTTATCCATGAGGCGTTGTAGTACTCCAGAAGGCGTAGGCGAGATGTGTGGCATAGATTTGCGAGCGCGTCATAACTCACGCCGTCATGGCCAGGTGATGATCGCCTGTTTACGTCGCCGATTGCTGCCGTGAGCTCTTCGATGGTGAATGGTAATTCTAAGTCAGGAAGGGTAGCTCGAGGTGGACTAGGCTGACGACTTGCAATTTGCCGCAAAGGTTGTGCCCCGTTTGAAAAGAGCCTGCAGTACTGCTCTGCCACCACTTTCAGGGATGCGCGCTCATGTAATGAGAGGGCGATAAAAGGATAAAGCTGTTGCGGCTCCTTGCGAATGCCTCTGACGACTCGCCAGATTTTGCTCAGCGGTTGTCGTATGTCCAGTGTCCCACAAAAGTCCCTCCACCTTTTTCGGTCCAGTTTGGTGAGGTAACGTCGTATATGTCTTTGTGCCCGTCGACAAGTTCTGAGGTCTTCGATATTCTTAGTACGTAGAGCCTTCCTTTCGGCACGCCTTCGAATGGCACATAACCTTTCAAATTCCTCGTCTGTTGGTACATTACAATGCTTAGTGGCAGAGCGGGTACTTTGTTTGAGGCAATGAGCTATTGTCGGTATTATTTCTGTATTCGTAATCGAGGCTGTGATTCCTTTGTCTACGGCTGCTGTGTAAGCTTCCCAGTCTACCGACTTCAGTTTCACTTTTCTGGGCGACGTCCGAAAATGAAGGGCAGAGATTAGGATCGGGTAGTGATCACTACCTCGAGTCTCGAAATCTGTACACCATGCGAACATAGGGGCCACTTGACTTGATACGAATGTGACGTCAATGCAGCTAACAGTCGTCGGATTTTTCAGGTGTGTTATGCTGCCGTCGTTCAAGGGCTCTATATTGTATTTTGCTAAAAGCTTCGCCAGCTTGGCACCCCGAGCACATGTATGTGAACTGCCCCAGATCTCGTTATGTGCGTTGAAATCGCCACAAATAATATGTGGAGACTGAGTGTTTGTCAACAAGTTTTCCAATCTTGTCACGTCGAAAGGTGATCCTGGTTCCAAGTAGACGCCGATCAGGGTAAACACTTTGGATGCAATCACTGTGGTGGTGCAAATATATTCGTTCTTGTCATGTGGTGCTACGTCAATCGCAGAGGCAGGTATGTCGTTGCGAAATCCAATGAGCAGTCGGCTAATTCCATTTTGTCGCCTTGAATGATGAAAATAATACCCCTTTATCCTAAAGTGCTCGTCGACGCGAGACTCGGAAATGACTAAAGAAGGGAATCGGTACATTCGCGTAAGATGCTTAAAGTCTGCTAACTTCGAGCGCAAGCCGCGAGCGTTCCACTGGAATATAGTACATGTGCGGAAGTGTTTGTTGGTGGACACCGCTTGTGAGACGATTGTTGGCGAAGCCATCGTTGCTACTGCGAAGAATCACGGCTTTGCGCCGTGAAAGAAGACGACACTAGCGGTTCCAAAGCCAGGACGGCCTCTACTTCAGGGATGCTCTTAAACGATGGGCTGGCACAGAGAATAGCCTTGATTGCGGCGAACATCATGGGAATCAGCATACTCGATATCTCATTTGCAGTGATACCATCTAACAACTTTTCTTGGTTCTTCCTGTTCTTCTGCTGCGACCTTGAGGACACCTGTTGCTGTCGTGGGCTTGAGGTTATATCACTTGAGTGCTTTGATGGATTCGTTGCAGTTGAAGGCCTTTGCTGGTTTTCTTTCACGGCTGAGGCGTAGGACTTTTTCAAAGCCGTGTCGCTGCGCTGCACCGTGTCGTGTTGCTTTTGGTTTGTAGACGTATACATCACATCCGGATTCGGTGGTGGTTCTCGTCGTTTCCGCACTTTTCCTTGGATTTGCTCCATCGTCCGTGCAAGAGTGGCTGATTTCTTTTTAGGACACCCTCCGTACGACGCAGCATGCTCTTCTCCACAGTTTGCACACCGAGGCTGGGAATGTGACGTACATTCCTTATGCGTATGTGGACCAGCGCATATCTTGCAGCGGATGGGGCCTTTACAATATTTCGCTATATGTCCATGTCTTTGACATCTGAAACGTTGAGTAGCAGACCCCATGTATTCCGTCACGGGATAACTGCAGAATTCAAGCGACACTCGGTTTGGTAAAGGGGCGTCCTTAGAGAATTCCAGGATGACCGAGCGTCTTCGGGTTTCCGTTACTACGCCATCTTCGTTAGGGACGTAGAAAACTTGCCTTTTAGCAGATATGACTCCTTGTTCGCTCAAATACTCCTTGAGGTCGTCATCTGAGTACTCAACAGGAACGTCCAGTATCCTCCCGTACGTGGCAGAGTAGGAGTATGGAACTCGAGCTTCTACAGGAATACCCGATAGATCTGTCACTGTGAGGAGACGATTGGCTGCAGGAAGTGTAGACACTGTCACCATGAGGCTGCCATCCTTGTTGAGACGGTGGCTGAGTATCTTTTCTTGGGCTGTTGTCACGACCGCAGAAGCCAGAAGATTTGGGTTTACTTTCCATAAGCTGCTGCCAGGCTGAGTTGGCTTGAATATAACAGGAACACCTGCGGCTCTTTTCTTTTTGTAAGAGACAACAGTGAAGGCTGTCTGGTCCA
Organism: Dermacentor andersoni; assembly: GCF_023375885.2. Lineage (NCBI taxonomy): Eukaryota > Metazoa > Arthropoda > Arachnida > Ixodida > Ixodidae > Dermacentor > Dermacentor andersoni. The sequence continues at coordinate 160,224,989 of NC_092818.1, read as the reverse complement.
TCTCTTCGTTGTCTCCTGCAGATTCCTTTGTGTCGATGTCATCTTCACGTAGCCTTTTCCTTGCTTGCTCATCTTCTCTGTGGTCTACAGAAGCAACGTGCTGACCTGATTGCTGATTGCTTGCGACGGATGCCATCAGAGCATCACGAAGGGCGGCCGACGGCGGAGGCTCGCCGCGCTGCTTCGGTCCGGTGCGCTTCGGGAGCCGCTTGCTGTGCTTCTCTCGCAGGACGGTGACCCCCAGACCGGCGTTCGGTGAAAGAGAGGCACAAAGAGTAAAAAGGCGCTCTACACTTGCTAAAAAAGACTTAAAATAACAGACGGGCGTTCGGAAGCGAGCCTATCGCTCGTCGTCTTCCGTGCTTTGATACGTGCGCTTGAAACTCAGTTCTTGGCAATGACGATGAATACCGACTAGTTCCGCCACCGTGCTACGGCAACCGATGTCAAGGAGGAGCTTAGTGCTGGCACTAAAGGGAATGCCGATGGCCAGTTTTGTCGCCTTCCGGATGAGCGCATTAAGGCGATTCACATCTTGCTGACGGAGCCTGGTCTGGGCAGGTGGTAGCGCAGGCGCGACATAATTAGTGCATTTCGTAATTGAAGCATATCCGCCTCCTTCACTCCATCGGCTCGGTTGGAGACACTACGCATCATGCGCAGCACCTGTTCTCCTTGCCTGAGCAGGTGCTGCACCGCCGCGGCAGGACCTCCATCTTTCTGGATATGGAGACGGAGTATGGTAATACATTTTGGTTGAGAAATCGGCACGCTTTCCCTTAAAATTTGTATGGTGGGTGGTCGCCATCATTTGCGATGAACCAACAGCAACTCGGACTTTTCCGGTGCACATCTAAGGCTAATAGTTTGAGCAGCCTCATGAACCCTGTTCATAGCCAGTTGGAGAGTTTCTTGGATGTGTCCGGGCGAACCCGTCTTGATCCAGACGGTGATAGCATCTGCGTAGACCGCATATTTGATGTCAGGGTCGTCTCGTAGCACTGTGCGTAGCGTGTAGCATGTGTGTAGCCATGGACTACGCACATGGCAAGATTAAAGAGTGTGGGCGAGATCACTGAACCCTGCAGAATGCATCTCTGCGAATGGGGATACTGTTGTGAGGGGATGTCGCCTACTGGTAGCGTGTACGTGCGCCTCCGTAAGCATTCCCTAATAGAAAGCTTGGTTCCGCGTCCAGTAACTCTGTGCCCTTGCAGCATAAGGATTGCAATGTGAGCTCGTTGGTAACGCACTTTCAAGGGGTGTACGGTAGCGCGATTAAAAGACGGGGCAAAAGAAGACAAACAGGGACACACACAGCGCTGTGTGTGTCCCTGTATGTCTTCTTTTGTCCAGTCTTTTAATCGCGCTACCGTGCACCCCTTGGACCTGCAGCATAGCATCGTGGTTAACGTAGTAGAAAGCTTTCATGAGGTCGATGGCAAGAATAGTTTTAAGCGAAGCACTGCTTGTTTCCTTCGTGTTTTCTTCGTGCAGCTACAGCAGAAAGTCTTGAGAAGATAAGTGATATCTGTATCCAATCAAATTATGAGGTAGGTGTTTCAGTTCATGAAGAGTTTGCCAGAACCGTTAGTTCCAAAGGAGCAAGCGAATAATTATAAGCGATAGAAGTAAATAAGAGGAGGCAGGCATACTGGTGAACAATGGTTATAAATCTCTCACGACGGGAATTGCGTGTAGGTCAGATCATTTTTCTTCATCTCAAAGTACAACTATCCTCGCCTCAGAATTCTAGGAAAAGCCTCTGGGAATGTAATCTTTGTTGGATGCGAGTCAGTTCAAACGTAGATAAACAACGTACGCTTGCCTAGAGTCACAAGATAAGAACAAAAGCAAGCAGGAACTCTTGCCAGAAGTGTGACGTAGCAGTTTGACCTTCGTGGCAGGCTGTCGAATGTACGCGCTCTGATATGCGAAAGTGCTTCTGCGCCTAGATAATCATGATAAAGCTTTATTTTTCTAATTTTTCTGTGTATTTTCAGTTATGCTGCCTGTGGTAGGTTCTAGGTACCTCATTATATCGTGGTTCTTTGATTATGAATATATGTGTGCAAGTGTAATATAATTCGGGTGATCTGAAGAAATAAATTTACTTGGAAGTCAGCGCTTGGTCCTCTTTCGTGTGCATCTCTCCCTTGTCTCGTTTTCGCGTTGTGATGTTGCACTCCTTTGAGCAAGTTCTTTCGGAAAGCGTTATCTGTGTTTGTAAAATATGCGAACAATCATTAGATAAGTCAGACATACCAGGAACTCGCACGTGTTCGAGTGCGAAATGACAAGTGCTCGATTTCAAGCTGTCTAATGTATACGCATTCCGCGGTTATCAATCACTGGTATGCCGGCCATAAGGAAGGAAGGTGGTACTGGGAAGTATTGAAAAATGCGCATTATCTCGACGCCCAGTTGTTCTTATGTTGCTGCAATGGGTTCGATAAACATGCAACCATTGGCAGAATATAATCGCGTGCCACGAGTGGTCTTTGCGACCGATACGTTCTGCTAAATCGTATTTGCAGTCGTGTGCATGGGACGAACGCACTCTAAAACACGGCCCAGATCTTATGAAAACGCACTAATTTCGCGGTGTAATTTATACCCCAATCACACGGGCACTTTCAAACTCCTTTGAGCCAAAGATCCTATACTTCAAGGTAGAATGCGCGCTGTCACACAGGCACAGCAAAGGAGCCCTACTGGAAGGGAGCTTTGAGTCAAAGGAGTGCGCGTTCGTCCTTTGAAACCTCAAGGGGATACTCTCGAGCCTAGAGAGCCTCCCACTGCAGAAAAAATAATCTCTAAATATATGGAAGTTAAATGTTTACCTCTTCATAACAAGCTTCTAAGTACTGAATACTATTACTATAGAACTAAACGCTTTCGGGACTCCCGCAATCTCCGTCATGAAAGCGCCGGTACAGCAGCGCCGGCACAACCTGTCGTCAGCAGCAACATCGACACAACACTGGTGCCATGTGCGATTTGGTTCTTTGGCTAGCAGCTGCTAGGCATCCCAGTCTCCTCGGCATTTTTCTGCGCGTCTTCTTCCCCCGTCATATTTGTTTTGTAGTTCTTTATGCCTAGCCACAATGAATGAAACAAAACAGCTGAAGCAAGGGCAACCATGAATAATGGACGCCAACATGCGGTGTACAAAGCGGTACACATGGAGGCCATCATTACTATAAACACATCTGTATTTAGTAATGTAATGCCTTTACTACACGTGCATTTTCTTTTGATGTTTCTATGTATTAGGAAAAATAAATATTGCTGAAAAAAATGTGACAAATTTATTATAGGACGCATCTTGGCCATATTATTTTAGTACTATCGAGGCGATGGAAGCGCTAAGGATACGTTGCGGTTTCTGTTAAAAGCTTCAACGGAGACCACTTGGAGACCGTGTAGCACCGACACATATCCCTTGAACTAATGTCCCTTTGAAAGCTCAATGCTCCTTAACTTCAAAGAACCTTTGGCATGCTCGTGTGGCTGGGGTACTATACAGTCATTATACAGCTATCGTTGCATTCCCTAGAACTAGTCTTTTCGGAAAGCGTTATCTGTGCTTGTAAAATATACAAACACTCATGAGATAACAATCAGACAAAGCAGGAACGCGCACGTGTTCGAGTGCGACATGAAAAGTGCTTGGTTCTAGGTGTCTAAGCTACATATATATATATATATATATATATACATATATGCATGGCGCCGTTATCAATGACAGAGTAGCCGGCCATAAAGAAGGATGATGGTACTGTGAAGTATTGAAAAACGGGCATTATCTGGATGCCCATTTATCCTTAGGTTGCTGCAATAAGTTCAGCCACTGTGCAATCTTTGGCAAAATAGAATTAAACTAAATTATAGGGTTTTACGGGCCAAAACCGCGATCTGATTATGAGGAACGCCGTCTGGGGGACTCCAGAAATTTTGACCACCTGGGGTTCTTCAATGTGCACCTAAACTAAATACACGCACGTTTTCGGATTCCGCTCCCATCGAAATGCGGCCGCCATAGCCGCGATTCGAGCATCGCAGCCCAACATCACTTGGCAAAATATAATCGCTTTTCGTTTTCGCTTTCGTTTTCGCAATTTAGTTTGTATTCGTGAGAACTGTATTGCGATCGCGGTGGTAGCATAGCCGTCAATTTCTTACAAGCGCGAAATGTTCAAACCATGTCTGACTGATCGGCGAAGGCACCACTGTAGGTTAAACGAGGCATACAATTCAGCGTTAAGCCCGCAGCGTTCACAGAAAAACTACGGGCTCAGTTACCCTCCCCCCCCCCCCCCCCCACCGCCCAATTTCCTCCTTCTCATTAGCTTTAGTATAACCGCTGTCCAAAGCTGTAGAAAGGTTGAAGACATGACTGGGAGGCTGACAAGGTCGTCTGCTTTGTGCGACGCTCAGAGCGGTATGGATACGGCGGCGCAACTGACCATTCTGAATAGCTAGCAGGGGGTGCTAGTTTTCGGACGCCGAGGGACAAGCAGACGGGACGAGTGGATGATACGCGGCTCGGGGTCTCCCAGTAGGCGCTGGAAACTTTTCCTTTTTTATTTTTACACACAAGTTTTAAGTGCTGTTCAAATTCAGTGAAAATATATCGTGTACCTAGGCGCGTTCAAGACCGCGTGCATGCGTGAGATTCGGGAAACGAGAGGTTAGGGCCACCGATAATTGGCACTATATCGTGCAACCTATGATCTTAGGCATGTAGGGCCCTCTGAGCCGTACTTATCGGCGACAAGGTAGCCTTGCTGCCTGTGGGATTATCTTACTGAGCTATGTCAAATGCTCGTTTGCGGTAGTCGGAAGTTCAAATCCCCCTCCCTTTTTTTTTTTTACTTACCGAGCACTACTGCACCACTATCGGCTTGAACACAGGGTATACCCTCCACCACGTCCAAAACTAACGAGAAACGAAGGCACCGACAACAGGCGACTCCAGAGCAATACCTTTACCCACGGAAGCTTACTGCATCGTTTCCACCCGACGCTATACAGCTTCACCTGTCCACACTGAGACGTGCCAGACACCCTGGCGCACCTCCTACTGCAATGCAAGAGCACCCGAGCAAGCATCAGTGCGACACAACTAGTAACAGCAGACGCAGACCCAAACCTCCTCGCTGAAACATGGGAGGCTGCGATCTCCAAGCCGGACCTGGTCGACCAGCGCGAACTCGTCGCCCGGACCCGGAGGGCGATCCAAGCCAAAGGGTTCCTGGAATAAGGCACCCTCCCACCTCGACTGACAAGTCACTGCTTCAAATAAAGGTTCATTCATTCATTAATTTCCCCAATGCACTACATCTGCAGACTTTGAGCGACGCCAGACACCGGCGAAAGATGCCGAGAGCGAGTGGGGCTATACTAATCCAGGTACAACCAAATTATAAAGGCCCACTAAGCTTGAACGAAGACACTCTCTAACCAGAATAGGAATTGGCCTCCCTGGTGCAGTATTTGGCCACAAGCTCGCTGATGAAATCTACAATTTACCAATGGCCCTCAGTCCCCAGCAGCTGCGGAGCACCTGACCAAGGTGGCGGTCAGGCCTGTAACGCAGCAGAGGGTGATAAGAATCTCTGGGTCCGGACAGGCCGCCAATGGAAACTGACCCTGTCCACATTTAATTGGTGAACTCTGTCGAGTGAGGCTAGCTTAGCAGTACTGTTCGAAGAACTATCAGACATTGTTTGGGATATCATCGGCTGTAGTGAGATTAGAAGAACTGGTGAGGCTTATACGTTGCCGAATAACAGTCATTTCCTCTGCTATAGAGGTCTCCCTGATAAGAAGCAATACGGAGTAGAATTCTTAATCCATAATGGCATAACGGGCAACATTGACGAATTCTACAGCATTAATGAGAGGGTAGCCGCAGCCGTAATCAATGTTACTAAGAAGTATAGATTAAAGGTAGTACAAGCCTACGCTCCAACATCCAGCCACGACGATGAGGAAGTAGATCAGTTTTATGAGCATGTTGAATTAGCGATGAGAAAAGTGCAAACTCAGTATACAGTAATAAAGGGTGACATCAATGCAAAATGGGGGGGAAAGCAGGTGGGTGAACAGGAAGTTGGCAACTACGGTGTCGATTCTAGAAATGCTAGAGGAGAGATGCTGGTAGACTTCACCTAGAGCAATAGGCTGAGAATAATGAACACCTTTTTCAGGAAGCGCAGCAACAGAAAGTGGACCTGGAAAAGCCCTAATGGTGAAACAAGAAATGAAATTGATATACTTTCTGCCGACTCCAGTATAGTGCAGGATGTAGAAGTGATAGGTAGGGTAAACTGCAGTGATCATAGGCTAGTGAGGGCAAAGATTCACCTCAATTTGAACAGAGAAAGAGTAAAATTGGTCAAGAAAAAGCAGGTCGACTTAGAGGCAGTAAAGGTAAAAGCAGACAAATTTAGACTGGTACTTTCAAACTAATATGCAGCTTTAGAGCAGAGAGATGATGATGATGACATAGAGGTAATGAATGAAACCGTAACAGGGCTGGCTTCAGTGGCAGCAATTGAAGTGGGTGGCAAGGCACCAAAGCAACCAGTAGGCAAGCTCCCCCAAGTAACAAAGGACCTAATAAAGAAACGAAAAAGAATGAAAGTGTCCAACTGAAAAGATAAGATAGAATTCGCGGAACTGTCAAAACTGATAAACAAAGTGAAAATAAGTGATATTCGAAATTGTAACGTGAGCAAGACTGAAGAAGCCGTAAAACATGGACGCAGCCTGAAATTAGTGAGAAGGAAACTTGGCATAGGACAAACTAAGATGCACGCACTGAAAGATAAGCAGGGAAATATGATCAGAAATTTCGAAGGTATAATAAAGGCAGCGGAGGAATTCTATACTGACCTGTACAGTCCCCAGAGAAGTCAGGATACCTCAATAGAAATAGTAATGAACAGGATACAGAAACTCCTCCAATAACTAGCGATGAGGTCAGAAGGGCCTTGCAAGACATGAAACGAGGAAGAGCAGCAGATGAAGGTGGAATAACAGTAGATTTAAACAAAAATAGAGCAGACATAATGCTTCGAAAACTGGCGGCTCTTCATACGAAGTGTCTATCGAGTGCAAGGGTCCCAGAAAACTGGAAGAATGCAAACATTATACTATCCACACAAAGGCTGAGGTTAAAGAATTGAAAAATTATAGGCCCATTAGCTTACTTCCAGTATCATATGAAATATTCACCAAGATAATCTACAATAGAATAAGGGCAACACTGGACTTTAGTCAACCAAGGGAACAGGCAGGTTTCAGGAAGGGATACTCGACAATGGATCATATACATGTCATCGATCAGGTAATCGAGAAACCCGCACAGTACAATCAGCCTCTCTATATCGCTTTGATAGATTACGAAAGGGCATTCGATTCAGTAGAGATATACCAGCAGTCATAGAGGCATTGCGTAATCAAGGAGTACAGACCGCTTACGTAAATACCTTGGAAAATATCTAGAGAGATACCACAGCCACCTTAATTTTACACAAGAAAAGAAGGAAGATACCTATAAAGAAATGGGTCAGACAAGGAGACACAATCTCTCCAATTCTATTCACTGCGTGCTTGAAAGAAGTATTTAAGCTATTAAACTGCGAAGGGTTAGGAGTAAGGGTGGACAGCAAATGGCCCAGCAACCTTCGGTTTGCCGATGAGATTGTTTTATTCAGCAACTATGCAGAAAAGTTACAACAAATGATTGAGAACCTTAACAGGGAAAGTGTAAGAGGGGGGTTGAAGATTATTATGCAGAAGACAAATATAATGATGAATAACCTGGCAAGGGAACAAGAGTTCAGGATCGCCAGTCAGCCTTTAGAGTCTGTGAAGGAGTACGTTTACATAGGTAAACTAATCACAGGGAACCCTTATCATGAGAAGGAAAATCACAGAATAAAAAGGGTCGGATCGCATACAGCAGACATCGTGAGCTCCTGACTGGAAGCTTACCGTTATCATTGAAAAGGAAGGTATAGAATCAGTGCATTTTACCGGTGCTGACATATGCGGCAGAGACTTGGAGACTGACAAAGAAGCTTGAGAACAAGTTAAGGACCGCGCAAAGAGCGATGGGACGAAGAATGCTAGGCATCACTTTAAGAGACAGGAAGAGAGCGGTTGGATCAGAGAGCAAACGGGTATAGACGATATTCTAGTAGACATTAAGAGGAAAAAATGACTCTGGGCAGCTCATCTAACGCGCAGATTACATAACCGTTCGACCATTAGGGTGACAGAATGGGTACCAAGAGAAGGGAAGCGCAGTAGAGGACGGCAGAAGACTAGGTAGTGCGACGAAATGAGGAAATATGCAGGTGCTAGTTAGAATCAGTCGGCACAGGACAGGGGTAATTGGAGATCGCAGGCTGCATTTTAAGTCCAATGCAGGACGAAGGCTGCATTGGACATAAAATGCAGCCTGCGATCTAGGCAGCCTGCGAATAGGCTGATGATGATTATTATTTTGATTATTATTATTATTATTATTATTATTATTATTTATTATTTATTCGCTTATCACAAGCAGACTACGCGACCGACACGTACTATTAAATCGTATTTGCACTCGTGTGCATGGGACCAACGAAATCACAAACACAGCGCAGATCTGCAAATGTACTAATTTCGCGTTGTAACCTATATTGTGATTATATGATCTATGTGATATAAAGATTTAGTTAAGTTGCCGGAACTGTATGGTGGTTATGTGTGACACCGCAGTGGAACGCTCCTAGTTCATTTGTACTCCTGAAGGTTATTTGATGTGCACCCAGTGTACGCCATACGAGCGTTTTATTTCGATAGCAATTATACGGCCACTCCGTGCGCATTTCTGCCGTTGTCTCTGCCGTCGCTGTGATGTTCTGTGTAAAGTCCAAGGTCGATAACATCGTCGCCGCGCGCCGTGTGCTGTACGGGCAAGTGATATCGTGCGAGGGTGAGTCGACGATGGCGGCTAAGTCTCTCGCGCGCAAGGAAGGAAAGGGGCGAAGATGCGCGCCGTCCTAAGTCACGCGCAAGGCACCGGGAGAAGGAGAGTAGGGGGGGGGGGGTGCGCGTTCTACTTCGGTAGCGGTGTGTATGGCGCGGCCACGCAGGCCCTATCTCGTAAGCGGTCTGCGATGGGGACAGAGTGTACCGAGGGCTGATATCTTTGTGTGAGCTGTTTTCACCGCTTAGTTCGAGTTAAAGCGAGAGGCAGCACGAACCTCAATTCACTCGCTTCTACTGCCGCGCTCCCTCACTGCAGCGTTTTGACAGCGAGGTTCAACGGTCATGTTTCATGACCATGGTGTTCATGGGGTGTGTGTTCATGCTTCTTAATTTACTCAGCGAATGTTTACAAGTCTATACGGCCTATAAAACTATTATCTTTACTTTGTATAGCTGTCTAGTAATTTGCTATCTTAATCGATGCTTCGCCTAGCTTTTGGGCGTAACTTTGACTTTTTCTGCATCCCTCCCTAATCGAAATGCCTGCAGGCCCTGGCCACAGGGCCCAGCATGGTTTCCCGCCAGCAGTGGCGTAGCCAGAAATTTTGTTCGGGGGGGCTCACGTTCCAGCTCGGCCTCCTCCGTATAGAATTTGTCGAGGAATCACATATGTGAATAATAACTGCATTCTCATTGCCAAAGATGCTGCAAATGATTTCTTGAACGCTAGGCGCTGTCAAGACAAGTGAAATATATATTTTTTTCATGAAAGAATATACTCATATGTCCAAAGAATTGTGCCCGAAATAACCGATATCAATGCTGCCATTTTTCTTGTGTATTTATTAAATGAAAAAAATATCACAGGCACTTTAGAACTATATCAGTTAGAAATCAGCAAGGCAGTGCATGCCGCTGATATAAAAATGTAAAAGCAATGAAATGAACAAGTTGAGAAGTATTTTAATGAAACTGTCATTCAAGACGCTTGTGTACATTTGTGTAGATATGGAACGACCACAGAAAAATCTCAATGGCGCTGTCCTTTGTTACAATGTATTGTGCAGGAGCAGCTGACACCAGTTGTGTAGTGAGTAATTGCACCAAAATTATAGTCGCAACAGAGAGCACATATAAAAAGCAGGAGTTCTGCAAAGTTTACTAGGACGAGTGAAATGAAAGTGAGCAATCGCGAATATATGACTAACGGGGCATTTTATTTAAAAGTAGTCCCCATGAGCATTTAGACATTTGTCCCACTGTCTAACGAGTCGCGTGAATCCCGTCTCATCAAACGCTTTGGCTTACTCCTTCAAAAAGTATGTAACTGACTCTTTCACGTCATCGTCCCAAGCGAATCTGGTTCCGTTGAGCTGTTTTTTTCAAATGCCCCAAAATGTGGAAGTCGCAGGGCGATAGGTCTCGGCTGTATGGCGGATGTTGCAGCGTTTCTCACTTGAACTTTAGCAGTTCTGTATTGACCACGTCAGTGACGTGCGGACTGGCATTGTCGTGAAGCAAGATGACCCCGTTCGTCAATTTTCCACGTCGTTTGTTCTTGATCGCGATACGTAGCCGATCCGGCGCTTCACAGTATCGGTAACGATTGATAGTTTATCCAGGTTTAGCAAATTCTATCAATGATGGCCCCTGACGATCGAAAAAAAAACTTTTCCGGCAGAAATGACGGCCTTTTCTTTCTTTGGGGGCGGCGAATTCAGATGTTTCCACTGTAAGCTTTGCGGTCGTGTTTCAGGCTCGTAGTAGTGGCATCATAATTCGTACCCGGTCCCAATTGCAGACAAAAGTCGTCACCCTCGTTGTGATGCTGGATTAGATTAGTCGCGGCGCCGAACCTTTCCGTTTTCTGGCGGTAGTTCAAAACCCTGGGCATCGATTATTGCGCACACAAGAGCCGATAACCGAGATGTTCATGAATTATGGTGTGACCCGAACCGTGACTAATGTTCACACGCCCTTCCACTTCATCGATGCTTATCCTCCGTTCTTGTCTAATCAGCTCATCAGCATTTGCAATTGTGTTAGGGGTGATTGCACGGTGGCTTCAGCCCTTTCTTGGATCGTCTTTGCAAATTTCACGTCGTTCTTTGAACCGTTTGCTCCAGCGCTTTACAGTGGTCAATGAAATGCAATGTTCAACGTACACGGCAGCCATAGGGCGTATAATTTCTTTTTGAGAAAAAGTTTCAGCTGTCAAGGACCTCACGACACCATGCTGTTAAATTTTTGGGGTGTCCATTATGTCGCGCAATCATGTTCAACCCAGTTTATGAGAGCATTAAAGAACCTTTATAAGAACCTTTGTAGGTGGTGGTGGTAAACTTTATTGAAAGGGGGAAGGGGAAAGGCGGAGGTGGCTGAGGGATCGGGCTCAAGTAAGGCCCTGAGCCTGCTTGGCCTTCTCCGCCCAGTCCACCACTTCAAGCTGTCGGTCGACGTCCCCTGACCTGAGCCAGGCTGTCCAGTCAGTCTCGCTGCTGACGGGGGTATGAGAAAACTTGCGCACGGTGCATTCCCACATTATGTGTGTGAGTCTCCCTGTTTGTGAACAGAGCCTACATAGGTCGCTTTCCTTGCCCCCTGTGATTTTGTTAATGTACTTTGGGTGTGGGTATGTGTTTGTCTTGAGTCGCCTAAACGCGACCGCTCGCGTTTTATCGAGTTGCTTGGCCGGAGGTGGGAGCGCGCGACGCGTCAAGCGATGCGTATGGGCTATTTCGTGATAAGTCTCGCAGGGTTCCTCGTGTACCTCCTCCTCGTTCACGCTGTCCGCATTCGAGGACGAGGCTCGGCGCGCGAGATCTCGAGCCAAACTGTGAGCCGACGCGTTGCCGGGTACAGCCGCGTGAGCGGGGGTCCACACGAGGGTTTCCAAGCCGCTTAGGGTGCGCCGCGTGAGGACACGGTACGCCTGTTCGGAAATTCTGCCGCGGACGAAATTGCCGATGGCCTGCTTGCTATTGCTGTAAACGAGAGATGTCTGTGTGCTTCGCGCACACCTCGCACATAATGAACCGAATCATTATTGCGTAGGGTGGCTTGGCTCACTTTCATTTGACGCACCCTCGTACATTTGAAATGCGAAGATACAATGGAATATATGGTGTTAGGCTGCTGAGCACGAGGGCGCGGGATCGAATCCTGGCCACGGCGGCCGCATTTCGATGGGGGCGAATTGCGAGAACATTAGTGTACTTAGATTTAGGTGCACGTTAAAGAACCCCAGGTGGTCAAAATTTCCGGAGTCCCCCACTACGGCGTGCCTCATAATCAGAAAGTGGTTTTGGCACGTAAAACCCCATATATTATACAATGGAATATACAAATGCGAAGATACAGCTTGATAAAGGGAAAAAACGTGTCATTGAAAACAAAGTTCGCTGCACGGATACACGAAAGCTTGCAACAAGATATTTAAATATACATGTAAGTCTCCAATAAATCTACGTACCTAACAAAAAGTCACTATATATAATGCGTCAAACAAGGCAAATAAACATGTTGCACAACCACAGGTTTACGCATTCACACAACCCCAGAACACATCACAGCCCCCCCCCCCCTCCCTCCTGTCCCGCTGATGTATCGCGCGCGACAGGAGGCGGCGTGCTTCCTGCCCGCTTTCCTCCCTTGCGCACACAAGACGGAGCCACCATCGTCAGTCCCCATGCCACCACCCCCTCCCCACTATGCTTTCACTCGCAGCACGCGGAACCCGGTCACGATGCTGTCTTTCTTGGACTTTATACGGAACATGAGGCCGACGGCGACGGCAGGAATGCGCCTGGTGTGACCATATAATTGATATCGCAATATTATACTAGGAGTTTCCGGCAACTAAAGCATCCTGTGGCCCAATACCTTCCGCAAAAGAAGAAAAACTAACAAAATCGAACTTTTACCATGAGGCTGCGCCGCAACAATGTGTTTTTTTTCTTTTATCAGGTGGGGGCACAGAAATGAAAAAAAAAATACACAAAGCTAAGCATGTTGGGCACAATCGAATGCTTACTTTGGGCACCTGATGTGGCCACCGAAGAAGTATCGAAGATAACGTGAGACACTTGGTCTACAAAGAACCATACGCATACTGGTCGGTATCCTACAGTGGCAAGACAAAATTTTCCGGAGAGGTTGCGCTCAAGCGAACGCCTTGCGATCCGTCAAGTCCTCGCAGTGATGTAGGCGAGCGACTCTGCATTGTTTCGTTTTCCCGTCTTCTAGCCGGAAAGGGTCCAAAACTATGCCAGACAAAAATACACTCGGCCAGAGAAAAAATAACGCGCATCGAAGTGCGTCACGAGGAAAACGCATGCGCTCTGGCTGGCTCCGGCAGTCCGCTGGTAGCGAGAACAAAAAAAAAAAATATTGAAGAGGCTCAATCTGTCCTAGCTAATAAAAGTCAATGTAGAAAAGTAAATAAGAACGTAGTTACCTTTGCTGGCTTTAGTGTCTTGACATGCATGTTATGGCGCAGGTGAAAAAAAATTTAATATCATTTTCTGTGACATGACGGCAAAAATAACCACAACGCTTCGTCTCACCGGACCTCACTGCGTGTTTTGTCATCTGGTCTAATAGTGTGTTGATTTGGCTTCTCTCGTTGTATGGCCCGATGTACGACATTAAAAAAGGCAATGCACCGTTGGCGTCAAATTTTTATAACATTTAACCCACAAAGTTCCAGAATTGAAATTCCATAGCTCGACTTGGGAAATGTCTGTGCACCTTTCGCATAAAAGTTGATGAGAACGTTATACCCATAAAGTTTCGGAACTGAAAGCTATTTGCTCCGTAGATTCCTCGGCTTCGGCGAGATGCCGCGACGAGCCCGCTCGCCATGAAAACGACTTTGAAATTGTGCTCGGATGGGGCTCCTTTCGTTATGTGACTCCCGCAGCATGGGCGTTTCCGCGAAATCCAGCCCGATTTTGCAATGTTCGCGCTGAAATGTATTTCCGAGCATGAAAAGGACATTCAAAATGCAGAATTATTCCCGCACCGAGGGTTTTTTTCGTCGGCGGTGCATGGCAGGGGGGGGGGGGGGGGGGTGAGCTGAAGCTCCCGAAGCCCTCCCCCCTGGCTACGCCCCTGCCCACCAGGGATGGCGCCACCGTAAAGAATTGCGCTTCATGCTGACCGCCAAGAGGGCTATTTTCTTTAAACAATACGTACCCTTCTGCCGATTGTTGGTTTGGATTCGGAATAAAAAGGAGCTAGAATTAGGGCTTTATAACAAAGGGAATAGCTATATATAGCGGCGATTGCGCGCAGAAACAATCTGAGCCCGTAATCGAGACAGGTTGTGTTCTTACCGTATGCTGCTTCATGCCCCCTTTTTTTTCATCGTTGTTTGAATCAGAGGTACGGAAGCTGTCGTTTACTTTTGCCTTCATTGCGTCGTGAAAAGGCAAGTGAAGCAAGACTAGCAGCCACGCTAGCGTATGCTATACTGAATACCGAGAACATCTCCAGATAAGATAAGATGTTGCTCGCTTGAAGCTTGAGATTCACTTCCTGCAGGCTGCAGTATACAATTTATATTCTTTCTGTAGCTACGCTGCTGTTGCATTGCATGAAGCAATTGCATGAATTGCATAAATTGCATGAAGCAATTTTGATACGCTAATGGCTCTTAGTATGTTTGTTTAACGACGGTAATTATGTCCCTTTTCATTGTGTACGAAAGAGTAAAAAAGTGTTCCCGATACGTCCAGCGTAAGGCAAGATCGCCGATGATCTAACCTCAACACAGCGATCGACGTGCAAAAAGCTCTCATGTCAGATAGAACACACTTATTCAGATAGAACACACTAATTATTCTTGAATTGCTGCAACGTACTGATGATATTTCCGGCGCTTGTTGCATGTGACTAACGACATTAGCAGATCGCAAACAATTTGCAATTACAATTCTGCAAATCCGAACTGTGGGAATTGTTGCTATGAGAAGCCTATTGGTGACATGCTTGCTGTCGAACATCATATGGGGCTCTGCACAGCGTTACTAAGGAACAAAGGTGTGTGTGAAGCGAGTAATGTTTGTGTGACACGATCATGTACACTTAAAAAAAAAAAAATGTGTTGATCGAACGCACATGCTGGAATGAGAATAGATGTGAAGCAAACTTTTAGTATGGAAATTATAATTAACGCTACACAACTACGTGAGTGCGATGAGTACTACTTTGTCGACTTTTATCCTATACGACTCATGATTTCATGCAATGTTGATGTTTATGCACCACTCGTATCAGAATTACAAACTCGTTCAATGTTTGTCTGTTGAGGGCACCGTTCGCAAGCTCTGGCGAAACGCAAACGCCAAGTCCGGCTTAAGCACGCCGTCAGGCATAAACACAGAAATGTCACTAGTACTAAGGCACGAATAATGGTGAGAGAAGCATGCTAATGTAGATAAGTGCGGCACATATGTAAATCACTCTATACCCTTATACTAACTCTGCAGGACTGGCTACTAATCGGCGCATACTCAATTTTATTATTATAGTTGAGTAGAGCAGTTATCCAAGTAGACCTAGGCTGCACAGCCTCGTAGCAATAGTCAAGGCTTGCCATATTCTGTGCCTTCACAGATGTCACCCCACAGTAATGCAGGCCAATTATATGCTCCCCGATTTCTTGCGCCTCTTTTATTGACCAATTTTGATCCCTCTGTGTTTTGGCAGGGGCTTTTCTTTCAGCCTCCCTGGGATCTACGCGGCACGCTTCAATTGCTGCGCATTTCACGATTTTGTGCGTCTTTCCGAACTATAGCATAATTTTGCAACCCGGTATATTTTTTGTTTGTTTGCAAGGTACTACCCCATTCTATCTCTCAAATTTTTTTTATACAATCCGTAGTTTATTGCAACGTCTTCATTCGTTTCGTATGCTCAATTTTAGAATACCACAATGTCGGCAATTTCTTGCGATCCCCAGAAGTTAATTACCCGGCCTCTACGACAGCTTCGCCTGCTTGTATGCGTTGTCACCCGTATTTCTGCAGTGCCTCTTAAGCAATCGGGGTCGTTTTATTATAGGGAAGCTGTTTATGGCTAGCGTTCCGTGCATTTTTTTCGTGTCCGTCCTTGTGTCCGTCAACAAATATATGTGAGCAGAAAATATCATCATCAGCAATGACTCCTGCCATTCCTCGCGCGTTCGTGGTCTTCTTCCACAGCTCCAAATAATGCAGAATACACTTAATGGCCTCCACACAAGAGCATTGCATAGTCTATGTATTCGCAAAACAGCCATTAACGGGGAAAATTTTATTCCCCCAGACGTAGTCTTTATTGCGGCAGGTGCATGCGGACATCGGCGGCGGCGAAGTAGGGGTCAACATTTCAGAGACGATTGGCGCACGCCGCCGTACAACTGTGGACGGATTCGCGGGTGGCTTGTGAGGGGCAGCATAAGATTAACTCATCATCATTGCTACTTCTGATTCCGATTTCATACCGAACGAAAGTCAAGGCCGCGGCGGACCATTGCGGAGACAGGTGTTCGGTGTCGGAAGCGGCTTCGTAAAACGAATAAATCCTGTTCCGTCGACGCCATTGCTTGCTGGCAGCATCGAAATTTTGAAGTACATGGCTCGCAGCATGATCCGGCGGTGTCGTGTAGACGAGGCTGTTGGCCGTGGAGACGCGACGAAATGAAAACTTGCTTACCACGTCTTCAGGCAAATCGCGAAACTGACGCAAGCGGCACGTACGCGCGCGTAATTTTGGGATACTTTAGGAATAACGTTTCCCGTACCAATACAGAATTACGCAATTTGTATTCGCTTGCTTTCCCCTAAATTATGTGACCGGACGCAGGAGCCGTCGCCAGCCTGGCAGTAAGGTCTTCGACCTGGTGCTGCAGGCGTTGCACGTTCAGCTGGGTGTGGTCCCTCTGGCGCTCCAGTGAGACGATGTAGTTTCGCATTTCCTGTACGCAGCTGTGGTCGCGCAGTCGGTCGGCGCTCAGGCTTAAGCCGCAGTCGCGGGTGCAGCGAACCATGCGCTTGGAGCAGCGCTCGCGCCGGTGCGCCATCAGCTCCGAAGGACGTATCTGAGAGCCGCAGTCTGGGCATGGCGCTCTGCGGAACTGGCACGAACCCAGGTGGCTGTTCAGGGTCTCCATGGTCACCTGAGAAGACCGCGCAGGCTGCGTTTGTTGCTTGAAACGTGACTCCACCTAACCACTGAAGTCGCGAACTCTAGCGGGGTGTGGGTAAATGCCTCAAGCTTACCTAATTCTATGTCGTAATGGCGCAGACCCTAAAGCAATACATTCAAGATGGCAGAATTATCCATTAATACCAGCAATAAACAGGCACGCGCGATATGTAGCGAATGCATCTAACTACATTGTAGTGAATCCTCGATTTGATATCAAGCCTGTCCTGCTGCATTCTTTACGCGATAGGAACTGAATCATTGGCTCAAAGGACATGCGCCAGGTTATTGCTGCAGGCATTATAGGAAAGGAAAAAGAATCTCTTACCCCAGCGCTGATGGAACGCTCCAGCTTGACGTTCTTGACGTATAACGCAGTAACTAAATAAACCGAAGTAGTACTTCTTGTGTGTGTACACGGACGCACCGAAGTAAAATGGCGCAGCATTACGTAATCGAATGTCCTTCATACTTTTTGTCTCTATTTCGCGGAAGTGGCAGCAACTACTTGCACGCAAAAACGAAGTGCTTAGCTTGGCGGCCATAGGCCTTGCTTTATGATTTTGATTAGTATAGGTATGGCCATCACTTCTCTTTTTTTATTGAGGTCGCATCATACAACTTGAAACACGTAGTCCGGTTAAATAGGAAGGTACGGGTTCGACAGTTAACTGAGTAAAAATATGGGGAGAGAGCCAGAGACGTGGAGTGATGCGAAGTATAAAGACGCACATGACAGGAGGAGAGGCGGTGGTTGCGCGAGTGTGTGGCGGGCACCCTGTCTAGAAGAATGCGGACCGCCGCAGTTCGACCCGCCTTCCGCATACCGCGTCATGAAACATGTTCACACTGTGCAGTACGCCACCATTTGCGGGGATTTCATCCTTCGCCGTGCGATATATTAACTGAGCACTGGTTTGCTGTACTTTCTGCACAGTTTTGCTCGAATCTCTAGAGGTGCTGCCGTCTAATCCTGTCCCCGATAGTTATAATGACTTCACCGCATCTTGGCAGGCGAGAAGCAGTGGCGCAACGCCGAGTCAAATCCGCAGCGCAGGCCGGCCGTAACCCCGAAAGGACTTGCGGCTGGACAGGCTATAGTGTATGCGGGTTACAAAACGTCGTTGGAGGCAGAAACGCCTGTGCTACGCTACGCTCGTCTAGGTGATGAGAAGACAAGAAATCGACGACGCAGAGCGATGTTAGAGAAAAAAAAAACGTCTTGAACCATCGATGTAAAACGACCGATGCGGTAGCTACACAGCAGTATAGGTAGACAATATATAGCTGTATATCGCAACTCACAGATGAGGGTGAGGTAGAAGTCGCGCAAGTCACGCAAGGATGCACATTTCAGTGGGATGCGTACACATCGCATGAATTATCAGGGTCGCACCATTACAGTGCAGGCGCCTTTAGTGGCCTTTGTTCCTGAAGAACGAAACGTCTGATAGGGGACGCACCTTTGCGGTGCAGCCTGCGTCTCGGTTCGGGCAGCGCACGGTGAGCCGCGCGATCATGTTGCTCACGAGCGGCAGCACAGGCACCAGCTGAAACGCGGCGACCCCTCGGCGACACACGGGACAACTTGCGCCGCCGAAGCCGTTGCTGTTCGCCAGCCAGCCGTTGATGCAGTCCGAGCAGAACACGTGGCGGCAGGGGCACTCGACGGGGTTCCGGTACACGCCCAGGCACACGGTGCACACCAGTTCCTGGGGAGGCCTGGGCTCGAAGTTCTCAACCGAGTACAGGGCCGGGTCTGTCGGCCACTCCGCGCGCCACGTGGTGGCGCTCCGGCTAGCGCTCGCCGCGGCCGTCGGGTGAGGGGGAAAAGCGCCGAACATTTCCCACACAAAGGAGCCCATTCCGCCGGTGCTGCGAACGAAGACGCATGCGCGGAAAGACCATCAGCTAATATATATATATTCCAGAATCGAATCAGCTTGACAAGAGTTATGCTTACGAAAAGGTGAACAGTTGCTGTTAGTTTATGACGTTTATGGAGGTGGCCGGTTAGGTGAGCGTGGCCACCTTTATGAGAGAAGAGTCGGTGGAGCAGCGGCCCTGGCAAAGAGGCTGCCCTCAACGCCGGCTATTCGCTAAACTGGCGACCATGGCTCTGGTGGTGACTCGGACGTCGTCATGTGCTCGAGCGCTTTTATACTGGAAAGGCTGGTTTTAATACAGTTCAGTTGCAGGCTAACCCCCGTAACAAACAGTGTACTTACATCCCTTAGACGAATCGGGGGAGTGACGGCGAGCCTGCAGCCGCAGCGTCTTGGAGAACGAAAACATTGTCAGCGAGTGAACTTGATTTGTAGCATAGCCTCCAAGATATACTGCTCGTCGCCCGATATCGGAGGCCGTGTTTGTAGTGATGGTGCCATATGTAGTGCCTACAGTCGCAAAGGGCCGTCTGTAGGCCTAGAGTAATTGTCAATGCAGTGCCAGGCGGTGCAGCGCAGCGTCACAACGACAGGAGCTACGGGAGTTCATGGGGACCAAGTAACGTCGTCGTCTTTATTATGTCAGAAAGCTCAGTCTCCACTGTCGCGAGTTTGCCGCTTGCATGGTTTGATAGAATTGCTACCAAAGTCGGTTGCACTGTATGGTATGAAGAACTTCATTTAGTCCTGAGGGATCAGTCTGGGACTGATGCGAGCCGCTCTCACGTCGGTACAGAGAGGCCGAGCCCCTCTGCCGTCACACGGGCCCTCTGACCAGCCCTGAGTTGGTCTGTGACACTAGGCAGTTATGTAGCTTGAAGACACATATATTTAAGCCCCATAAATTATATTTACCACAGGGCATACAGCGAAGACGAACGGGAGACACGGAACAACAAAACCGTGCGTTTCGTGTCTCCTCTTCGTTATTGTTGTTTGCGCTGTAGCAATTATGAAACCATACAAACTAGCCTAATTCACACTTCTCCCGTAAGACAATAGCGAACAAAAAAGACATCAATGCGCTTATTATTTTCAAAATATATTATGGGGTTTTACGCGCCAAAACCACTCTCTGATTATGAGGCACGCCGTAGTGGAGGACTCTGGAAATTTGGACCCCCTGGGGTTCTTTAACGTGTACCTAAATCTAAGCACACGGGTCTTTTCGCCCCCATCGAAATACAGCAGCCGTGCTCGGGATTCGATCCCGCGACCTCGTGCGCAGCAACCCAACACCATAGCCACTGAGCAACCATGGCGGGTTTGTTATTTTATGTTCAAAGCTCATCGTTTATACAAGTTTTAAAAGCGAAGCTAGTCTTTGCGAACCTCGCCTACTTTTCGTGACCGTGGGTGCTGCGTGGCTGTTCTGTAGCTGAGTAGGCCAACCAATCACAGTGGAGGACGCGCGCGACATCGCCGCTGGTTTTCTTGCCCCGCCCCCAGATCGCGCTCGCCTCCGCAAATCTGGCGATAGTAGCGATAATAGAGTGCTGCTAAGATGGTCAAGCAACTGAAAGTTAAATGCAAGGAGTGTGAGGCGTCGGTGAATTGGAAAGAAACACGGTTCGAGTCTTTAGAGGTGGCTAAAGGCGCGGATTTTATGGGCAAATGCTGCCTATTAAGTGCATGCCTGGACAGGGCTTACGAAGCGAACACCAGCCTTGCGTTACGTATGGATGCTCTAGAAAAGGCGCTACAGGGAGAGAGGGCAGAAAAGTGCAAACACCAAGAGCAGCTTAGTGAATTGTTGGACGAAAAAATGGTTGACACCGCCGTGCAAAATCCCATTGGCGGACTTTCCAGCGCCAGCCACGTGGATGTGGCCTGCAGTGGCATAGACAGCGATAGGAAAGAAGGTCAGGCAGGTACAGACAGGAATAGCTACGCACACGTGGCAACTAGGAAGTCAAGAGGCGATGGAGAGGAGGGGAACAAGCTAAGCACAAGGAATCAGGTCACAGTCAATGATAAGAGGCCGCATAATCTGGAAGTTAGGAGGGAGGAACGGATTACCCTAGTGCTTATTGGTGGTCACTCAAATATGAGTAAGTGCAAAAGAACTATAATGGAGCGTGTTAAGGGTGATAAGCGGGTAGCAGTCGGGGCGTTCCCAGGCAGGACAATGCACGCAGTACTGAGAGAGACAAAAAGCGAACTTTCTAAGAACGTTGCAGAGCGCAATTTGGTAGTGGTAGCGGCGGGGCTAAATGATGTGCTGAATGGTGAAACCGCAAAAGTAAGGGAGGGAGTTGACAATTTAAGGGCGATAGCACAAGTCCAGATCGTGGTATGCACAGTGCCGGATGTGCAAGGACGAAACTGAGGAATTACCAAGGACGTTGTGACCGTTAATCGGGAGATAAGAAAGCTAAGCCAGGAGAAAGGCTTTGAAGTGGCAGACAAACAGAGAAGTGCATAGAGCAGGCTTCGGCGGAGGCTTTACATGAGATGGCATCCACTTTAATGGAAGGCCAGGAGCCGAGATCGTTTGGCGCCTGGCAGGCTGGGCGGTAGCTTTTTTCGCAGGTCCACTGCGGCTCAGGTTGTAGGGGTAGGTAGAAACAATGTAGAAAGTGCAACGATAGAGGCTGACGCCAATAAAATGGCCACTAGGAGGTCCAGGAAGAAAACTACAAAAAAGAAATTTAACACCAGGATCAGGTACATAAACATGCAGGGGGGAGAAAGTGGTTAGAAATAGAACAGCAGGTAAAGGACGAAGAAGTAGTAGGAAGAAACATCTCAGAGGTCTAGAAGACCCATCGTTTATTGAGGGCTACGTCTGGGAAGGGAGCAACAGAACAACAACGGAGAGGAAGGAAGGAGTAGGTGTGCTCATACACCAAGGAACAAATTGGCAAATAATAAAGTCAACTTGCAAAGAGCATGTCTTGGTATCAGGTTCAATTGCCGCTAAAAAGACATGGCTAGGAGTAGTTTATTTAGGGACAGGGGACAAATGCAGGCAAGACAACAAGGACCTAGTGAAGTGTCTCAATGACTATATAAATCAGTTTGGAGAAGGTGCCGATATTATTCTGCTTGGTGACATGAATGGCCGCATCGAGGACCTAGATGGATACACAGATTGCAACGGGAAGATGATGCTGGACTTCTGTGAGCGACACAACCTAGTTATAGTAAATAGAGAAACGAAGTGTGTGGGACAAATCACGTGGGAATCCCGTAACAGGCAAACGACCATTGACTACTGCTTAATGTCGCAGGGGATGTATAGCAAGCTCGCAATAATGGAAATAGACGAAGAGGGGAAGTACAGCCTCGGAAGTGGTCTTAAGCTTATTAGTCTACATCTGGGAGCCCTGCTCAAAAGAGAAATACAGGGAAGTCAAAAAGAGCACGCAAAATTAAATGACGAACAAATAGCGAAAATAGCGGCCGGCATAGAGGAAGCAAGAGAGAAAGATCCCATAGAAAAGTGGGATTATAATAAGTTAGAACTACTCATTAGTACAAAAATAAAAGAAGTAAAAGGAGTAAACCGCTGGAGAGGACAGAGGAAGCCACGAAGTTGGTGGAACAAGGAAATTAGGAAGGCCATCGAACAACGACGGTTGCCATCAGGGGAACCATATAAGGTGGCTGGGTAAAGCGAATCACAGAAAGCAGGAACAGATTCACGATGCCGAGGGAAAATGTTTAGAGGGAGATGACGCTGTGAACTACATTGGTTCAGTTATAGCTGAGTCATTTAGGAAAGACGATAGGGTAATCGCCCCCAATGAGGGAGCAACAAGTGATAGCACAATAGAAAACAGCTTAGAACTGGCCAATCTTAACTGGAAAAAGGCGGAAGCAAATGTTCCAAAATCCACATCCGCAGGGATAGACGAAATTCCAATCAAGTTAATTAATGAACTTGGCCAAGAAGCAAGGAAACGCTAATAAAAGCATTGGAGGCAGTCATAACAAATAAGCAAATTCCGCACAGCTGGAAAAAGAGTACAATGAATTTGATTTATAAAGGGAAAGGAGATAAGACGAACACAAAATCCTTCCGACAAATTACGATAACATCAGTTATATATAGGCTGGCGATGCAGGCAGTCAAATTAAGAATGCAGTCATGGGTAGAAATTAATAGAATACTCGGAGAACACCAGAACCGGTTCAGAAGTGGTAGGCGCTTAGATGATAGCCTGTTCGTGCTTACCCAGTGCATAGAAATAGCTAATGTGGAAGATAGGCCTGTATTTAGCCTTCCTGGACATAAGCGGTGCATACGACAACGTGAACAGCGAACTCCTGTGGAACATATTAAAAGAAGAAGGTATCGGTCATGAGGAAATTGATTTCGTACAGGAAATATATCGAGAAAATAATGTTGAAGTAACATGGGAAGGAATTAAGTGTAGGACAATTGTCGAGGTACACAAAGGATTACGTTGTCCTCTATCACCGCCACTGTTCATGCTTTATAAGTATGGAAAGAAGGCTACAAGGAAGCAATCTAGGGTATATACTGTCGTACAGATTAGGCGGAGAGGTTGTTGAGCAACGACTAACGGGTTTAATGTATGCGGACGATATTGTACTGCTAGCAGATAGCCAGGAAGATTTGCAAACTCTGGTTAATTATTGTGGAGACGAAGGAGACAGTCTAGGTTTCAGTTCTAGCGCGGCTAAGTCTGGTGGGATGTTTTTCAAGGATACAGCTGATCAGGAGCTTACGATACACGGCCATGAAATACCGTGAGTGGCCGAATACAAGTACCTCGGTGTATGGATAAACAAAGGGCAGATGTACATGGAAAAGCACGAAGTCTCTCATAGCAAAAGGGCGAAGAGATGCGGGGTAATGAAACGTAGGGCATTGTGGGGATACGACAGGTATCAAGTACTGAGAGGTATTTGGAAGAGAATAATGGTGCCGGGGCTTACTTTCGGGAATGCGGTCCTGTGCTTAAGGGCAGAAGTTCAGTCGAGACTAGAAGCAAATCAGAGAGCCTGTGGAAGATTAGCACTAGGTGCCCACGGGAAAACCACAAACAAGGCAGTACAGGGGGATATGGGCTGGGCATCGTTCGAAGCACTGGAAGCTCAGAGTAAAATCCTGTACGAAAAATGCCTGAGGAAATTGGAAGATAACAGGTGGGCAGCTAAGGTATTTAAATACCTATACAGAAAGAGCATTGATTCACAATGGCGGAAAAGAACTAGGAAGCTAGCCAGTAAGCATGCCAGACACGAGGACGGAGAAAGACAGAACATTAAAGAACAGGTTAAAAACGCGGAAGGTAAAAGATGGATAAATTCAATGCAAAAGAAGCACAGTGTTCAACTATATCGATACTGGAAACAGCAGATCAGGAAGGAAGCGTTTTATGATAACTCAAGAGGCAGCGCCCTACTCTTTGAAGCTAGGTCAGGATGTCTTAAAACGCGCAGATATAAAAAGAAATTTAACGAAGAAGAAGGCACATGTACTGTGTGTGATAAATCTGTAGAAACAATAGAACACCTCATACTAAAATGTGATGGTATCCATCCCGACGTCGATGCGGGCACAGTCACGCTTTCTGAGGCCCTAGAGTTTAGAGATAACAGTAGTCATGTAAATAAATATGCGGTGGAAGTTAGCAAAAAGCGATTGGAAGATTAGTGGCTCAAAAGCAGAGAGGTGACATAAGGTTAAAAGTGTAGGAAGACGTAGTTAAAGAAAATGGCGAATTTTAATAACTGCGCATAGTGGGAGCTGCCATCACCCCGTTTCAAAGGGGACGCTCCGGCCTTCCATCCATCCATTCATCCTGGCCATGGACCCTGGCGGATTTTCGAGCCACGTAAGAG